>NC_045552.1:454106-784106 GCF_009769535.1 Thamnophis elegans
CAAGGCCCTCAATGCACGGGAAGCCTCTCGCGGCTCCTTCCCAAGAAGGACTCCCGGGGGGGGGGGCTGAAAATAGCCTCCCTCCCTGCAGGGTGAGACCCACTGGTACCCCCTCCTCTCCCCCCCCCCCCCCCGGTGCGTGCTGCAGCTTCACTTCCAGCCTCCCAGGAGCTGAGAGGGTTGGGGGTGAGGGCTGGTCCAGCTTCCTGTTTTCTTCCCTGGCCAAAGTTGCTCCTAGGAGGATCCGACTGGAGTCCCAGGCTGCACTGCTTGCTTGACCTCAGCAGTGTCCAAGGCAGCCGGCCTCTCCAAGTCCACACTTACTTTGGCCCCTGTGCCTAAAAGCCATTTTTCAAACTCTTCTTTTTCTTCCAAGCCTTTGCCTGGCGCCCCAGGGAAGAGATTTCTGCTAAATGGACAGGCGTTGCCCAGGCCTTCCCAGCATGCAAGAGCTCTGGGGTCCTCCTGGCGGGGGGGGGGGGATCCACGTGCCCACAGCCTCTGGTGGCTGAAGGTGCCGAAGAGAAAAGAGGCTCTGGGGCTGGTCAGCTGCAGGCACAGCTGTACTCGCATGCTGCCTTCAGACCCCCTGCAATGGCTGCATTTTCCACTCTCAGGGCCTGGCATGTCTTTGCAAGCCCCCCTCGTTTAGCATTCCCAGGCAGGGGGGCATTCTCGCCCTGGAGCTACAGGCTATGAGGAAAATGCCAATTATAAGTTGCTAAAGGCTATTAGCGTGCAACAGCCCCACCCGCTTCCCACTGGAGACCTGAGGGGCTTTCCTAGAAATGCATCCTGCAGGGACGGTCCATTGAGGGGGGGGGGTGTAATTTTGAGCCAGGGCTCCGTGCCAGGAGGAGATGAGGAAGCCAAAGGGCAGAGCAGGGAACCTGCCCATCAGCCCAGCCCCACCTCACCTTCAGGCTCCAGAGGTGCTGGGAGGGAGCCCAGCCGCTTCCCCCCACCCCTCCTCCTCCGGCAGGGCTGGTCATATTTCACCACTCAGGCAGGCTGGGCTGTTTTGAAGGAAATGCGCTCCAAAGAAGGGGGGGCTTTTTCCTGAGCGTCCCAGATTGTAAACATCCCCCTGACCCCTCACCCGTCCTCTCCTGGCCCTGGGGAAGCCTTCGGGAGGACAGGGAAGGGGGGGGCTTGTGTTCCCCCAGGCGCTACCCTCTGGCCTGGACAGGCACCTGCACGTCGGGGGGGGGGGCATGCCTGGGTCCTGCTCTTGCCCATTCTCTTGCCTAGCGGGAGTTGCCTCAGTCCCCAAAGGAGGTGACTGGGGGCTTCTGAGTGGGGAGGCAATAGGCGCAGGCAGTGATGGGCTGGGATGCAAGAGCCACAGTGGCAGGATGGAACAGGGCCCAGTGGGCTCTTTCCCCAAGGCCAGCGGACCCGTGCTCTGCCCCCCCCCCCAGCCTGTATCCGTTCTGGGATGTTTCCAGCCTAGGACCCAGGGCTCCAGACGGCCGAGCCCAGGGACTGGCTGGATGACCTCTTGCAGAGCCCGTCCTGGGCCAAGTGGGAAGCGTCAGGAAGAGAAACTGTTTTTCTTCAGGGGGGGAGGGAGGGGGGGCATTCCTGGAAGCCTCTCACTGAGGCTGCTCTGCCTGGAAAGTCCCCTCGTGCTCCCCGGGGGGCCGCTGGGCTGGCTGAGAGGCCGTCTATTCTTCAGCCATCAGGAAAGTTTACATCTCGCAGGATAAATGAGTGGCGTTTCCCCCTCTGTTTACAGCCAGGGATCGGCCGGCCGGACAGGTCAGGGCAGGAGCAGGATTGATGGGGACGCGCTGTGACTGGAGCCGGCCCTGGGGGGACACTTTGTCTGTCAGCAGGGATCCGGATTCCTTCGGGGAGCGGGGGGAGGCTGCCCGCCAGAGGCCAAGAGGCTCGGACAGAGAGTGCTGCCCCTCCGTCCTGCAACCCGGATTCTTCGGATTGGAAGACGCACGGCGCACTCCCCGGGATTTGTTGTGTTCCTGAAACAACACCTGGCTGATCTATGGCTATTTTGGCTCTTTATTTTTAAATTTTGTAGGCCATTCATCTAAGCATCGTGCAATATATCAGACTTACTGGATTTAAAGATTCAAATAAAAATCCAAATACATAACAAATAAGGACGTTAATCAATACACAGGAGAAAGTAGAGACGGAGTTAAGTGTCTTTATACAGCAGATACATTTGGAATTCAGGTATATGGAAAAGCGTCAGAAAGCAGACCAGACAAGGAAGGCCAAAGGGAAACTTTGAACATTTCTTCGTCCTTGTAGTGCTGGCAGAAATAAAACTGGTAACACCGCAGCTACCAAGCAGAGGAAGAAGCGGCTTGTGCACAGAAGGGCTGTCTGTTCACTCCTGGCTTTAGTCTGCAGGCCTGGGATCTCCAGGTGGTCTCACATCCCAGTGGAGGCCCGGCTTTTCGTGGGGTTTTTTTCGAGGTCAGCCCAGGAAAACAAACCAATGCAATGGCCGTGAAGTGGGGCAACCCAGTGCCCGGCATGGGGGCCTGGGATCCACTGAGCCGGGCTGAGGAAGGTGGGTGTGGGGTCTCCTGCCTCCGAGGGGAAGGAAGGGGGTGAAGCTCAGGTGCTGCTTTGTGATTCCTCCCACCTGCCCCACTTCACCCTTCAGATGGGGAGGAATGGGGGAGGGGCGGATGTTGCAGAAACCCAACTAGGACAAGAGAGACGTATGGACGGTTCTTCTCCCTCCAACTCGGCCACGGTGGACCAGCTGAACTGAGGGTCCCCCCACGGTAGACGATCTCGGCTGCAGGCGGGGGGTCAGAATAGGAGACAGGTGCTCACAAAACACATCACTGGGCCTGGCTGGTCTATTTATTATTTAATTAATTTGTATGCCGCCCACTCTCAAAGAGACTCGGGGTCTAGGGAAGAGAAGGACCGGGGCAGACAGGAGAGCATCTTCCCATATTTGAGGGGCTGCCCCAGAGAGGAGAAAGGGGGCCAAGCGTTCTCCAAGGCACCTTTGAAGGCCAGGCGAGGAAGAATGGCTGGGAACTGACCAAGGAGAGATTCAACCTGGAAATAAGGAGGAATTTCCTGACCGTGAGAACCATCAACCCATGGAACAGAAGTTGCCTTCGGAAGTTGTGGGAACTTCATCACTGGAGGCTTCATCCCTGGACTGCTATCGGTCAGAAACGGTGGAGGGTCTCCTGCTTGAGCAGGGGGTTGGACTAGATGACCTACACGGTCCCTTCCAACCCTATTACTCGATGTTTTATGTTGGGTATCTCCAGACTTGGCCACTTTAAGACTTGTGGAGCCTGTTCTATGTGCTCGGAGGAGGCCGTGTGCCCCTTTCTTCTGGGCGAGGAACATGGTGCTTGGAATCCCAACTTCTTCCCGCCAGCTGTTTCTCCACCTGGTTTGATGTGGTTCCAAGACTGAATCAGGGTTGTATTTCCTGGACCTCTCCCTGCATTTCCCCCCTGAGCCAGGGCTCCCTTTGCCCATTCCCTCGCCCCCCACCCAGAAGCCCCCCTTGGCACAAGGCTTCCTCCACCCTGAAAAAGTCCTGGCCTCAAAGAGGAGCATCAGATCCACCGGTTGGTTCTGGGGGTGGGGAGTCTAGGAGGGGCTGGATTAGTGCCCCGGGCCCCTTTCTATCCCCCTCCCCAGCAATCGCCCCCAAACCCAGCCCAGGGGAGGCAGTGGTCTCTCTCCATGGCCACTCCTAGCGGTGGAAGGGAGGCTGCTGCCTGTCCGGCTCTCGGCCACTTGCAGGAGGCCTGCAGCCCAAGAGCCAAGCCGTCGTGTCCAGCAGGCAGCCCGGACTCTCCTCCTGGCCCGGCAGGGCTTCTTGGGAAAGGGCAGGGGGGCCCTCTGGCCAAGAGGCCCCGGATGTCCGCTTGGGGTCCTCACAGCTGAGCTTCCTCCTCCTCCTCTCTCAGCGCCCTGCTCTGGTGCTGCGGGCGGGGGGGCCTCTGGCGCATCCGGGAGAAGCAGGCGAAGCCGAAGTGCGAGAGGCGGTGCAGCTGCACGCGGACGCAGAAGACTTCGCCGGTGGAGATCTCGGAGAAGAAGGCCCGGTCTTGGCAGATGCCCGTCTCGGCCCCCTCCAGCTCCAGGCTCTCCAAGGCGGCCAGGATGAGCTGCCGCTGGGCTTGGCTCTGCAGGCCCCGGACATCCAGGAGGGCCGATAGATGCTTCTTTCTGCAGGGAGGGAAGAAGGGAGGAGATGGAGCAGGAAGGACGCCCACCCTGTTACCCACGCGGGGACTCTGGCCGCCAGGGCTGGCAATCGTGGCTGCCTTGCATAGCTCCCCAGGGGGCAGGGCCTGCATGGGGGGCTTGGAGGGGAGGGAATTTCCATGTGGGGAGGGACAATCGAGCCCAAAATTTCTGTTCTTGAGTGAGACAGTGGTCAAGGGAGCTTTCTCCCACTTTATGGCTGTTCTTGCCACAGGCTGCATGGCTCCCCTGCCCCCCCCCCCCCATTTTTAGGAAATGCTCCTCCAAGCCACCCACCCAGGGCAGCTTAAAAGGGGTGCTGGCATCCTCTGCTCGGGCTGGCAGGCACGCTCTGCCCCCTCCGCAGGCTGGGCACCCTCGTGGGGCGAATCCCCGCTTTGCCAAGGGATGGCAATTGGCACGTCTTGGGCACCGAGGAGGCCAGTGGGCGGCCCTGAGCCAGCGCCAAAGGATTCTCTCCCAAGCACGTGCCAACAGGCCCTTCGCGCCCCAGGGGAGCTTCCGGGCATCCTGGCAGAGGCAGTGTGGTTCTTGTCCCAGTGCCAGCCTCAAATGGCAGTCTGGTAGGAAATGGCCCCCAAACTCTGCTTCCTGTCTGAAGCGCAGCCACTTCGTTCTCCCTCTCTCTTTCTTTCAAGAAACAAGAAGTCCAGATAAAACAGGAAACGTCCGTCAGCCACCCTTAACGGGCGATCTGCCGCCTCGAAACAATTCCTGAGGATGCAATCAGCAGGAAGATGGAAAGAAAAACATGGGGGGAGGCATGATAAGGCCCTGATTTGCCCCCCCTCCCCCCATGACGCAGCCGGCTGGTAGCCAGCCGAGCCGTGTGGGCAGAGCGGGGAAGGGAAGGGTATTTATAACTCCCCAGCCGCCTGGTCCTGGGAACTGGAAGTGTCCGTCCTGCTTCCAAGAAGTGGCTCCTTGCGGGAAGGAGAGAAGGACCCGGAGGACTCAGCAGGAAACCTCGGAGCGTCATCTACCTGCCTCCGTTCCCCCCTCCCCCGCAGAGATCAAAGGGCCCTCAAGGCCAGAGGGGAGCGGGCAGAGGCTGCCAAGGGGGGCTGCGGCCGCCCAGCATCCTTGGAGCCGAGAGCAGATGGCAGAGAGCTCCGAGTTGCTTGGCGCGGCTTCTGCTCCCGGTAGAAGGAAGAAGGTGGGCACAAGAGTAGAAAACTACAAGGGGCTTGTGGGGGGGAGAGCAGGATGCCCGGGGGGTCTCTGGAAGCCCACGGTGGATGGGCTGGGCAGGGACACGTCCTGTGTCCCCAAAGTCCCTTCCTCATAGAAACGTGGCCACTACTCTCTTGTGATTGGAGGGGAGCAGGTCTCTGGGGAGGAAGGAAGGGGGTCTTAGCGGCAGCCCCATCCTGAACTGCTGCTTTGAACAGCCTCCCCACCGCTAGATGGATGTACCTCGGGCATCTTCTGCCCCTCCAGATCCTGGCTCTCAACGGGACACAGTGTGGGAGGGGCCCGGTTCACTGTGTGGCCCAAGGCTTGAGTAGAGTGGAGCCCCCAACCCTCGGCCAAGTCCTCGGGAGAGCAGCTCTTTGGAAAGAGCCCCTGGATGGATGCAGGTTGGCCAAAGGCTGAAGCGTGGCAGGTTTTCTGTGGCTGTGGCCAGACGCAGGGGAGGGGGAGGCCGAAGCCTCTTAAGGTACACAGCTCGGCAAAGGAGCCATGCCAAGAATGATCAGCCCTCAGCCCCGAACCGAGAGTGGGGAGAAGGTGGGAGCCGGCCCTGCAGAAGCTGCCTCCAATGGCTCTTCTCTTGGCCTCCTTCTGGAAAGCTTCCATGGATCTTCTGGCCACCAAGCTGAAGAGGAGGCCGGCCCAAGCAGTTGCAAGGAACTCGCGGCTCCTGGGAGGAGGCTGGATTACAAGTCCCATCATCCCCAGGCATTAGTTCGATGTCTAGGGATGGTTGGTGTCTTGCAGGCCAGCCTAGAGAGCTGAGATGTGGCCTCCCGAGGGACCACTGGCCAGAGGGACCAGGGGCTCAGGGGGGCCAACAGGGGAAGGACCACTTTAGGGAGGGAACAGGCCTCCTGTGGCCGAGAGACCTTTCGTGTCCAGGGGCCCTTGGTCTGCCCCAGCAGGGCCCCTGGAGGCCTTGGGGCGGAAGGCAAGAGAGCCGCCTGCACAGGCTGTGGGGACCCAGGCCGCTTCCCCTCCCGCCCCGACTCACTGCACGTCAGGAAAGGCCCTGGCCAGGAAGGCCACTTCCATCTGGATGGCCGGCGTGTCTTCCAGCTCCAGGATCCCAGCCAGGTGGGGCACCACGGAGTCCAGCCAGGAGGAGGAGGATTCCTGCAGGAAGGGAGGGGGGCAGCTAATTATAGAGAGACCCCCGCATGCCCTGGGGGGGGGAGGGCTGCAAACCACCCCCCTCAGGAAGTGACCTTCTGGAAGGCCCGTCTCCCCACCCCTGGGACCCCCCGCCAGAGGAGGGGAAGCAGAGCTCCCGGCTCTCTCGCTCTCTCTGGGAATCGGAAGGGCAGGAGACGGAGGAGAGGGACGCCCCTTCCTTGGGCTCTTCTCCCCCTCCTCCTTTATGTCTCTGGCCCCCAAGGAAGGCCCTGAGCCCCGCTTCTCCTGGGGCCCCTCTCACCAGCTGGATGAAGAACTCCTGCAGCTGCTTGGCCTCGCTCCGCAGCCGGTGGGCCACCTTGGCCCTCATCTTGGAAGAGCTGCAGATGATCCGCACTCGCATCAGCGGCCGGACGTACTCGATCAGCACCCGCCGGTGGACCTCCCTCACCAGCATCTGGGGGGGTGGGGGCAGAGATTAGAGCTGGCAGAGGGCCGGGAGCTCTGGGGCAGGAGGGAGCCATTTGGGGGCAGCCCCAGCTTCTCTCTGGCAGGAGGCAGGTGGAGGCCCTTGGCGGTCTGGGCACAGATGCTCCTGCAGGGCACCAACTGCTGGAAGAGGTTGGTCGGCTGGGGGGAAGGGCGGGAGACGCCAAGCCAGGCTGCCCAGAGGCCTTTCTAGACCCCCAGCCTGCCCCCCTCCCCCCGGAAGCCTCCGAGGGGGCCAAGGGGACGGTTGTGGGGAGGGGGTTCCCACCTGGTAGGGGCCCAGCTTCATCCTCCGCAGCTTCTGGGCGTGCTCCGCCAGGAGAGCCATGATGGTGGAGAAGGCCTCGGGGTTGTTCAGCCATTTCCTCTTCATCAGCTTGTAGAAGTAGGGCTGTTTTGGGGAGGGGGAGAGCCGGGAAGGGGCCCTGCCTCAGATGCAGCCCCAGAGCAGGCCTGGCTTCCCTGCCTCCAAGCAAAACCCACTCAGGACGGCTCACCCCGAGGGGACCCACCCACTCATCCCGGCAGGCCAGTCCGATAGGTCTCAAAACGTGGAGGGAACAAACCACGGTTTATGGGGACCAGGATCCAGCAGCACAGCCCTCCCGCCTCCCCCTGCCGGCCCTGGGAGACGCCCCGGTTACCTTGAGGCTTTGGAAGAGCTGGTCAGCCAGCACGCGGTTGCACAGCCGGGTCACCCGGTCGAGGGACAAGCCAGCCTGCCGCTTTGCAGCCTCGCTGTCCGGGTGGCCAAACTTGGCCAGGTGCTCCAGGTAGTCCCTAGAAGAGCAGCCCCGTCAAGAGAGCTGCGTGCGAATTGCGCAAAGCCAGCCAGGCTCATAACTGGGGGCGGGTGGGGGGGAGGGAAAACCCCCTTTCCTCCCCATTGAATTGTGGGGGGACTGAACTGGACCAACGCTGGGGGCTAAGAGGGAGGCGGGGGGCAGAGGGAGGAGGGCTTCCCTGTTGGCATGAGGGTCAGGGCTGGCCACTCACCTGAAGGGAGGGCAGCAGTTGACCAGCATGATGGTCCGGCCCATGTAACTCTCGGGGCTGAGGCTGCTGACCACTTGGCCTTCGTGAAACTTTTCCACCTTCTTCTGGAAACTGAAGGGGGGCAAAGAAGATGCCAGTATGGAAGACACTCTGGGGGCAAAGGCCCCTGTTTTGCCTGGCTCTCAGTGCCACCTCCATGCCCTGACATTGGCCCCTCCAGCACAGGAAACCCCTCCCTCCATTTTCTCGGATTGGAACCTGATAAGTCAAAGAAATGGGCCCTCTCTCTCAACCCAGAGGGGGCTGGTTCCCCAAAGACCCCCTGGGCCCTTTGGCCACTTCTGGGACGCAGGGGAAAAAAGCCTCATCTTGGCAGTGGCCCTGGGGGGTCTCATTGCACCAAGAGTCACAGCCCCCTCTGCAGCCCTCTTGCCCTGCGAGACCCCCACCCTGCAGAGTCCCCCACAGGGGCCCTGGGAACGCAGCCTCAATTCAGACAAGCTGCAAGGCCGCTCGGAAGCCAGGACTCCTGGACAAGAGGCATGTCAGGAAGCCGGCAGCTAAAAATAGCCTCTGGCCGCCCACCCCAGAATCCCTGACCACCGGGCCCTTTGGCTCCACCCCGCTGGCATTTCCTTCCAAATGGGCCACGGCGGCTATTTATACCCAAGGTGAATCTATTTCTGGCGCCTGGTTTGAAATGGAAATTTTGCGCCACGTTCCCCTCCAGCCCATCGCGTGGCCACCCTCCACGTTTCTTCTCCCACGGGAAGCCCAGGCAAGACGGGGCGGTTGGCCAGGTGCCGGACGAGCCTCAAGGGGCAAGAAGGACGACTGGCAGGCCCTTTGTGCGTCTGGGGGCAAAAGCCCGGCGTGCCCTCCGTGGTGCCTCCTCTTGCTTCCCCCCCTGCCTTGTGGAGAAGGAGGCCACCCACAATGTCGCTTCTCCCCTGGCCTGCCCATCTCTGCCCCTGTGGAAGAGCCCAGGCAGGCGGAGTTCAGCCCCAGGAGACCCGGAGGGCTCAGAAAGGAACTCAAGCCTGCCCCATCTTGACCCGGTTCGGTGCGCTCTTCCCACGGAGGGTCTGGCTGCAGATGCTGGGCGCCTGCCTTGTGCCCCGCGAACAGCTCCTTCCTGGGCAAAAGTACCTCTGCAAGAACTCCGCCAGGCTGGCCAGGCAGCAGTGGGCCACCCTCCTTCCAAAGTCCTCCGTGATTCGTGGGGCTTTGTCGACATGCCCCTTCAGCACCTGCAGGGCACCAGGAGGACTCAGCAAACCCACAAGGACTCTGGGGATATTGGTGTGTGTGTGTGTGTGTGTGGAGGGCAGCCTTCCAGCTGATACTGGGGGGAGCTTCCTCTGGGGAGAAAGGGGGGAGAGGGGCAGCTGCCCCCTCCGCTGCCAGGGTCAGCATGCCATCTTCAGAGGTGCCCTTTTATGCCTGGCCTCTGATGCCATCTGTGCACTCAGCTGGCATTCTCCAATAGTGTGCAGTTCCCATCATCCCCAGCCAGCAGGGTCAGGCATGCTCCAGTGGCCCAGCATTGCAGAGAAGGAACTGGCCCCAGGAGTGGGGACCGATGGCAGCCCCCTGTGGGCATCATTGGGGGGAGGATAGGCTGAGCTAAGCCCTTGCCCAGTTCCTCAGCCAGGCCAAAGGACGGAGTGCCTCCTGGCTCCTGCTCCCAAGGGTCAGGCCAGGGCTGGAAAGCGGAGAGAAGCCTCCCTTGGTGGGTCTGAGGGGGGGGGCTGTCTCCTGTGGGGCTGAGCGTCCTGGAAGGAAGAAGAAAAGGGGGAGGGGAGGGGACCCCAACCTACCAAGATGACTTTGCTGGACAAGTCGAACTGAAAGCTGTTCTCCTTGTCTTCCTGCGCCCACCGCTCCTCCTCCTTCTGCAGCTCTTGGCTCACGTCCTTGGTGATCGCCACCTGCAGGTGCCCCAGAAAGAGTCCACAAAGAGGGGCTCAAGGTGAGCTTTGGGAATTCGAGGGAGGTGGGGAGACCTCTTGAGGTCATCCGGCTACCTGTCTCTGCCCTGAGACTGCCCTGAAGGAGACTTTCAACGGCTTTTTCCTGTTTTTATGACCCAGCAGGATTAAGGTGCCCAGCCGGGATTATCTCGGGGCATCCCAGCAAGGAAGGCCACAGCCACCTGTGCCCGGGGAACCAGCCTTCCACCCTGCAGGGAGTGGGACCCACGTGCCTCGTGGGATAATGGAAGTCACACAAAGGCAGTCCTGGATAAGCAGCTCCTGGCTGAAAAGGCTTCTAGGGGCCAGACAGGAGAGAAACTCCCCATAACTGCAAGCGGGGCATTCTGGACCCTCTTTGAATGCCATTTGCCTGCCTAGAGTTTCAATGGGTGTGTTGCCCCCCCCCCCCCGCCACCTCACCCCTGGCCAGCCATTACCTTCACGGCGGCAATGCAGTCCTCCTCCAGACTCTGCTGCATTTCTGAAGACAGGAGGGGTCCGAGCTCCTGGGGCTTGACCAGGCCGGAGATCTCTGGCCGGCTGAGGACCTCCCTGTGGCAGAGGGGGAGAGGGGGGGCAGTTGTCTGCACAATCCAGGCTTCCCCATGAATGGCATCACCTTGCCAGCTCTGGGCCCAGAAGCAGCCAGGGCACGGCCAGAGGGCTCTGCTTGGGGGGGGGGGGGGGGCTGGGGGGGGGGGCTGAGCTCTGCCATTGAGAAGAGATTTGGGGGAGGATCCAGGTCTCCATCTCTCTTTCAAGTGCTGCATCCCGAGTGCGGGAAGATGCCCCCGCAGAAGCTTCCAGCTGGGCTGAATTACTATGAGCTTCTAAGACAGCCCTGCCCCTTGCCTTGCCCACCCACCCTCCAGGATTGCAAGCTACATGCCAGCTGCCAACCATTTGGGTCCCAGGAGGGTCCATGCCGTGTGGGCAATCTTGCAGAGAGCCTCCCCCCAGGGGGTCCCCCACCACCCACCTTTGGTAGATGTTGCTGTTCCAGTCCAAGACGAAGTAGAGCTCGGAGAGGCTCAGCTGCTTCTGGACCCCTTCGGCCAGGCAGCGGGCCAGGCCCCGGTGGTAGCTGCCCAGGTAGACGCCAAAGGCCTGGTACTCCTTGGGGTAGGCCTGCAGCAGGTGGTCCCTCACTCTGTTCAGGTCCTCCACCGTGCACTTGGCCAGCCGGTCCATCTGCGTGGCGATGGTGCCCCCCCGGCCCTCCATGCACTGGCACAGCTTCTGGCCCACCAGCCGGTCCACCGCCTCGGCCCATTGCTGCTTCATCTTGCGGGGGCGGGGAACGGGTCCCCCCGCGGAGTCTCCCTGGGCCTGGCGCCATCTGCGGTCGGCCTCCTCCTCCTGCTCGATTACCTGCACCAGCTGCTCCAGGGGCGGGTAGGTGCTCTTGGCAGCCAGCGCCTCGGCCAGCACCGCCCAGAGCTCCTTCTGCAGGGCCTCGTAGAGCAGGCCCACGTCCTTGGCCTTCCGGCTGCCGTCCTTCCCGCTGCCCTCCTGGGCGCACTCGGCCTCCAGCTCCACAATGTGCCGGTCTGCCAGGCGGAGATCCCGCTGGTGGATCAGGTGAAAGATCTCCAGGACTGAGCAAGGGACAGAAGGGGGAAAGGAGCCTGAGGCTGGGAGGGGACCACCACCCGCAGCAGAAGAGGGCCGGGGGGGCTTTGGGCAAAGGAAGAGGGGCTCTGCTGCCTGACCCCCACATGGAAAAAGGCCAAGAATCGGCCAACAGAGCCGGACACGACTGAACAGAGACCATCACCACCACCACCACCACCACAATGATAAAGGCCGAGAGACGCAGCCATTGTAAACCTGTGGGTACCTCCGTCGTTCTTCAGAAACCAAAGAGGGCTGAATCTCTCAGAATCCCTGCTCTGGCCTCCTAAATCACGGGGACGCAGGTGGAATCACAGCTGACCGGTGGAGTGCTGGACTGCCTGCCCAGGGACAACTTGCCCGCCCCCCAGCTTGCACACTTGAGGTGCCCTTCTTAGCAATAGCAATAGCAGTAGACTTATATACCGCTTCATAGGGCTTTCAGCCCTCTCTAAGCGGTTTACAGAGAGTCAGCATATTGCCCCCAACAATCTGGGTCCTCATTTTACCCACCTCGGAAGGATGGAAGGCTGAGTCAACCCTGAGCCGGTGAGATTTGAACCGCTGATCTAGCAGTAGCCTGCAGTGCTGCATTTAACCACTGCGCCACCTTGGCTCTGGGAGCATTGCTGTGGGTCACAGGAGTCCCCGACCTTTCCTAAGTACCAGGGGTCAGTATCCAGAGGGGGCCAGGTGGAGGGGTGGAGGGGCCAGTGGGCTCCTTGGGAGGGGCCCTGGGTAGCCATGGGGGGCGGGGAAGAAGGTCCTGGGCTTCGCATGCATCCTCTGCTTGCCGGAAGTCCAGATCTGCCCTCTGGCCTTGCGAGGGTTTCAAGGCAGCCATCCTGGCCCTCACCGTCACGGCAGGAAGGAGCCTTCCTTGACCGCAGCCGTGGAGGGCCGAGGGTCCGACTGGGCTAAAAGCAGCTCTTCCGTTTCCCTGCCCTCCGCCGAGGGGAAATGCCCCAGACGAGATGACGCAGCCTCCGGCCACCCCCTGACCTGACCTCATCAGCTGAGCGGGGAGGGGGGCTCGGAGGGGCCCGGGCTCTTTCCTCCCACAGGTTGAATCAGGGCTGAACCTGAGAAATGGGGCTGCCCCCCTGAGAAGGGGTGAAGCTCCCAGGAGCCACCTTCCAGCTCTCAAGCCCCTCTGAGAAGGGAGGGGGCTGGGGGTGGCCCAAGGGGTCTTCTGGCCCCCACTCCATTTGCCTTCATGCCAAGGAACCACCAGGGAAGAGACCAGCAGCCTGGCTCCAGTGGCTTTTTTTGGGGGGGGGGGGCTTCTGGTCAGCAACTTCTAGGTCAGACACACCAGGACAGAGCTGCAACTTTTAAGGGCCGTGGGAGAAGGGGGGGAGGCAAGTCACAGCCTGCCTGAGTTGGAGGGAAGTGGAGCACCACCGGCCCTGAGCCTTTGGGGGGGGGGCTTTCCAGGCTCTGGGGGCGGCTGGATGGCTGGACGACTCCTTCTCTTGGCGCCTTCCCCGGGAAGGTCACGGCTGCTCAGGAGAGGCTCCTGCAATCAGGCGCTGAATCACGGCAGGGGAACAATGAGCCCGAAATATGTGCACAAAGGGAAGAGACGCTCATTAGCCAGCCTGATAAACAGCCTGGCCAAGGTCAGAGGCGCCCAGCGCTCCTCCCTCCCTCTGTCTGTCCGTCCGGAGGTTGGGGGGTGGCTGGGAAGGGCCACAGCCAGCCCTTCTTCTCCCGGGGAAGGCAGAGAGCGGGCAAGCAGGGCCCCGGGGGTTCTCCGGTTTCGGCAGCACAGTGGCTCAGGCGGGACCCCCAGCGCAGGGAGAGGCCCCTGGGGGGGAGGGGGGCCATCAGGTGATCTTCCTCACGGCTCACCCTCCCTTGGAAGGAAGTGGGGGGGCTTTCTGGTTTCTTTAAATCACATAGGCAGTCCTCGACCTACGACCACAATCGAGCCCAAATTTTATGTTGCTAAGTGAGACATTTCTTGAATGAGTTTTGCCTCCTCTCACAACCTTTTACAAGTTGATAAGTTACTAAGCCCGTTGTTAAGCGAACCCGGCTTCCCCAAAGGCTTTGCCAAACTAGAAGGTCGCAAAAGGGATCCCTGCGACCGTCGTAAGTACAGGCCAGCTGCCGAGCCTCTGAATTTGGACGCTGTGTCTGCGGGGAGGCCGCAAAGGTCGCAGCTGTGAGAAACAACCTTCAGTCCCTTTTTTCAGCGCTGTTGTAACTTTGAATGGTCATTAAATGAACTGCTGTCCTGCCGGCCTGGGGCTGCTGTGAAGGGCCCGGACTCTGGGGAAGGGGGGCACGAAGAAAGGAAACAACCAACCGGAGCCTCTGATTTGGGCCCATTTCCTCTCCAACCCTCCAACCGCCACAAGGAAGCCTGCAGCGCACATGGGGGGGTGTGACGCGGTGGGGGCCGGGGATTCCTCGCACCGCGTGTGGGATCGTTAAGAGGAGGCAGCCGACTGAGGCCGAGGGGGTCCCCTGTGTGCCCCCCCCAGGCCTTCCCCTGCCGGTGGGCAGCCCTGCATGGCCAGGCCCTGCGTGGCCCCCCAGTGGTCTTGTATGGACGCAGCCGGCACTTCTGCTCCGTGTGGCTGAGAGCAGGAAGAGACAAAGTGCAAATAATAGATGCTCAGTGCTGCAGGCAGGCAGGGGTTGACCCTGAGGGCCCCCGAGGGCCTCAGAAGGACGGCTGGAGAGCCCGTTTGGCCACCCTGGCCAGGTGTCCTGGTTGGCTCCTGGCTGGTCCCCCTCCGGCTGCCTCGGACTGAACTGCTCGCTCGGGGAAGGAATTCTACACAAGCGGCCTGCCCAGACATTTCCCTACACAAGCAGGGGCAGAAGTGCACTGGAGACTGGGGGGAGGTCTTCAGGGCAATCGGGACCCCCTAGCAGGTCCCCAGATTAGGCATTCTCTCCACCCACCCCATGAGGGCTTCCCTTGCCAGGGGGCCAAGAGGGGTGCGGGGCTCCCAGTTTGGTTCAGTCAGGCCAGACTCACCCGAGAGCGGCTCCTTGGGCTTAGGCTCACTCTTCTCGGCCGCCGGGGCCGCCTCCGAGCCCTCCGCCTGGTTGGACTTCTCCACCAGGGACGTCCGGCGCACCTTACTCCCCAGCCCGATCTTCAGGAAGGAGCCGCGCTTGGCAGTGTCCCCCCCACCGTTCTCCTCCGTCGGGCTGCAGTCCGAGCCGTAGAGGCCTTCCTTGCGGCGCCCGTTCAGCCGCTGCAGCAGGCTGAAGTCGTCCGAGCAGCGACGCGTCTTCTTCTTCTCGGGCCCCCGCTGGCCTGGGTTGCCCTCCATCAGGGGCAGCCTCATGCGCTCCAGGAAGGAGCGCTGGTCAGAGCCCTGCTCGCCCCCGGGTGAGCGCTTCTCCCCGCTCTTGCGGCTCCTGCTCAGACGGAAGGGGCTCAGTCCCACCAGCTTCTCCAGGGTGGCCCGGCGCCTGAAGGGGTCCCCGGAGCTGCCGCTGAAGAGGCCCCGCTCAAAGTCTGCCCTGTTCCCCCCCGGGAAGGTCCTCTCTCGACCGGGAGAGATGCCCCCGAGGAAGGAGTCCTCCTCGTTCTCCTCCAGGTCCTCCTCAAAAGGGTTGGCCCCCGGGCTCTCCTCGGCCAGGATCAGCGTCCCGCTGCAGCTGCCGCCCCCGCCTCCATCCCCGGGGCCTCTGCCGGCCGCCTTCAGCTGATGGGGGTTCTTGAGGACCGGCATGACGGCTGCCTTCCCTGGGCCCTGCGGAGGAGAAGAAGCGATGCTCAGCCACGGATGCCAAGAATCGCCTGGATGCCCTCAGGGGGCCCCACTTGACACAAGAGACCTTGGAAGGGACATCCCAGCAACCCCACCTCCAAATCCTGGGGCCAGACTCCGATATGGGACCAGGGCGCCGGTTGCTTCGAATCCTCAGCTGTGTTTACGCAGCCCAGGGCCATAAAAGGAGGTTTATAATTGACAGCCGTGGGCTCCACCCAAAGCAAGCAGGCACCGGGACAGTCGGGTTAAAGGAAGCGGGAGGGGCCCGGCTGACTGGAAACACCCCCAGGGAAAGGGCCACGGAGGGCATTGCAAGGAGTGGGGCGAGTGGAAGGCTTGAGGATTGGGGGGGGGAAATGCAGGCAGGGAGCAGAGTGGCCCACCCAGGACCCCACAGTGGCCCCCGCAGAGAGCCCAGAGCCGGACGGGGCTCAGGGGTTTACCAGCCCCATCTTGGAAAAACTTTTGAGGCAGGGCGGCTGGCAAAGGTGAACTGTGGACGCTCCACCCTCCCATGGACTCCTGACCCACAGAGCCAGCGGTGGAGGGGGCACGCAGGGACGGGTGCCAGCCACGTCACTTGTTCCTTTGCTCCCCCTCTCTGTGCCACTGCCCCCTTCAGCCGCACGGACCCCCCTTTCCTGTCCTCTCCCCCTCCTTCTGGAGGAGGTGGGGGGAGGCCAACTTCTGGCAGACCCCTCTGACAGCCGAAGCCGTTCTCGGCAATCCAAAGTGCCTGTGCCCCCCCCCCCCCCCGTCGTCTCCTGGGCAGGAGCAGCTGGCCCCGCGAATGGGGGCCTGGCCATTAAGACTGCAAGGAGGGGGTCTTGAGGAAGAAGGTGAAAGAGGGCAGGACGGAGAGAGGGGGGCAAAGGCCAGATCCTCCGCCTCAACAGAGACCCCCCCCCCCCGAGGGAAAGGAGAAAACCGAAGGAAGAATTGCAGAAGTCCAGCAAGAAGAGTGGCAGCTCCCACTGTGGGTCAGCCCTGCTGAGGAGCCCCGGCCCCCTTACCTCCCCCTGGGGGGCTCCATGGAGGCAGGTTCAGGCGCCCAGGAGAGCCCAACCTTCCCTTTCGTGTTTGCAGAGCTTCAGGCAGCCTCACTTCCACTTTCCCTTCCTTCCCTTCCTGCCCAGCCCACCTGGGCTCACCTGACCACACAGCCACACAGGCTGCAGCCTCCGTGAGGGAGAAGGGCTGGGCCCGGCCAGGAGGGACCCGGTGCTTCCCTCGGCTGCTCAGCCAGCTTCTCCCTCCGGCGGCAGCGGCTTGGTCTGTAGACCTCTGGGCAGCCCCAGTTGGGAAGGTGGACACGCGAGGGCCACGCCTCCATCCCGGCAGCCCTTGGCAGAGACCTTGAGCTGGGCTAACAGGATCCCCGAGGGGGCGGCATTCGAGGCTCTGGTGAGTCCAGGCCACCTCCTGGCCAACTGCTGGCTTGGCCACTGGGGCCACCCGAAGACTGAAAGCCCCCTTGGAAGACTGGAGGTTTCCAAGAAAAGCTTGGACAGCCGTTTGTCTGAAGTCCCCTGGGAGGAGGGTGCCCACCTGGGGAACTTTAAGGCCTGTGGATTTCAACTCCCAGAATTTGAGGAGGGGGAGGGCTTCCCCAAAAGGGGCTCTCAAACCCCTTGATTCCAGCTTGCCCACGAGGGGGGAAGAGGCGAGAATGAAAGGGGGTCTCCTGCAGGAAAAGAGCTTCCAGCAAAGGGTCTTTCTTCTCTTCCGTAGCCTTTGCCAAGTTAGGAATGGGCAAAAATGCCCAGGTGGAAAAACCTCTGCAAAGTGACATTCATCCTCCGTGAAGGGGCTCCGAGCCAGAGTGGGAGGGTCTGGACTCACCCTGCCACAAAGACCACCCTTGAACCAGGCTCTCCAGACCTCCTGCTGGACTACAACTCCCATCCTCCTCCTCCAGCACACCTTTTGCACTGGGCCAGAGGGGAGGACAGGAGGATGAGGTGCTTAACTCTTGTCCTGCAAGAGAGGAGGAAGTTCCTCCCCCAGGGAAGCCCCGGTCTTTGCTGGGGGTGGGGGGCAGAGAGGAGGGGAGGCAGCCTCTCTCCATCTCCAGGCTGCCAAAGAGGAGGCCCTCTTCTTGCCTTCAAAAACAAGCGGCTCACCGGGATAAATTTGGATGGGCAGGAAAGAAGCCGAGAATAAAACTAAAAATAATGCAAGATGTGCGTGAGAGAGGAGGCTTGAAATTACCCAATTTAAAACTATGTTATGAAGCAGTAGTTTTATCGGTAATTAGTGATTGGTTTAAATTAACAGATGACGGAATACTTAATATCGAAGGGCGTGATTTGGTATATGGACGGCATGCTTATTTGTTATATAACAAAAAGGTAGATAAGAACTTTAAAAGTCATATTTTAAGGAATGCTCTATTGCGTGTCTGGAACAAATATCAATATAAATTATGTGATAAGATACCCATGTGGGCAATTCCTAGACACGCAATAGAAGATATAAATATAGTACAAAAACAGGATATGATTACATACAGACAGCTTCTTACCTTAAAAAAAAGTGTATTACAGTTAAAACCTTTGAATGTACTAAAAGAAGAAAAGGCAATTCAATCATGGTTTCAGTATGGGCGGTTACAGGCCAGATGGAAAATAGATCAAAAAGTCGGCGTTATGCAAGTCAAGGATAATTTACTCAAATTAGAGATCAAAGTCCAATGCATATAAAGAAATTATATAATGTATTAATACAGATGGACTCTGAAACAGAACTAGTCAAAGACTGTATGATAAAATGGGCTCAAAACTTTGAAGAACCAATAATGTTGGATACATGGGAAAAGATTTGGGTAAGAAATGTAAAATTTACACAAGCCCAAAATATGAGAGAAAACTTTTATAAGATCTTTTATAGATGGCATTTAGATCCTAAAAAACTGGCTTCTATGTATCCCAATTTACAACCTAAATGCTGGAGATGTGATTGTGCTGATGCTACTTACTTTCACATATGGTGAACTTGTAAAAACATAAAAGCATTTTGGATAAAAATATGGTGGATTATGCAAAATGTTCTTAAAAAAGGATAAAGTTTACCCCTCAGTTATTTTTGTTAGGTATAATTACTGATTGTACAGTTGTAGAGATTAACCTGATTTTGCATTTAATAACCGGAGCTATATTGTTGGTGGGCGCAATACTGGAAGAAGGAAGATTTGCCTACGATTCAAGAATGGACATTGAAAGTAACAAACTTAGCAGAGACGGCTAAAATATCAGCATATCTCAAGGACTATTCCAATGAGAGATATAAATTGGACTGGAAAAGATGGATTGATTATATTCAAAATAAATACGGGACTAAGAAATTTCAGACAGTTTATGATTAAAGAAATTAGGAATGATATAAATTGTTTAGAGTTAGCCTAGCAAGGAGGAGTTAAAGCTCAAGTGAAAGATGTTATTAACTTTTTTTTCTTTTTAAGCTTATTTAGGCATGTTTTTGTTAAAGATTTATACCTTGTATTGGTTCTGGGAAGTCTGGGGGGGGCATGGGGGGGGTTGGAGGGGGTTTGGGGGGAGGAAAGTAAATATTTGTAAAAGCTTGTGTTTTTTTTAAATTTTCAATAAAAAGAAAAAAAACAAGTGGCTCGGGGAGGGGTGGTGGTGACATAACCGGTCACTAGGTGGCCGGTCATTAAGTGAGGACTACCTCCTGCATGCATTTGGGTATGCAAGTATGCACATTTTGAGGGGGAGGGCGATTATCTGGACGATGATCGTCTCAATTAACACCCCGTCATACCAAATGCTACTTTAGGCCACTTAGAAGATAAACCCAGCCATCCGGCTCCCTTGCCAGTAAATTTCCAGCAGGTTCCCCTGGAGGGGGGGGGGGGCTGTGGGCAGATGCGATGGCCTTGGCAGGCAGGGTGAAGGGAGGCGGCAAGGGGACGGTCAGATAGAAGGCGACAGCAGGATGTGGGCTGTGGAAGAGGCAGGGGTGGCTGGGATGGGGAGAGATGCCCTTCCAGACTGCCACGGTTCTGCCAATGTGGCTTTACAATAAAGTAGGATTATCGTCCGGCCATGTTCCTCATCTGGGCTACCTCGCAAGGCTGGCAGCAGCCAAAGCTCAGCACGGGGCCAGAGAGAAAGGGGCTCCCCTGCCAGGCCTTCGGTTCCTCTCCAGAGAGACTGGCCAGCTGCACTGGAGGGATGAGGGTGCCCCATTTTGGAGCCGGGGTGAAGGGCAGCGAGGCCCGAAGGCTTCCCCCCCCCCCCCAGCCACCCCCAGGAGCTCCCCATCACGGGCCGCACTAAGCAGTGAAGGGACTCAGAATAGGATGCACCAACAGCCCTGAAGCAGACGGGGGTCCAAACCCCCCTGGGCCCACAGATAAGCTGAACTGGTCTGCAGTTGGAGCTAGCTGGCACCGTCAGCAGTGCCCCAGTTGCCCCAGAGAGGGTCTGCAGCCCCCCGCCAAGCCCAAATCAAACCGGCCACTTTGAGGAGGGCCAGGAGGTAAGAGCCCAGATGTGGCTATGCCTGGTTGCCTGACCTCTGGATCCAGGAGCTGCCAAAGGGACGAGGGAAGAGTCGCCTCCCCCCCAGAGCAACCCCCAGAGCTGGAGGGCTTTCCCACGGGATCGCCCTTCCCCGGAGACCTGGACGAAAGGGGAGACCGAAGGGAAGCCGTGGGCCTGGGTGCGAAGGGGCAGAGTTCACGGGGTCCCTGGAAGAGGGTCAGAAATAACCCTCCCTTGTGGTCAGTCCTGGATCTTAAAGGGAGAACAGGAAACACTCAGAAAGGACCACAAGTGACTCAGCGTCCAGGGAAAGCCCCCCCCTCCCCAGGAAAGCAGAGAATCAATCCAGCCCCCCAGCAGAAGGAAAAGCAAAGAGGGGCGAGAGGGGGAAGCTGGGTGGGAGAGAGACGGGGGTCTCCCTTTCATATATTCTCAGAAAGTGCTGGGGAGTCTTCCAAGAAGTTCCATCCATTTTCAGAGTCCCCCCCCCCAAGGATGGGATGGGGGTCCTCAGCCAAGAGAAGTTAGGGGTCTCTTAATACCAGCCGTTCGGGAAGGGCCAGGATGAGGCTCGCCCCTTCGCAAGCTTCCTTTCAGCTGAGCTCGGGGCCCTGCCTGGTGGGTTCCCCGTGGTCCTCTGCCCTCCTGGGATCGAGGACCCCCAAAATCTTCCTGCCCAGAGGAAACAGGGAGCCCCCCACTCGGACACCCCTGGGGGGCTTTCTTTAACAACAGCCTGCCTTCCACTGCTGGTAAAGGTCAGCAACAGAGCAGCTGCCCCCCCCCCCAGGACCCCAGACTGAGTGCAGCCAGGCAGAGACCGAGGAGGATGGTGAGGGTGACTTCTTGGGTTGGCATGGCTACCCATCTCACCCAACCCACTCTGGGCAGCTCACAAGGGCACAGTCACAAGTTTCCCCTCCCCAAGGACCCCCTCCCCGAGAAAAAGGGGCACCAGAGCGCAGCTCCCTCAGAGGAAGTTTGCCCCAATGACCCTCAGAGCCTGCAGCTTCCCAGGGTCAGAACTTATGAGGGCAGAGCCCCCTCAGGGTGTGCTTGGATGGAAGCCACAGCCCCCCACCCGCCCAAAGGAAAGCAGGGGGGGCCGGCTGGAAGGCTCCTCTGAGCCCCCCTCCCCTTCCAGCAGAGTGGAGTGCCTACCTTGGTGCCTTCCCTGCGGGCTCCCCCTCCTCTCGGGCTGTCTGGCTGCTCTGGGCAGCCGGGCTGGGGAGGCCGAGGAGGCTTGGAAGGAAGCCCCTCCCAACCCCGCCAGGCCGGAGGTGATTCGGAGCAGGGCGGCTTTATGTAAGCGGGACACAATCCTGTGACTCTTCCCCTGTGGGCCTGGGCAGGGGGGGCAGGGAGGGCAGGGGTCACTCGCAGGAGGGAAACCAACCAGGAAGTCTTGGCTTCAGCCTGAAGGAGCCGGGAACATTCCGGCTCTGCCAGCCAGGAGGGGGAGACCCTCCGAAGGGACTGCAGCCAGGGCTCGGGGGGGGGGGGGGGCTGCTGTTAAGCACATGCGGCTTCCCCATTGACTTGTACGAAGGTCGCAAAGGGGATCATGTGACCCCAGGGCACCAAGACCGTCGTAAACCTGAGTCAGCTGCCAAGCATCTGATCACGAGGCTGCAACAGTCATGCGAAAAATGATCACTGGTCACTTTTTTCAGTGCCGTTGTAACTTTGGACGGTCACTAAATGAAGCGTTGTAAGTCGAGGACTACCTGTACATGAATCGCACCAATTCCATTTTTTAGAACGGACCATGGCTGCCCAAAGCCACGTAAGCAGATCTGTGGCCTGGCACTGCGGACCTCTGACCTTCAACGCCTGGGGTGCCCAAACCTCTCAAGTGCTCGTAGCGGGTAAGGAGGAAGGTTCTCGTAGCCCTCTGCCCCCCTCCCCAAACAATTCTGGGCAGGGGTCTCTGTCTCCAGCCGCTCTCATTCCTTCTGCTGCAGAGTCTTCCACCGACTGACCCCCATCTGGACCAGGGAGCGAAAGGGCCAAACCAGGCCTGCCACCCACCCCCAAACTGTCTCCGGCCAGGCCTGATTTCTCCAGGCAGAGTCACGCTTCCTCCGCCTTTGTTTCGGCTGCCCGTCCTCGGCCCGACCCTGCCCCCTGGTGGCCATCGCCTTTTCTCAGAAGGCAGAATCACACACACACCCCTTGAAAGGGTTGGGCCCCCAAAGCTTCCCCTCCAAGGAGCCTCTCTGCTGGTGGCTCTGCTCCTGCCTTCAGGCCACAAGGAGCCCCGTCCAGAGGGAGCAGCTGGAGCCCGGCCTGCGGTGCCAGTTTACCCAGTCACAAGGGGCAGCCGGGACCCAGGGCTCCGTGGCACAAGGGGGGCCTTTTCTGGGCTTCCTGTGCTTGGACTCCCCTGGAAAAACATTTGGGAACAGATCAACTCAGTTTCTTTTGGGGTCTTTGATAGGAGCCCCAGGGAGAGCCCTCCTAAGGGTCGTCTGGGGGAGGGACCCTCTGTCCGTGGGGCAGGTGATGCGCCTCCTTCCAGGGGGGCTCTTTCCTCCGGCTTCCTGGAAGACACGGCAGCGTCCTCTGTCTGGACTCCCCAAGAGCCCCTTCCACCATTTCTTTCCATTTGGTGTTATTTGGGGCTGCTGGCTGGGCAGGAGGACACGAGGTGGCCTGGCATCGCACAGCCACACCTCAGCAGGTTACTGAAGCCCGCACAGGCGCCCGCGGCTGTCACCCGCCCAGCCAATGGCTTCAGGAAGCAATAAGGGGTTTGGGGGGGGGTTCCATCCCACCTCCCCAGCTGCAGCTTTCTGAGCCCCGACACCCAGACACCCCCCCCCTCTTCTGAGTTTCAAGGCAGAGGAAGCGCTGAAGGGGGCGGTGGGACCAGCCACGGGCCCCTCCCTGCAGGTGCGCTCCGGGCACCACGCTTCCCATCATCCCCGGCCAAGCCAGCTCGGGGAGCCCTTCTTCTTTCCAGGAGCGGCTCGTGATGCGGACACCCCATCCCAAAGGGCGGAGGGCTGCAGAGCCTTTCAGGGAAGCCCCCTGGAATGCATGGCTCAACCGGCTCAAGCCCCCGCGGGGAGCGGAGGAATACCGGGGACCCCCCGCGGCGGGGCGGGGCGCCACTGTAGAAACGCTCGACTCGGACGCCGGGTTGCGCCTGCGCAGAAGCGCCTCCTTCGTACCTCTGGCAGAGCAGCCAAGAGTTAAGGGCGGTGCTCGGCAGACGGCGATTGGCTGCGTTTCCTGCCAATAGAAAGCGCGGGTGAAAAGCCACTCGGCCTCCTCGGGGCAAAGGGGCGGGCCTACCGGCCTGTCTCCATGCTGCCTCGCAGCCAATCAGCGCCGGCAGGGGCGGAGCCTGGGCGCTGCACTGGCACGGCTTGGCAGCGGGCAGGCGGGGCGCCCCTGGAAGCCCCTCCCGGGCACCGGCCAGGGGGCGCCCAAGGGGCGGGAGGGGGGGGTCGTGAACCGGACATCGGGCGCCGCCGGTCCAGTAAATCCCATCGCCAGGGCAGCTGCGGAATCAGCGTCCCTGCAACGAAGCCCCCCCCCCCCCCCTGGCCACCGGCTCTCCTTGCCAGCTGCTCAGCGGCAGCCGAAGGGCCCCTTTGCTCTCTCTGCTGACCGGCCGCCGGTTGAGCCACGGAAGGTGCTCCCTCGCCTGAGCCCCGGCAGGCGGCCTGGTGAGGAGCCGCCCAGGAGCCTGCCTGGGTCTCCTTGGCTGCCCACCAAGGGAGGGCCGCAGCTTGGCGGAGCTTCCCGGCCTCTTGAAGGCAGCGCGTCCAACCGGCCAGCGGGAAGGCCTGCGGGCTTCAACTCCCAGCGATGCTGGCTGGGGGATTCTGGGATTCGAAGTCCGCAGGTCTTCCCGCTGGCCGGTTGGACGTGCGCCTTCAAGGGCAGGGCAGGGCGCATCATTGCAGCGTTTCCTTCTCCTTTTCGTCCGGTTGGACCTTTTCGTCCACCACGTACTGATGCCAACCAACCCTCGGACAAACATGACGGGGAGGGGGGGCAAAGTCTGGAATGGCCACGTTGCCCACGGAGGGGGTGCAAGTCCCAGCCGGTGGCCGCGGCTGCTTATTAGGAGGAGGAGAGAGCAGAGGGGCCCCCTGCTCACCTGGGCAGGGCTGCCTTCCTCACCTGCCCGCCCCGTCTGCTGGCCGGCTGTGCCCAGGGGAAGAAGCCGATGTCCGGCTGGGCAGGAAGGGGCACGGCAGGCTGTCACGGGCTCCAGGGACACCGCGCGTTTCTCAGCCTTCGTGTGACTTAAAGGGCCCGGAGGATGGCCTTGCCCAACTGCCCGAGAAGAGACCCCCCCAAATAAAGGACCCCCCCCCAATAAAGCGTGGGTCCTCCGTGAGAATTCATGTTGCATCCGAAGCGGCTCTTTGCCTGGGACCCAGAATCAAAGGCTTTTGTTGCAAAGCCTCTGCGCGCTCCGAGGACCAGCCTTCCAGGTCGCCGCGGCATTTCGGAGCCAGAAACCGGCCTGACTTCGGGAATAGCAGCCGCACCAGGCGGGCGGGCTTTGGGAGCTGCTCTCCCGGGCCAGAAAGCTCCTTCGGGCGGCTGCCCACCTCCCCGGCCCCTCCCGCGCCTGCCAGGGCGTGGAGGAGGCCAAACCGCTGCCCTCCGCCGGGTCCGCGGCGGCGGCGCCTTTAAGCAGCTCGGGGGCGCTTCCTGCGCCTGGCGGGTGTCGTCCACGCCGGCCCGGCCTCCTCCTCGACGCCCCGCTTCCTTCCCCCGCTCTTCCCTCCTCCTCCTGCGCGACGGCCGCCGAGCAGCCGCTTCCTCGACCCCCGCGCTCGTCCCCAAGCGGCCGATGCTGGCGCCTCCCCCTATGGATCCGGCGCCCCCGGGCAGCAGCCCCAGCTGAACCGCGCCCCGCCTGGCCGAGGGGAGGGGGCTCGGCGGCCGCGACGGGCGGGGGCTTCCCGGGGCTCCGATTGCGGCCGCATCCCTCCTCCTCCTCCTCCTCCTCCTCCTCCTCTCCCCCCCTCCAGCGCAGGGACGCAGCCATATGGGGGGTGGCAGGAAGCGCCGCTGCCCCTTCCTGCCTGCGGGGAGAGTGCGGCGGCCGGGCCGGGCACCGAGGCGGCAGTGAAGCCGAGCGAGAGGCGGCGGCCGAGAGCGGAGCTGACCCCGGGCCTGCCTTGGCGGCCCCCGCCCTCCCCCTCCCCATGGCCGCGCGGGCCGAATAGCGCCGCTCGAGCCGCGTGTCCGCCGAGAGGAGCCCCCCGCCCGCCGCTCCAGCCGCTCCCCCCCCCGCCTCTCGCCCTCCGGGGCGCATGAGTGGCCACTCGGGGGAGGCAAGCGGCCGTCGTCGCCCCCGCCGCGCCCGGCCTTGGGCCGCGGGAGAAGATGTCTTTGCGCATCGCGCTGGCGGCGGGCAACGAGCGCAATTCCGAGCCGGTGAGTCTTCCGCGGCGGCGGCCCCTCTTGTTTACCGGGGCTGAGCGAAGGCCGGGCTGGGGCGGGCAGCCAGGAGTTGGCGGCGGCCGGTCGCTGCGCCTCCGCTGCGGGCTGATGGCGACGGGGGGGAGGGCGCGGGCCCCGCCAAGGAAACGCTCCGGTCTCCGGCGAGGCTCGGGCCGAAGGTCACCCCGCTGGGCCGCCCACCGGTGCCGCGGCTTCCCAGGCAGGCAGGCCCGCCCGGGGCTCTGGCGGCGGCAGCGTTAGCGGGCAGGGCGGTGGGCGGGGGGGCTCCGGGGAGCGGCAGGAGGCGAGGGGGAGTCCGGAGCCTCCGGCAGGGACTGCTGCTTTTGCCGCGCTGCGTCCGGCCTCGCCCGCCCCAGGGGAAGGCAGGAGGCAGAAAGCGAGCGGCCAGAGGGGGTCCTTTCCGAGGGGCCGGGAAGCCGGTCTCCGGCTGAGAGATCGGACCGGCCGGCCCAGCGCCCTCGGCCGCCCCAAGGAGTGCCCCGAAGGCGGGCTGTGGCCTGCAGGCTGAGCCCCCCAATTCTGTGCAAGCCCCCCTCCGCCTCTGGTCGCCCCCTTAGACACCCCGGGAGCTCCCTGCTGTCCCGGAATACCCTTCTCCCAGGGGAGGGGAGGGGATGTCCTGGCTGCAGGCTGGCTTCCTTGCTGGTTATTTGGTGCCAGCCCGGGTCTCTGCCAAGCTATTGGAATAAGGAGTATTCCCACCCCCAAATATCACTCAGTCTGAAGCGGGTGAGGTGTGGGCCCTTCTTCTGTGGGGCTGCACAAAATGCTGTTTACAGGACACAGCATTTTACTGTACACCTTCGTGGCGCGTTTTTAAGCAAACTGCCTGACTAGGTTTTGGCAAAAGATGTTAGAAGCCGCTGTGTCCTTGGCCAGAATTGGGGGGGGAGGGGGGGGAGAACACCCGGTGTGAAGGTTTGTGCATTGTGCTTCAGGTGCTGCCTGGGTCAGCCTAGCCGCTTTCCCTCTGGGGAGGTTGAGCAACTTCTGTCTGGCATTGCCCCTGAAAATCCCCGTATGAAGGGCCCTGGGCCCCCGAGATTCTCTGGGCCCCCAAGCACAGACTTTCTCTGCTTTGATTGACACCCCAGCAACACCAGCAGGGTATTCTGAAGCTGTGTGGGACTCCAGTTGCAGTGGGTGGGTGTATTTATGTCTGTGCGACAAAGGATGTCACCTCCTTTCATGTTGAAATCCCAGCTTCCTGTCGCATCTCTTTCCTCGTGCTCGTAGACTGTGCTCGCCCATGGGGGGGGTGGCGCTTTAAAGCCTCAGTGCCCCCCTCCCCCCTTGTGCCGGGGCTCGCTTGCCCCCGGGCCCACTGCTCTCTGCCAGGCCTTCTCCGGCTCAGGCCCCACCCTCTCTGTTGCCGCTGCTGCTGACAGCCACATCGCAGATCGCCAAGGCTTCCTGAAGAGTGCCGCACCACTGTGTTGCCATGGCAGCGAGGTCCTCACCATGGCAGCTAGCTAGGCATCGCCCCTAGCACCTGCGTTGGTGGCCAGTAGCTGTCAAATGACCAGGGTGCCTCTGAGCATGTGCCGAGAGCTCCCTTGGCCTGCCAGTGAGTAATGCAGCCTGCCCCTACCTGCCTGGGCCTGGGAGTGCCCGGGTGTGGTTCCCCAGCAGCTCGGATCAAGGAGTACAGCATGTACGAATGACGGAGGGAGGCAGACGGTGCCATCTTGCTCCAGAGCTCTTTGCCAAACCTGTTCAGGGACAGCCTGGCATGGGGCTTTCTCCAAACGAGTCCGGCCACCTGCAGCTCCTGGTAGCCCAAGGCAGTGAAGCCCAGCCGGGAGGCTGCAGGCCCCTGCCTGCTCTAAGCCTCCAGAGGAGAAGCTGGCCCTTCTGTCGCCCTTCCTCCAGCCAGAGCTCCAGAGGAGCCAAGGGAGAGCCGAAGGCCCCCTGCCATGAACCCCCCCCCACCCCCGAGCTCCCAAGGGGCATCCGGAGCTTTGTATGAAGCTGGTCTGGAGGAGAGGCTGCTGCCCGTGGCCCCACATTACAGCCTTGAGGAGAGCTGTGGCACTTTGGCCATGCCAGGCTGGCAGAGACCGAAGGGCACCAACTCCTCTTTTGCGTCCTTGAGAGCTCTCTGCCTGGCGATGGCCTTGGCCACCTTCCTCTGTGACCAGCGGCTTCTCTGCCTGCCGCAGCCCTCCTTCTGCAGCTGGGTCTTGAGCAGGCAGGGCTCGGGAGCATCCCCCCTCCGAGGGTTGGAAGTAGGTGGCCAGGGGCTGCTCCTAGCCTTCCGGACGACTCTCCTGGCCTCCTTCACGCAGTGGTTGCATGTGAACAGCCCTGGCCCAAGGGGGGTGCTGACCCCTGGGCGTGTGGGTTGGTGAGAGAGGGCGTGGGTGCACACCTGTGCAGGCCTCCCCTGCCGAGCGGCTGGCTGGGTGTGGCCTGGCCTCCCACCCCGAGTGAGACGCTCATCCAGTTGGGGACTCATCCGCCATTCCGGTTTCCCCTGAAAGAGGAGCAGCCACTGGCCCTGTGGCTCTCGGAGGATGAGGTGTCAGGGCAGGGCCGCTTCCTGGCTCACCTGGCCTCTCTCCTCCTCCTCCTCCTCCTCTGTTATTGTCGGGATCTTCTTGGATTAAAAGTTAATAACATTTGGGGCTTCCGGGGAGTGAGCTACCTGTCAGTTTGACGGAAGCAGCTGCTGAGCGAAGGTGTCGCCCGGAGTCCCACCTGGGTCTGTGCGCTTCAGAGAATCTCGCCCGGCCCAGGGACTGGGGCTGCCTGCCTGCTCGTGAGTAAGCCCGAGGGCCTGGTGTGGAGCCCATGTAAGCCCAGGCCTGGCTGGAAATGAGGAGGAGGTCTAGACTTCCACGCGGAGCCCTGCTTGGATCTGGAGGGAGAGGCCAGGTGTGTTCTGGGGCTCAGTCCAGGGTCGTGGTGGGTGCTGTGGGGTGCCCTCCTTCTCCAAGCCAGGGAGGCTGCTGGCCCAACCTGCAGGGTCCTGCCAGGGCTGGCACCTGGAGGAAGGAGGTGGGCTGGGAAGGAAGGCTGGTTTGCTAACCGTTTTCCCCTGGATCCCATCATAGAGCAAGCAATGGGGCGAAGGATCCCATTGGGAGGAGAGCGATAGGGAGAAGCGGAACAAACTTCCGGCACTTTAAAGGGAGCAATCGAAATAGGGATGTTAGCAAGAAAAAGCTGTGTGAAAATATATGCAACAAAAAGTCCCAGTTTATTTGTTTTGAATTTGTCTTTCATCCAAGAGGCCCAGGTGCTTTACAACAACCCTGTGAGGTAGGCTGCGAGAGCAGGAGGGAGAATCACCCAGTGGATTTCCATGGCTGAGGGTAGTCGTGGGCCCGAGTGGCACTCCCTGGCTCAGGGCCCCACTGGTACTGGCCTCGCCTTCGGCTTCTGCCCCTGCTGAGTCTTTGGCTTCCTTTCCCCCCCACCTGTATTGGGGGGCAAAGGACCCCTTCTCTTCTCATTGGCAGAGGGCCAAACCTTTTGGGGCTGGGGGTTCTGGCTGCGACCCATGGGCTCTGGCCTCCACTGGCCTTGTTCCAAGGACTCCCTGTTTAGTGGCTGCGCTGGCACTGAAATTCCTTGAGTCATTGTTGGTTTTACTGCAGCCTAGAAGGGGCCAAGCACCTTTTTCTCACGATGTGCCCAGGTTTTGCAGTTGCTCGAGCGCGGGAAAGAGGTGGGGGGATCCAAAGGAGGGCAGCGTTTTGCACGCCACAGGCATTCTGAAAGGTCTCCCCCTGGAGTGAGAGAATCTACGCACCAGGCGCACACCAGGCGCCCCGCCACCCTGCCATCTCTTTGAAGCGTGCAGTGCTGTTTTCCAGTGCATTATTGATGAGTGCTGAAGAGGGGGGAGCTGTAGCCCCTCCCTCCCCCCCCCCTTGCCCTGCACACTCACGAGAGGACAGGCGACAGGCGGCGTTCCTGGGCATCCCACAATGCACCGAGGCATTCCTGCACCCTGGAAACGCAGGGAGCTTTCCAGAACGGCCAGCCCAGGCAGCAGGCCTGGCTCCAGCTCCCCCCACCCCCCTCGCCAGCTGCCCAGGAAGGAGAGTTCTCTGGTGGCTTTCTCAGGGGCAGGCGGGAACAGCCCGGATTGCCTCCTGGTCCCTCCATCCGCTGCCCAGGAGGCCACCCCAAAGTCTCCGGCTTTTGTGCCCCTCGCCCAGACCACCTCGGATCCATTCCTTGCCCAGCCAGTGGGAGGGAGGGAGGGAGGGAGGGAGGGATCAGAATAGAGCAGGAAGGGACCTTGGAGGGCCTCTACTCCAACCCCCTGCTCAAGCAGGAGACCCTAGACCAGGATGGACTTCACAAGTCTTAAAGTTCCCAAGGTTGAAACACCCACCCTACACCATTCCAAACCATCTAATACCTTCTTGAAAACCTCCAGTGATTGAATACCCACAGCCTCTGGTGGCAAGTTGTTCCACTGATTAATTGTTCTCATCATTCCAGATCCTGCACTACTGGAGGGGGAATGGCTCTGTTTTCTTCTCCTTGCCCCATGTGGGTCTTGGAAGGGGAGTGGGCCCAGCTCTTCCCTTCCCTTGGCCTTCATGGGGCTGGGCTCCGCATCCTCTGCTCGTTCCCTCCGCTCCCTTGGCTCCTCCGAAGTTTTTGGCATTGGTGCCCCAGCAGGAGGGCCTGAGCCAAGCGTGGTACCTCTGCTGGCACGCCTGAGGTGGTCTTGGCTCTTGGGGCAGCCCCTTCTCCAAGAGCCTCTTGCAGGTAGTCCTCGAGTTACAACAGTTCAATTAGTGACCGTTAGAAGTTACAATAATATGAGAATTTTTCACCCTTGGCGACCAGTGTTTCTCAACCTTGGCAACTTGAAGATGTCCGGACTTCAACTCCCAGAATTCCCCAGCCAGCATTCGCTGGCTGGGGAATTCTGGGAGTTGAAGTCCGGACATCTTCAAGTGGCCAAGGTTGAGAAACACTGGATTATGCAGTTGTATTAACCTCTAAGCCACAAGCTCTCCTCCCTTATCAGCTGAGCCAGGGGAATGATTAAGCATTCGCTGGCTGGGGAATTCTGGGAGTTGAAGTCCGGACATCTTCAAGTTGCCAAGGTTGAGAAACACTGCTTGCGACCATCACGGCCCCCCCCCCCGTGGCCCAGGCGGCTTCTCTTTGGATGCTCGGCGACTGGTTCACCTTTAGGAGGGTTGCAGCGTCCTGGGGTCGCCCGACCCCCTTTGGCCACCTCCTGACCAGCAGACACAATGGGGAAGCCAGATCCGCTTAACAACAATTGCAGTGACTCACTTAAAGAGAAAAGCCGGAAAATGGGGCAAAACTCACTTAACAAATGCCTCACTTAGCAACGTAAATTTTGGGCTCCTAAGTCAAGGACTCCCTGTATTCAGGTTGCAGCCTCAAATGTTCTTTGGCTACCTTTCCCAAGCCAGGTGGATCCCCTCCCTTCCCTCCCCTCCAAGGGCCTTGGCCTCACCTGGCCAGTGGCACCTGCTTCCTCAGGAAATGAATGAAGGGGGGAGAAAGTATTTGCAACCTGCTCTGTGACGCCTTTCGCCTGCATCCCTTGTGCACTGCAGGTCGTCCTCCAGGTACAACAGCATGGAAAACATTGACTTTCTTCACGCTGGCAACTGTTGCTCCGGTCGCAGCAGCGTCCCGGGAAGCCAGATCCACTTAACGACCAGGTTGCTACGACTGCAGTAATTTACTTAATTGTGGCAAGAAAAGTCGCAAATTGTGGCAAATTCACTTAACGAAGGTTTTGCTCGATTACGGTTGCAAGTTGAGGACTCCCTGTATTCCTTGGGAGCGGGTGGTCAGCTGTCCAGCGGGCTCTGCGAAAAGCCGATAGGAAGCCTGGGGAAACTGGCAGGCGGATCTGGATCTCTGTGCTACATGCGTGTTCTTGCTGTGTTCATATGGCTGAGCCTTGTGGGTGATGGACGGAAGCCCCCGGGCCAAAGAGAATGTTTCCTGGCTGGGGATGGTGGGACTTGTAATCCTAAGTCACCTGGAGGGCAGCTGGTTGGAGAGGTCTGATTGGGAAGATGAGCCGGGGAGGGGGCTCAGGGGGGCCTTTGTGTCTGCCTGCTAAGAGAAGGGAGAAGGGAAGAAACTATTATGACAAGCCCCCCCTGCAGGGGCTCTTCTTCGGCAGAGAGGATTGGCCTTCGGGTGGGACTCTCGGACCTTCAGGGGTCACGTCTTAGCCCCCCACCCCCCCCAACAAGTAGCTGTGTTCTGGGAGCTCCCCCCCCTCCCCTCCCAAGGACGCCCCAGGCTGGAAGCCACAAAAGGACATTTGTTCCAACTGGAAACAAGTAACAAGGTCATCCTCACACCCAGCTCCCCCCCCCCCCGGGCTGCCTCTGCCCACCCTTCCTCCCCACTGCAGGGGGGGCAGCCTGGCCAGTTCTCCTCCAAGCACTCCCCGCCTTTCCGCCCAGGAAAACAGGGCTGCTTACCCAGGTGGTTCCTGGGCCCCTAAGAGGTCATCTGGTGGGCCAGGCTGTCCCAAATGCTGCAGAAGCAAAGGGACCAAGAGCTCAGATTCCACCCTCAATGTGCCCCCAGAATCCTGGCAGCAGCAGCAGCACCCCTGTCTGCAAAACCCAGCTGGGGGAGTGCACCGACACCCCCCCCCCGTTGACTGTGCCATGGAGAAGACCCTCTTCCGCCTTTGGCCTTTCTGTTCTCGGCCCTGGAAAACGCCACCCCCCCCCCATCCCACCCTGAGGAAGTCTGCCAACCGGGATTCTGGCACTGGGCATGATACGGGCACGTTGTGGCACTACTGGGAAACTGCAACTGGGCTCTTCCAGCTGGGGAGGCTGCGGCAGCGTCTGGGTCCAGTCCCCGCTAAAGGCTGTGCCTGCCAGGGCGAGCAGGGGGGCGGATGGCACCTTCAGCCTTGGCAGCGGTCTGAAGTGGAAGGCAGGCTGGCTGCCTGGCCCTCTCCATCGCGGCCCTGTGCGGCTGAGCTTCCCTTGCCCAGCCCTTGGCCGACACACGCAGAAAGCTGTGCCCATTTGCACCCACTGACCGCATGGCACAGGGCGCTGCCAGCGAAGGATTGGGGGGTTTGTCAGACTCGGGGGGTAGATTCAGACTATCCCGAAACTGGATCAGTTGAAAAATAAGATTGTATATGTGAATGTTGGCACAAAATATGTATACCCAGACGACAGACTGGTCAATGGAGAATGGATTATTTATATAAAAATAAAATGTAAAATGTAAAAAAAGGATCAATTGCAGTTCCTTTTCCCCTTGGATAGTCTCCTGGGGGGGTTGTGGGAGGGGCCCTCCCTGAATCCCCATTTGGCCCATCCTGCTTTGGGAGGGAGGACCTGGGGGGGGGGCTCCCCATCCAGGACTGGTTTCTTTTCACCCACTTTTTCTAAAGTGCAGTTTGGGAGGAGCAGAATTTGTGCCTCCAAAGCTCTCGGTTCAAAACTGACCCAGGGAAATTTGCTAATGGGGGGGGGAGATCCGTCCCCAAAACAACCCCTGTAGAGCCAAATGGAAGCAGCCTCTGGGATGGAGGACGGGGGCAGCTTGGGGGGCCTCAGGGAGCCCGGACAGGCCGGGGGCTTCTCTCCCCTGGAAGGCTGGGCAGAATGCAAGCAGGCAGCCAAGGAGGTTTGGGGCTGTGCTCTGGGTGGCAAGGGTGGGGCAGAGGTTGGCAAAGTCCTTACCTGGAGGAATAGGGCTGCCAGCAGGCACGGCTTTTGCCCCCACCCCTTAATTTGAGCATGGGGCCCCAGATCCGGCTTTGGCACTGGGCCAGGCCCCTTCCCCTCTCCAGTAACCCTTCTTCTGCCCCATAGCACCAGCGTTGCCCGGTGGTCACCCTGGAGCCTGCCCCCCTGATGGTGACGCCGCCGCTCTCCCCCCAGCCCTCCACCCTGGCCAGCAGCCGCTCCGAAAAGGGCTCGTCATGGTCCAGCCGCTCGCTGGGCGCCCGGTGCCGCAACTCCATCGCCTCCTGCCCCGACGAGCAGCCCCACATCGGCAACTACCGGCTGCTCAAGACCATCGGCAAGGGCAACTTCGCTAAGGTCAAACTGGCCAGGCACATCCTGACCGGCAGGGAGGTGAGTTGGGCGGAGGCCGGGGGCCCTTTGGGGTCCCGGGGATGTTGGCTATGGATTGCTTGGCAGGTGGGAGGGGCCAGCTGGAAGAGGCAGAGCTGGCAAGGGGAGGGGGAGGGTCGCTGAGCCCAGCTGCTCTGGGTGCATTTACCCAGGGGGGGGGCTCCTTCCAAGGGAATCAGGGCCCCTGCTGGGGGCTCTCTCCCAGCCATCCCATGGGGAGGCTCTGAATGGCCGCTGGTTTCCCCTCACAAAAGCTGGGCCTGGCCGAGACCCTCCAGAAGGCTCTGGGTACTCAAAGACATTCCCAAGCCTGCCCCCCCCTCAAAAACCCCATAAAGTAAAGACAGTTTCTGCAATTGGACAAGGAAGGGAAAGGGGCAAAGATCCATCCACAGAAGCAAACTCTCCGCCACAGTCTCCCCCACCACCCACCCACCCCCGTCCTCCTGCCCTCAGTGGAAGAGCCAGGGTGAATCCCGAGGGGGCAGGGGGGCATTCCAGAGCACAGGAGAGGGAGTGGGGGAAGACCCCCCCACAGACCCAGAGAAGGGCCCAGCCCCAGGGACAGCCAGGCCAGCTGCCAGCTCTGCTCGCCACGGGGGGCAGGGGGGTCCTGCCTTGTGGGTGTGTGTGGGGAGAGGGGTGCCTGTGGATTTCTCTATTGAATTGAATAGGGGGTCCATGCTCCCCCCACTCCATGGAGCCACAGAGGCTTCAGCCCAGCTGATTCAGGGCCCGGCCATTGCAAGGGCCCCACCCTGGCAGCCCCACTGATTTCCTGCATTGTATTTTCTGAAGGTGGCTATCAAAATAATTGACAAGACGCAGCTCAATCCTACAAGCCTCCAGAAGGTGAGCAGATGTTGGTGAGGGGGGGCAAGGGGGGGGCTTCATAGCCCAGCTGCCAACTGCCTCCCTTTCCAAGGGACTTGGGGGGGGGCACGGAGGGAGGAGTGGCAGGGCCTCCTCTGCTCAGAAAGGTCCCTGCAGCCCCCTCCCCTCTGCAGGGCTAAGCAGCCCCTTCCCCACCCTCTGAGTGAGCCCTCAGCCTGGGCAATGTGGGTTGAGATCCCCCTTCCTCGGCTCCCTGCCTTTCCTGCCAGCCATGGGGGGGGGAGATTGCTCCCCATTGCCCCCCTCCCTAATTACGGCTCAAAGCCTAAGCTGGTCGCTGTGGAAACCCGGCTCCTGCCAGCCTCCCACTGGGGAGGGGGAGGGGTGGGCCTCCTAATTAGTGGCTGGATCCTCCAGGACAAATGAGTTTCAGGGAAAGGGGGGGGGGCGACTTGCAAAGGCTGCCTGCCCCCCTTCACAGTGGCCATTGGTTCAGCTGCTGCCCCTTTGGGGAATCCAGGTCTCTTGGGGGAGGGCAAGCCCCCATATCAGTGGCCAAGGGGGGGTCACTGATAGCCCTGAAGGGAATGTGGGGTCTATGAGTGGCTGACTGGGGGGGGGCATTGGAAAGCGCCCTTCAGCTGCAGAGAACCCCCCCCCTCTTGGAAGAGGGTCTTCACTAGGAGAGAAGGAAGAGCCGGAAGGGATCGAAGGGAAAGGAAGCAGACAGCCAGACAGGGATATTGTTATTCATTATAATTTAATTATGCAAAAACTGCTTTGGGAGATCCTCTTGATTATTAATCATGGTTAATCAATTAAACGCCATTCAACCCCCAGCGCAGCTTGGCAAGGCGGCCAGAGCCCATTCAGGCCCAGTCCCTTAATCCACGATCTGCAGATCAAAGCTAAGGGCCGTTCCCAGGCCCTCCAGCAAAGAGCTCCAGCAAGTGAGCCAAGCTGCACGCACACAATATACGCCCAGAGGAAAGGCTGCCTGGGACCGGAGTGAAAAGGGAGGCTTAATGGGACCCGGAATCCTTAATGGGGTGCCTGACCTTGCACAGCTCATGGCAAACCCCCCCCCCCCAGGCATTTTTTTAATGTAGTGTTCTTATTTAATGCCACGGCCCAGGGAGAAAGAAAGAAAGAGGAGATCTAAAGAGGAAGCGCTAAAAGGCATCCCAATACCCCTCTCCAGCACAAGATCTCTAGAAAATCCTTCTCCTCTTAAAGAACGGGGGATCTCTTGATCCCTTCTTCCTCTGCACCCATCAAGGGAACCTTTGGCCGGGCCGAGATTTTCCTTCCAGCCCAACATTCTTAGCCTCTTTCTGCATTCAGGGCGGCCGATGCAGCTGCCCAGAGATTGTCAAATTCCAAACTTCGGGTCCATACTAAGCAGCCCCCCCCTTCCTGCCCCCCAACCTCACATCTCCTCCCAGGGCCATGTCACGTATACAGCTCGTCCATTCATTCTACAGGAACACTGGAAAAAAAAGGGAAAACAGCACAATAAGGATTTATGGGGGGTGGGGGGAGAGGCTGGTGAAGGAAGGGAAAGTCCTATTTTCCTTTTGCCAGCCGTCCTTTTTACAGAAACATCCTTGTTTGCGGGGACTTTAAAACCGGTCTGCCTTTGGGAGGGGGGGAGGTTGGAGAGAAAAATATGATGCTGTGACCTTTGGGGAGGGGTCAGCTAACTCCTGTTTGGGGCATTTTTGCAGCTCTTCAGAGAAGTCAGGATCATGAAGGGACTGAATCACCCCAATATCGGTAAGAAAAAGAAGCCCCCTCCCACCAGGAAGTCGTGATCTCAGCAGCTGAAGGGGTCAGATGGGGTCCCTCCCTTGCCGGAGATAGGAAGGGGGGCTCAGAGGGCGCCATGTTGCAAAAGTTTGCTATATAAAGTGGTGACGGTCAGAAAAAGGACCCTTCCCCCCAAGAAATGAGCAGAATCTGGGATGGAGGCAAAGTTTTGAGGAGCAGGGACTGCTGTGGGATGCCCCCCGCAAGGCTTTGTGCTCCCCGAGGAAGGATCGCTGCAGAATCGCCACTGGCAGTGCCCACTTGTTGTCTTGAATTTTAACTCTCCTAGTTTCGCCCAGTGTGGCCCCACGTAAAACAAAATAGTCTACCCTTAAAAGGGTCCCGCGAGGTTTGTGGTGGTGATGGGGGGGAGGGGGCGGGAGGGGCAGCCTCCCCTGGAGGGCAGCTCCTTGGCGGGGAGCCTGACGGGGCTTCTGGCTCTTTGCGCAGTGAAACTCTTCGAGGTGATTGAGACGGAGAAGACCCTCTACCTGGTGATGGAGTATGCCAGCGCCGGTAAGCCTCGCCTGCCCTTCCTGGCTGGAAAGTGCCGCTTTCGTCCAGTGGTTTCCTCTTCAGAGCCTTCCAGCTGTGTCTCTCTGCAAAGCAGCTGCAGGGAGACCAGGTTTTTTTTGGGGGGGGCACCCAGGCAGCAGCCCCCCACTAAGGCAAAGGGCAGCATCTTCATGGAAGGGTCCCAAGCCGCCATTGTCTGCTACCAGAAGTGGGGAGGGGGGGCTCCCCCTTGACTGCAGTTTGACTCTCCTGTAGCTGTTTAAAATGAGCCCCACTCCGTTCAAGAGGTCTGCAGCCCCCAGGCCCTCCCAGGAGCTGCCCTCCTGGCCCCCCAGGCCCCTTCTGGGTGAAGCATCGGTGGAAGAGAAGATTGGCAGCTCACAGTTTTACTGGGGGGGTCTTTGGTGGCCCCAGAGCTGCTTTCCTGCAGGCGTTTCATGACCCAACTGGGCAGCCTCGTCAGGGCCCCTCAGGAGAGGGTTTTGCAGAGTAGAGGCGAAGGAAGAGGGGAGGAAGAGGAGGAAGAGGGGAGGATCCTTGGTGCTCTCTGAACTTGGTGGCTTCCTTGCAGGCATTTCATGGCCAAACTAGGGAGCATCATCAGTTCACTCTGAGCTTGGCTGATGACGTTCCCTAGTTTGGTCGTGAAATGTCTGCAAGGAAACCACCAAGTTCAAAGGGCCCCACAGGTATGGCCGCCTGGGGGAGGGGCTCTTCCCCCTTTAGACTGCAGGGAGGTTGGGGGAGTGGGCATGTGCCCCTCCAGGAAAGGCCATCTCCTGCACTGGTTTCTAAGGGCGACGGAACTCTGCGCTTGGAGGCAGCGGAAGGATCCTCGCCCACCAGGCATCTCTGGCGCCCCAGCCGTCCCCGCCTGACCCCGATTTGTGCTGACAAGCTGAGACATTTCCCCGCTCTCTCAGGCCAACTGGCACCTGCCCATCCAGTACCTGGGCAAGCTCTTCCCGGCAGATCTCCAGGAACAGCTGCAAGGGCATCCTGCCCTCCCCTGGCCCCGATGGCCCCGGGTTCAGATGTCTGTGGCACCCACCCTCGGCTTCACCCTCCCTTCAGCCTTCCCGGCATCCCAGCTGCCCTCACTCACCTGTCCTTCCTCTCTCCGTGCAGGAGAAGTTTTCGATTACCTGGTTTCCCACGGCCGCATGAAGGAGAAAGAAGCGCGAGCCAAATTCAGACAGGTTGGGCCTCACGCAGCCACCGAGAATCCCCGCTCTTGGGGCTCCGCGCAGGGGTGCCCATTGGACCTAGCTGGGTGGTCAAGCATTTCTGGCCGCCTGGCAGAGTCCGCTTGGGTCCCTTCACCCTGCTGGGCAAATGGGCGCATCTGACATGGGGGGACTGGGGGGGGGGTTAGAGAGACTCCCTCCTCCACCGGGCTCTCATCTGGGCAAGGAGCCTGGGGCATAAGGACCCCTTCACTTGCTTTGCCTGGGAGGGGGCTGTGGAGGGGCTGGAGGGGTCAAGCGGGGGGCTTGCACTCCAGCCAAGACCCTCCCCCTTTTCTCCCCTAGATCGTCTCGGCTGTGCATTACTGTCACCAGAAGAATATTGTACACAGAGACCTGAAGGTGAGGAGTTTCAACGCTGCTCCCATCTCCCCCCCCCCCGAATTCCTCTCCTTGTATGGGGGCAAAGGTTCAGCCCCCCCAAAGCTTTCCCCGAGTGGCTGGATTTTGTGTGCTGCCACCCATCCAGTGGGGAGAGTTTGCGCGAGGTCAGCAGAGGAGCTGGAAGAAGCATGGAAAGGGGGCTTTGGGCAGCTTCTCACTGGACTTCGGGTGCTGGTTCCCCAAAGCTTCTTGGGCCTGGGGGCTGCAGCAAGACTTTACCCCCACTCCCACCTCCTCTCCCCCAGGCAGAGAACCTGCTGCTGGATGCGGATGCCAACATTAAAATAGCTGACTTTGGCTTCAGCAACGAATTCACGCTTGGCTCCAAGCTGGACACCTTCTGTGGGAGCCCCCCCTACGCCGCCCCAGAGCTCTTCCAGGGCAAGAAGTACGATGGGCCGGAGGTGGACATCTGGAGCCTGGGGGTCATCCTGTACACCCTGGTCAGCGGCTCCCTGCCTTTCGATGGGCAGAACCTCAAGGTGAGGCTGTGGGGCAGGGATTTTGGGGTGCAGAGGGACGGGCAGTTGCAAGGAGGGGAGCACGAGGTCAACAAAGGGCTGGCTGGGATGGTTGGGGGGAGGCTGTGCATGATGGGTCCTTTGCTCTGGATCCAATCAGGAAAAGGGCACCTGGGCATCCGGCGTCTCCCCCTGGGAGTTCGGCTTTCCCCTTCTGTGCCTCTGGCTGCTTCTTTATTTCTTTATTTTATGAATTGCCTCTCTGTGCAAAGACTTCTCTCCCCACTATGCGCTGATGCCCAAGGCCAGAGGTTGCAAAGGCCGGTTCCCGCCAGAGGAGCGAGTAGCTGGCATCTTCCAGGCACATGGCTACCTTGGCATGAGCCCTCTGGCACCCTTGGCCAGGCAGCGCTGCCCCCCAGAAGACGGGCTGCCCAGAGGGACTGATGGGGGGAGCCGGGCTGCGCTCTGACTGACAGGCCTCTTCCCCCCCCCCCAGGAGCTGCGGGAGCGTGTGCTGCGTGGCAAGTACCGTGTCCCCTTCTACATGTCCACGGACTGTGAAAACATCCTGAGGCGCTTCCTGGTGCTGAATCCTTCCAAACGCTGCACCCTGGAGGTGAGGGCACCCCGGCTCCGTGGCAAGCCCCACGTGGCAATTTGCCATCCCTGGGCGGCTCCAGATGCTCCTTCCTCCCTTGTGGTCCCTTTGGGGCTGAAGGAGCACAGCTGGCACTGCCCATCCCCCATGCCAGTTTCCCGGGCACCCACAAGAAGCCGGGCCTTTAATTAGCAACCGTCTCCACGGGATCTGGCCTCCCCGCTGCTGAGCCTTCCTCCCCTGACTCCCCCCTCCCACCAATGATTGTAATTAGCCTAATTGACTCAAGGATAATTGCATGGTGTGTCAGGGAGGCACTGCGCACCCACGCCCTCCCCTCCTGGCACAGCTCAGCGGGTGTTCCGGTTGGGCCTCCGCAGGCACCCTGGAGATTATTGGGGGCTGTTTGTGCCTCCCCTGAAATGGAGAACCATGCTGGGAAAAAGGGTTGGGGGGGGGTCTCTTGGGTGAAGAATTAAAGGTGCCTCTGAGCACGTGCTGAGGGCTGCAGGGACCGGCCTTTGCTCACCTGGGGGGCCCAGATAGCTCAGGTAGGAATTACGAGGGCTTGAAGTTCAGGGCACCAGGGGGATGCATTGGGGGGACTGGGAGGAGCCCCAGCAGTTTGGCCCCCTATTAACGCTTCTCACCCCCCCCAGCAAATAATGAAGGACAAGTGGATCAATATCGGCTACGAAGGGGACGAGCTGAAGCCTTACCGAGAACCCGAGGAGGATTTTGCGGATGCCAAGCGCATAGGTAGCCCCCCCAGGACCCTCCCCCTGACGAATGCGGCTGCTGCCTCCGCCTGAGCTCCTCCCCCTGTCCCAGACTGAAGGCTCTGCCCCCAAGGCCCAGCTGCTCTCCTGGGCCCCGAGGGGAGTGGCAGTGGGGCAGCTGGGCAGCCTCCCCCGTCCCTGAGAGCAGTGGGGTCTCCGGGGCCCTGGGCTGTGGTGATCGCTGCCTCTGCTCCTCCCTCTCCAGAGGTCATGGTGGGCATGGGCTACACCCGGGAGGAGATCAAGGAAGCCTTGACCAACCAGAAGTACAATGAGGTCACAGCCACCTACCTGCTGCTGGGCAGGAAGAACGAGGTACAGACCTGTCAACCCCCCCACCCCCACTGGGGGAGGAGGGGGGCACCCTTGTGCAAAGCCACAGGGGGGGGCTTCAATCGTGCTCCGTTGCCCAGGAGTCTACAAGGGGCAGATTTTGGATTCACCCGAGGACCCTGGGCGTGGGGGGGAGGGTCCCTGGGTTCTGAGGAGCCGGACCTCCAGCTGGCCTAAGGAAGGAGCCCCCCCCCCCCCGAGAGGGATGCACCTGCCCCACCCCTGAGCTGCACTTGAGCATGTCCTGCAGCAGCTTTGACGGGCCTGGCGATCTGCTCTGTCCAGCAGGTGGAAGGGGGGGAGTCGCGCACGGGCAGCAGCCTCTCGTTGGCCCGAGCACGGCCGCCCAGCGAGGCCTCCAACGGCACCAGCAAGTCCTCCTCGCACGCCAAGGGCCAACGGAGCTCCTCCACGTACCACCGGCAACGGCGGCACAGCGATTTCTGTAAGTGGGCGGGGGGGAGGGAGGGGGGCTGCCGTCTCTGGAGCCCTGGGGGCGACTCTTGGGGTCTGGCATGACCCCCCCCCCCCAGCACACTGCCTGGAGGGCCCTCTGAGGCCCCGGCCCTCCCCTTACCTTCGTCCCCCGAATCTTGAAACGGTCCAAGAGCTCATGGGGAGGCAGCTGTGGTGCGTGAAGCGGAGGCCGCTTTGAGTCCTCGTGCAGGCAGGGGGTTGGCCTGATGGCCTCAAGGAGTCCCCTGAGCCCTCTGAGTCCCACAGCTCTGCAGCTCTCCTTCCAGAGGCTTGAGGGGCATCCAAGAGGGTTGAGACAGGGAACGTAGTATAGGTGGTCCTTGACTTATCACCACAACTGAGCCCAAAGTTTCTCCTGCCAAACGAGACAGTTATCGAGTTTTCTCCCACTTTATGCCCTTTCTTGCCACAGTCGTTAATTGAATCACTGCAGTTGTTAAGTCAGCCACATGGTTGTTAAGTGAATCCGGCTTCCCCATTGACGTTGCTTGTCAGGTGGTCGCAAAAGGGGATCACGTGACCCCGGGACACTGCGACCGTCATAAATGTGAGCCACCTGACCATGAATGGATGCTTTCGTGGTCATAAGTGTGAAACACCAGTCCCAAGTCCCTTTTGTTCTGTGTGGTCGCTAAATGGACTGTTGCCCATTGGGGGCTCCCTGTGGATGGAGGGGCCCCTTCTGCCTTTTCCCCTCAGGGGAAACGGGCTCCTCGGATGCCGCCCTCTCTGAAAGTGCCCCCTTGCCCCCCCAGGTGGCCCTTCCCCCGCCCCCCAGCACCCCAAGCGGAGCCCCACCAGCACCGGGGACGGGGAGCTGAAGGAGGAGCGGATGCCCTCGCGCAAGGCCAGCTGCAGCGTGGTGAGCAGCGGCCGGGGGGGCCTCCCGCCCTCCAGCCCCATGGTGAGCAGCGCGAACAACCCCAACAAATCGGAGATCCCCGACCGGCGCAAGGACAGCGCGGTCAACACGGTGAGGGGGCGGGAGGGGGGCTGGCGGGCTCCTCCCTCCCTCGGCACAAGCCCTCATTCCGTGGCGGCTGCTGGGCACCCGTGCCAGGGCCTTCCCTGCCAGCACCCAGGAGCTCCCCTTACACGTCGGGGAACGCGGGACGGAGCTTGAAAGGGCACTGAGCTGTTTCGGGGCACTGCCCAGGTCCTTCCGTGCCCAGGAGTCCCGGAGCCAGGCCACAAAGGGACTCCCAGCTGAGCCTCCCAAATTCTGGTCCCGCTTCTTGTGTCCAAGCAGAGCCTGCCAAAGGGGGGCTTGGGTGAGGAGGTGCCCCTGGGTGTCACAATCCCCAATACAACTATGAAGAGACCGAGGGAGCTGAAAGGGACCTGGGAGGTCTTCTAGTCCAACCCTCCACTCACAGACGAGCGTCTCTCCGGCCTCTTCTTCAAAGCCTCCAGTGATGGAAAACCCAGAACTTCTGGAGGCAAATTGTTCTTCCTCCTTGGTCCCAGTCGCTTCTCCCCTTCGTGAGTTTCCATCCATTGGTTCTTGTCCTGGGCTTTGGAGGATAGGTTGCCCCCCTCCTCTTCTTTGTGGCAGCCCCTCAAATATTGGGTCCCTGCTTTCATGCCGCCCCTCATCCTCCTTTCCTGTGGACGGGTATCGCCAATGCAGAACTAAGGAGGGATTTCCTAACAGTGAGAACAATTAGCCTGTGGAACTCCTTGCCTCCAGAAGTTGTGAGTTTTCCGTCACTGGAAGTTTTCAAGGGGAGATTGAACCCTGTCTGGAAAGGCAAAGGGTCTCCTGCTTGAGCAGGGGGTTTGACTAGAGGACCTCCAAGGCCCCTTCCGGCTCTGGTCCTCTGTTAATTCTCTTAATGCCTAACTTGCCAAAGTCCTGGATGCTGAGAATGTGATGCCGCTGAGCCCATTCCGTGCCCCTGATTCTGACCTCCTGGCCCCCAGCACCGGCCTCTGAGCTGGCCGTCTCCCCTCCCCTTTCAGAACAACATCCCCTCCAGTATGATGACCCGGAGGAACACGTACGTCTGCACGGAGAGGCCTGGGGGCGACCGCCACTCCCTGCTCCAGAACGGGAAGGAGAACAGGTGGGCTTTGGGGGGGGAGGGGCCTCGGCGGTGGGCTCTGGGGCACGGTCACTGCAGGAAGCAGGGGGTCTCCATCTTAGCCCTTCAACTCCCAGGCTTGCTCAGCCGGCCCTGATGGGAGTTGAGCCCCCCCCCCCCGTCTTCAGGAGAGAACCAGAAGCTGTTGCAGCTCAACAGGGCCAAGAGAGGCAGTGGCCCCCTCCCACAAGCCCCCTTGCCTTCTCCCGAGAGAGGGACCCAGCAGGGGCACAGGGTGCGTGGGAGGGCCCACCCCAGGGCTCCCAGGTGGAGGGCGCAGGGCCATTGGTCGCCTGGTGTCCAGAGACCAGGCAGGTGGTTAGCATCCCGAGGAGGACGGGGGTCACCTCAAGGGGCTGCAGGCTGCAGTGGGGGCTCCGGGGTCAAAGGCCAAACCTTCCTCCGGGCCCCACGTTCTCCTTGTTGGGGGTGAAGGATCTTGGCTTGCCCTGAGTGGTGCCCTCTGCGTCCTCCCCCCCCCGCAGCTCAGGTGCCAGCCGGGTGCCCCCGGCCTCCCCCTCCAGCCACAGCATCGCCACCTCCTCCTCCTCCTCCGACCGCAGCCGGCTCTCCCGCGGCACCAACATCCGCAGCACCTTCCACGGGGGCCAAGTGCGGGACCGGCGTGGCACCGGCGTGCAGAACGGGCCGCCCCCCTCGCCCACCCTCTCCCACGAAGCCCCCACTCTGCCTCAGAGCCGCAGCCGGGCCACCTCCAACCTCTTCAGCAAACTGACCTCGAAGCTCACGCGGAGGTAAGCGGAGGCCGGGGGGGGGGGGAGCCGGGGGGGGTGCAGCATCCAATCCCCCCCCCACAGTTAGTTTGCGGAATTCAGGCCTTTCCTGGACTCCAGGCAGCACCTGAACCCCCTCCCTGCCCCTCCCCGCAGATGAGATTCAGGCGGTCCTCAACCTACAACCACAACTGAGCCCGTGGTTTCCGTTGCTATGCAAAGCAGTTATTAAGTGAGCTTTGCCCCATTTTACAACTTTTCTCGCCATGGTTGTTAAATGAATCTTCCCCTTCCCCTTGACGTGGCTGGTCAGTGGGGGGGGAGCAAAGGGGGGAGCGCGTGACCCTGCGGCCGTCACAAACGGGATTTTGATCACATGACAACGGGGATGCTGCATAAGTGTGGAAAACAGTCGTAAGTCCCTTCTTTCTGTGCTGTCATAACTTTGAACAGTCACTAAAGTCTACCTGAAGGAAGAGCGGAGGGAGCCGACGGGGGAGGCCCTTTTCCCTGGCACTGCCACCCGGGTGCCCGGCCTCCCCTGCAGCTCTTGGACAGCCTGGCAAGGGAAGGTGCCCGCCTGCAGTCAGTGCCTCTGCCCCACAAAGGGCCCCCCTATGCAGCCCCTCCCCTTGGGGACCCCCCGGAAGCCTCCCCCAGGTCCTTCCCAGCCTGCTTGGCCCTCCCTGGGCCTGCTATCCAGGGGAAACCAGGGGGTCTCTTCCCCCGCCCCCCACAAGTCCTCACACAGCGGCAGCCACGCTGCAGGCGAAAGAGGGAGGAAACTGCCGACAGTGAGACACCTGGAGAGTCCCTGGGAGTTGGGAGGGGGGCGTTTAATACATTTTATAAACCGCATCCGGGTGATCCAGCGGTTTCTGTCTTCCCTGGGCCCAGCCAGGGGAGGGGGGAGCCCAAAGGCCAGGCGCCTTCTGCAACCCCTGCGGTGGGGGCTTCACCCCAGAGAGCCTGGCCGAGCCTTTGGAGCATGACTTCTGTGTGGGGCACGCATGGCTTCCCCCCTGGCGAGCCCTGGGTGGAGGGGCGGCTTCGTCCCAGCGCTGCTTAGCTGAAGGCGGCTGTGTCCCCAGGAGACCCTCCCGGGAGGGGAGGAGAGGAGAGGGGCGGCTCTGGCCTACCCCCTCCCCAATCCCGGGAGAGGCGAGAAAGGAGGTGAGGCAGGGGGAAAGAGCTGGCTGAGAGAGGGGCTTCAGGCAGGGAGGTCAGAACAGAAGCCCCTGGGGCAGAAAGGGAGAAGGGCGGGGTCCTTGCAGGGACTGAGGGAGGAGCCAGAGCCCCGAGGGGGGGGGTCTCTAATCGGGCAGAAAGAAGGGCCGGCGGCTGCCCAGGGCAGGGAGGACCTTTAGGTGCAGATGGGCAGGATTCACACTCCTGGCTGCGGGCTGGCTGAGTGAAGAAAAGGAGGGAGGTTCGCTTTTGGGGGGGCTCAGCTGGAGGAGCCTCTGGGGGGGGGGCTCCTCTGATGCAGTCCCACCCCCAAAAACCAGCTGGAAGAAGCTTCTCCCTGCACAACCTGGACTCTACCTCCCCCCCACCCCCACCCGGAGCGTTTGCAGCCACTGAGGCAGGACTGAGGCCCCCTCCCCACTAACCACTCTTGCTCTCCCCCCCCTCCCGCCCTCTGCACCCCCTTCACTCTGGCTTCTCTCTGTTTTCAGGGTCACTCTTGACCCCTCTAAGCGGCAGAATTCTAACAGGTGCGTCTCGGGTGCTTCAGTGCCTCAAGGATCTAAAATCAGTAAGTGGCTGCTCTCCCCCTCCTCCCCCCCTGCTGCTGCTGCCTTTCTCGCTGCCTCCCCCCCCCCCCCGCGCTCCCTCTTGCCTGGCTAGAGCCCTCAGGGACCCCCCCCCAGGGGATGCCTCTCACCTGTGCCCGGCTGCTCCAGAGCCTCCCCCCCCACTCCCACCTGGCCGGCCTTCCAGCACTTGGGACCCTCTTCCCTCCGTCGCAGGTGGGGCCGAAGCACTCGGGGCTCCCGGGCAGCCTTTGCAGCCGAGGGGGGTGGCCTTTCTGCCTGCGGGCGGTGTGGAAACCCCATAGCAGCCCAGCCTGCTCCCCGTCCTCTGCCAGGCAGTCAGCTGGTGCCCCTGTTGCCCTGAGCAATGAGCCCCCCCCCATAGAAAGGCTGCAGGTAAGGAAGGGGGCAGAGCTGTGGCCGAGCCCTGCCCCCCTTTCTCTGGCCCCAGGGACCCCCATTTTGCAGTTCTAAATGACCCTCTCCCAGGCGGCCCCTGCCCAGGTGCCCCCTCTCCCTCGTCTCCCTGAGGAGCTGGAGAGTGGAGGAGGAGGGGGGCTCCCCCAGATGACGCTCACGGCCGCCCCCCATCTCCCCCTGGCCTTCACTGCTCCTCCTGCCTTGCCTTCCAGGGTCGCAGACGAACCTGAGAGAATCAGGGGACCTGCGCTCACAAGGTGAGTCCCTGGGTGGGGCATCTGTGGGGCAGGCTGTGGGGAGAGCTGGGAAGGCCAAAGGGGCTGGGGGTGGAGGGTCGGCTTCCTCAGCCACAGCAGGAAACCTTTGCGAGAATTGCATTGATTTTGAACAGTCCAGTTGCAGGATTCAGCTGGGGGGGGGGCATGTGGGGGATTGGGCTGCGTACAATGTGTGGGTCTGGGGTCCAGCTCAGTTGGGGATGTGGGGGTTGCAGTTACCTCTGGGAACTGGTCCGTTGTCTCCAGAGCTTGTTCCCCTATTATCTCTACAGCCTGATGGGGTTCATTTCTATTTATTTATATTGCGCCTTTATTATTTCTATGAGTAACTCATGACAGCAAACATACTTAATCCTCCTCTTTTCCTGACAACAACCCTGTGAGGTGGGAGAGGCTGAGGGAGGGGGGGAACTAAGGCAAGGCTAGAATAATCATGACCGATGTAGGTTCCCCAAGCCTTAAGCCAGGGCCACAAACCCCGACCAAGCTAAACGTGCCCCCTTGGCACCTTGGCTGGACCGGGGTCCCTCTTCTGGGCCTTTGGGGGGCATCTGGTGCCGTCTGAACGGGCTCTTGGTCCTCCTCGCCCGCAGTTGCAATCTACCTTGGCATCAAAAGGAAGCAGAACCCCGGCTGCTCCGATTTACCTGGAATGTGAAGCTGACCAGCACCCGCTCTGCCGAGGCCATCCTGGCCGCCCTCTGCCAGGCCACGGACTCTGCCAACTGCTGCCGCCGCCAGACGGAGCCCTTCGTCCTCTCCTGCACCCACGGGAAGAGCGCCAGCGAGCACTTCTGCTGCTTCGAGGTGGAGGTCTGCCGGCTGCAGCGGCTGGGAGGGCTGCACGGAGTGCTCTTCCGGCGCCAGGCTGGCACCTCCCTGGCCTTCCGCAGCCTGGTGGCCAAAATCACAGACCAGCTGCAACTCTAGGGTGGCCCGGCCTGCTCCGGCACTGACTGACCCCCTGGCTGGGGGGGGGACATGGCCCCGGGGCCCTCCCAGCTTCCCTCCGGGGCCCAGCTGCTGCGCCGCCCTGGAAGGTCCCTGCCGGCCTGTCCGTGGTGCTAGGAGGGGTACAGGGGGAGGGCAGGAGGGAGGGGAGAGGAGGGGGGCTGGCGAGGAAGGGCACTGGCCCCACCTCCGGCCCCTAATTGGGTGGGGGAAAGGCTAGCCGGCCCTCCCTTTCCCGAGCCACGCGGGGGGCACTGCAGGCGAGGCTCCCCCTCCTCCATCTCTTGTGCAAAGGGAGCCCTGCTCATGCCCCCCTCCCTCATTGCCCCCCAAACTCCAGGAGCCAAAGCGCTTTCATTTCCCCAAATGGAGGGGGGGTTGGGGGGCTTGCCCATAGTGTCCCGCCTCCCTTTCCTGGCACCCACAAAGGCTGGCACTGTCCCCCCCCCCCACCATCCCTGGCTCGACTCTGCCTAGAGAGCTGGCGAGAGGAGCTGCCGCCGCCAGGGATTCGAACTTCCTCCAGGGCAAAGGGGGGCCAAGGCGGTCTGGGCCAGCGTGGGGGTGGGGGGTGGGCGGGAGAATAGAGCAGAGTAGTTCCATTGAGCTGGGAGGGCCCACCCGACTGGCAAAGGCACCCTGGGCCTCTGCAGCACCACATCCAGCCTTGCCTTCAGTGGCAGCGCCATTCTTACCCGACTGGGCGGGCAGCTTGGGCACCGGAGGCCCTCCTGCCCAAAGGCCTGCAGGCCAGAAGGTCCTGAGCAGCGGGCAGCAGGTGGCACCCTGGCGTCTCCGTGCAGACCTCGTGACCGGAGCCAAGCCCGGGGGAAATGGGGCTGGGGCCACGACCCCGCTTGGAAGGGGCTGGTCCTCCCGAGTGGGCGGAAGGGCTGGGATTCGGACACTGCTGGCCATCTCGCTGCGGTGGCCATGAGTTGGCGATGCCCAGGCAGCTCTGCTCCAGTGCCGCCGGAGGGCAGTGCTGGGTTGTGAGTTGGCACCTCTGAACCCTGAGACCCAGCAGTGGGAAGGAGCCGCGGAGGGGGGCTGGCACGGTGGCTGAGCTGCCAGACACCCTGGGCATGGGCTGAGGGTGGGGTGTTTGGCCAGGAGAAGCTTTGGGGGGCCTCGGCGGACGGGCCCAGAGACACAGCTGCTGATGGGAGAGTGGGCCCCTTGGGTGGGGAAAGCTGCAGTGCCCCCCTCCCCCCCTCCCGGCTTCCCTTTGTTTACTGGGTGCCCCTGCTGTGACTTCCCCCCTCCCCTCCCCCCTGGCCTCTTGGGTGCCCCCCACTCTGTACAGACCCCCTGTAAATACTAGTCCCTTAGCCCCGTATCACTGGGTAGAGATATTAAGCGCCACCTTTTCACCTCTGGACGATGTAAGTTATTCCGGCCCCAAACGATGGTAGTGTCCAACCCTCAATAAACGTAGAAACTCTCCTGGCTGCGTTTGCTCCCTGCGTCCCCCGTGGAGCTGAAGGGGGGGGGCTGGCAAGGCCCTGGGTGAGAGTCCTGCCAGCCTTGGGGGCTCCTGGGGCTGCCAAAACCTCCGGGTGGGCATTGGGGAGAGGACCCCCTCCAAGGGCAGCCCTGCATTGAGAGCCAGCCAGCCAGAGCAGCCCCCTGCTCTTGGGAGACCCCCAAAGGGAGGCAAAAGTAGCCCTCTGCTGATAAAGGTAGACTGTCCCTGTGGGTGGATGCTCGGTCTTCACGGCAGAGCTGGCGGGTGGGCTCGGATCCCTTCTGAGAAAAGCCCCTTCCCCACTTAGGAGCCAGGCCTTCATTTGGAGATGACGGGGGTCTGGGAAGGGGGTGGAGGGTGCAGAGGGGCCACTCCTGGAAGACCCAGGGGACTTGGGGGCCCTACGGGAACTCGCCAGTTGCTTTCCATGGGCAGCCCTGGGTTCAAGCGCTGGAGGGCCAGATGGAGGACCCCCCCTGTCCCCAAGCACGCACAGAGAGAAGAAAGGCACGGGGCACCGGGGGGGCAGACAAGGCCCTGGGGCCGAGCGTTTGCTTTATTAACTCCGTCCACAGGGGCTCCCCGGAGGAGGAGAGCGTCCCAGCTGGCAAAGGGCAGCCGCCCCTGGCCCTCGGAGCCCCTCGCGGGGGAGAGCCGAGCGCCAGGAGCTGCCGCTCCGAGTGGCAGGGTTGGGGTCACCCCGGAGTCCAGGCCCCAGGCTGCCCGGGGGGGTCAGTGGGGCCCCTCACTTCTGGGCAGGGATCATGTCGTCGATGGCCTGGCCCTTCTCCAGCTTCTTCTCCATCTCCACCATCAGCTTCACACCGTCCACCACCAGCTGCACCTGCTCCACCTCAGAGGAGCCCAGCCGGTCCGCGTTGGAGATGTCGAACACGGCACCCACGGCCTCGGTGTCCACGCCACCTGGGGGGAGGGGAACACAGCACGCATTCAGTCCGCTGACCGCCAGCAGAGGGCCAGGCCCTCCGGACCCCTAAGCACGCTGCCCGACAACTCCAGCGGCTGGAGGCCGAGTGGGCGCACCCGGACGGATTCCTGCCCAGGACAAGGGGCACATGAGCGCCCAGCACACATGGTGGGCAAATGCCAGTGGCCCTCATTCTTGACTGGGGAAAGGGGCTGCTTTGAAGACAGAAACGAGCCCCCTGGAAAGAAGGGGGGTGAGAAGCAAATTCCCTAGAGCTCCCACCCCAGGAGGAAAGGCAGGGGGTGCTGCAGAATGCCCCCCCCCGTCCCCTCTGGTGGCATCTTTCCTGCCTGTCTGAAGACAGTCGAGGGGCCAGGACTGGCGAGATGACCCTTTGCCCAAGCCGAACCCTGGGTCCCCTCCCTGCCCCCCCACCCACCTGTGCCGCGTTTCTGCAGGCGGAGACGCTTCAGGATCTCCTCGAACTTGGGGTGCTTGCTGAGGTGGGCCAGCTTGACGTGGACGCCGCCACGCAGGCCGGTGCCCAGGTTGGAGGGGCAGGTCAGGATGTAGCCCAGGTGCTCGTTCCAGCTGAAGGGGTGGCCGTCCTGCTTGAAGATCTCCTCGATCTTTGGGGGGGGGGAGCAGAGGTCGGCAGGGGTTCGTGGCAAAGCAGGTGGCACCCACCTCTCTTTTCCTGCCCCCCCCAAAGGGCTGTTTCTCCCAGGGGGGTCTTTATGCCACTGACATGGGTGGGGAGCTCCGTCCCCCTCCCCAGCCCTTTGAGGTCGTGGCAGAGAGAGAACAGGAGCAGCCGCGGTGGCCTGCTGCCCCCTCCCACCCACCCCCCCTGACTCCCCCTCACCTTCTGCAGCCCCACGCAGAAGCGCCGGAAGACTTCCTTCATGTTGCCCCCCTTCTGCATGGAGATGACCCTCAGGTGGTCCTCCTCGTTCACCCACACCAGGAAGGTCTTGTTGTCGTTGTGCCTGGTTGGGGGAGGGAGAGCAGAGGCCTCAGGCTCCGTCGGCGCTGGGCGGGGGACCCCAAAGGGCATCGAGCCGGCCCCTCGGCTGCCCCCTCCCCACTTGCCAAGCGGCTTTCGGCAGCTCTTCTGCTGCGGGGGAGGGGGGAGATGCAGGACCCGGGTGAGGAAAGCGGGGCAGCCGGAGCAGCCTTTGGGCCGGGGAGGCTCCGAGGGGGCCGGGCAGGAGCCGCTCACCAGATGCCGCGGGCGTCGGGCCAGTCGCGGCCCATGCCGGAGGCCAGCAGCAGCGGGGAGACGGGCTTGTCGAAGAGGAAGTGGTCGTCGATCAGCTGCTGCTGCTCCTTCTCGCTCATGCTCTTCAGCGGGTAGTATTTGCCCTTGAACTCCCCGGTCAGGCTGTTCAGGGCTGGGGGGGGGAGAGCGGGAGACCCTCAGCAAAGGCTGCGCCCCCTCCCCTCCCCCCCCCAAGGCTTCTCTACAGCCCCCCCCCCTCCGAGCGGGAGGGAGAGAGGTTTACCCTCCGCACCTCCTCAGCTTCCACCCCCAAGCCCCCCCCCCGGGCTCTCCTACTGGGGCGCCTTCCCGATGGGCGCCGGGAATGTTGGGGGCTGTAGCCCCAATCCCCCCCCCCCGGAGGAGCGGCGGGGCTAGCGCCACCTGGTGGATCAGCGGGGGAGCCTCCTGGCGGGACCCCGGGCGGCGCTGCCTTCAGCCGGCCAATGGGGGCGGGGCATTCGGGCAAAGAGGGCAGCTGAGCTCCTCCAAAGTTTGGGTGGAGACCTCCAATTCTGGGCAAAGCGGCTCCCCCCCCTTCTTCCCCTCTTACCTTTGATGGACAGCCTCTCTATGGCCCGGCGCTCGGCCCGGCTGCAGTGGGGAGGCAGGGTGTAGCCCTTGATGCTACGGCCGGTCCTCACGCGGCTGCTGAGCACGTAGTTGGGGTCCAGATCATCACCGCCCTGCGGGGAAGGAGAGCCGGGGGTCCTCTCTCTGCCCTGGCTGACCAGCCCCACGCCCAGCCCCTTGGGGGAACCCTGCAATCTCCCAGACACCCGCGCAGGTACGCCTGGGAGGCACCTGCCTGGGCTACACGGAGTCTCTCTCTCTCACACACACACACTTTGGTCTTTGCACCCTTCAACGGCAAGGGCTTCCCCTAAGTTCCTCCCCCTCCCCAGCAAAGCAAGCCCCGCCCCCGCCTGCACCTTCAGGTTTTCGTGGTTCAGGTCGGTCTTGTGCTTGTCGGTGGGCTTGTAGCCTCCGTGGCGGTCATGGATGACCACGTCGAAAAGCTCTTTGAAGGTGTGATAGCATTCTTCGTCACCAGCCACGCAGCCCACCGTCATGATGAAGGGGTGACCTGCAAGGACAGGGGGCTTCAGCGGGGAGGAGACCCAGCCCCCCCTCTGTCTTACACCCCCCTCCTATGAAATGTAAGCCGCCCTGAGTCCCCTTAGGGAAAAGGGCGGCCTATAAATGTCAATAAAATGAAAATGAAATGAAAATGAAAGACAAGGGGCCGGCACACCTGGAGGCCTCCGCTCACCCCTGCCTGGCACCGGTTCTCTCGGCTGCCCCAAACACATTTGGGACCAAGCTGGGGCAGATGGGGGGGTGGGGTAGAGGGGGGGCTTGCCCACTAACCCCCAGCAGAATGTCTGGCAGGGGTCAGTTGAAGGCCAGCTAGATTCCACCCCCAGAGGCTACCCAGGCCGATGCATTTGGCCCCCTTGGACCCTGGTGACATCTGGCAAGCCTAGTTTAGCAACGCTTCTTTCCAAGCAGGCCTTCGCCTCCCCGTTTGTTCCACTCCAAAATGTTTACAAATTCCAAGGAGTAAATTAAAACCAAAACAAAATCTCCCAGAATCCCCCTGCCAGCAGAGCGATTCATAGTGAACATCTACAGCACTGTTTCTCAACCTTGGCGACTTTAAGTCCTGTGGACTTCAACTCCCAGAATCCCCCAGCCAGCGCAGCTGCACTGGCTGGGGGATTCTGGGAGTTGAAGTCCACAGGACTTAAAGTCGCCAAGGTTGAGAAGCACTGATCTAGAGTCTAGACGGAACCAACTTTTTTTAGTCCATGTCAATAATAAGACTGAGAGAAGGGATTTGATTCTTTCACCTGCTTTAGCTCTCCCCTCCCCCATGCCCAGAAGTCCGCTGTGCGCATGGTGGGCAGCACACAAGTCAAATCGATTATCGATGGATTGAGTGGATTAGACAAACAGCTAGATAGCGGGACAGAGAGGTGATATAGATGAGAGAGAGAGGAAGAAGACAGGTAGGGAGGTAGATTGTCAGGGTGCCCACAGGTGGCTGAAGAAAGGAGGAGTGGTTGGTTGTTTGGGAAAGGGGGAAGAACTTTTACTTTTCATTAGGTGTAAATCACGTCCTTTGCAGTCGGTTGCCTTGATATAGACAATAAAACTCTTCTCTAAGGGAGTTTTTGTGGGCACATTACTTGGCACCCCAACATTAAACTGACTCTCCATTGTGGCAACCCTGGAGCCTAAGAACGGCCTCAGTCAGGCCAGCTCCAGAGTTGACACAGCGAGAGAGAGAGAGAGAGGGAGGGAGGGAAGGAGAGAGGGAGAAGAGAAGAGGAGAAGAAAAGTGGAAAAAGAAAAGTAAGCCAAGCTGGGCTCTGCTCTGCCTTCTTCACCCAAAGGCAACCAGCTGCCAACTTGCTCAATGCAATGCCAGGCCCCGCCAGAGGGGGGAGCGAGCCACAGGGGAGGAGGGGGCACCGCCTGGGACAGCTTGTGCTTCGCACAGAGGGCGAGGCCAGTGGCAGCCCCCTCCGGGGCTGCTGCCAATCAAAGGGTGACCTCCTCCGACTGCTGTAGCTGGGATGAGAGGAAACGGGCAGGGGGCACGGCCGCAGGGCCCACCTGGGTTGTCCACGCCGGTCTGGATGACGTCGTCCAGGGTGCAGCCGCTGGCCGTCTCCTTGTCCCTCAGCCTCTTGTACATGTCGAGGGTGATGGCCTTGGCCATGTGGTTGTTGTGCACGGAGAGGTCGGGGTACTCTTCCTCCGCGGGGAAGTTCAACTTGCACTTGTTGTGGGTGTTTCCAAAAGGCATGGTGGCGGCTGACGGCGGGTCCTGCCAGGGGAAGACGGGCAGAGGCTGAAGCGCTTGGCGCTGCAACAGATCCAGAGCCAGGCGGGAATTTCTGGGCAGCGAGACTTGAAAGGGGCTTGTGAAAATGTACCCAGAGACGGAGCCTTATGGGACTCGGTGCCCCCCCCCCCCGAAGAGGCTGCTGGGCTTAGAAAGACGGGGAGGGGTCTTAGGGTCACTGAGAGCCTGGGAAGCTTTCCTCCCCCAGAGGGAGAAGTGGATCGGACACGGGGGGGGGGAAGGGGGAGTCAGAGGTGATCAGTTCGGTCAGATTTCGAAAAGAAAACGAACCAGGACTTCACACTGTGCCAAACTCCACCCTTTCACTGCAGGACAGGCCTGGTTTGGGGCCACTTCCTCGCATTTGGGGTGTCAGATATTGAGTAACAGAAAACATTGGGGGGCAGTCAGACCCCTATCTTAAGATTCTAAAGCCAGAACTGGCCATCTCCCCAATGTGGGGCAGCAGACGGGACCCCCTCAACCTCTGGAGATCCGAAGAGTCCTCCTTCTTGCCATTCTTCAAAAACCTGTACCCCCCCTTTTAGGAGGGGGGTCTAGCTCGGCCACCATCCGAGAAGTCACCCCACTCGCTCCACCTGCTTGGGGGCCCTCAATACCAGAGGGTACCCAGGCCTGAGCCCCTCCAGGAAGCAATGGCTGGGGGCCCAGCTCTGCAGGAGGAAGCCCTTGGCAAGGCAGGGTTTGGAGACCCTCCTCAAGACAAGCCGTTATCCTTCCCCCTTGCTCACACCCCAAAAGGCTTCCCAGGTGGGAGAGTCTTAATCCCCAGTGGCCCTCAAACCGAAATGGGGTCCCCTTCTTGAGGGTCGCTGTCAAGGTCGAGCACTAGAGATGTCAGCTGACCCAGGGGGGCCGCAGCTGTGCAGAGCGTCTTGGGTGTGGGTGCCAAGTGGGTGGGAGAGTGGGGGGGGCACAGCCTCTGCCCCTCCCCTTCAGTCCCGCCCACAGAAGGCCGGGATAATTTTAGCCTCTCAGAGGGAAGTTTATTTATAGAGGGTTCTTTTTGTCCACAAAAGGGCCCCGGTCAGCGCCTCTCGCGGCTTCTGCGCAGGGCGGCATCTTGGCCAGCGGCATTCCAGGGGCGGCTTTCGACCACTGTCAGCACTCTCTGCAGCCACGAGAGAAGCCAGGCACCCGGCCTCTGGGGTGGGGGGAGCCAGGGAAGGGGGGGCGGTTGCAGGGGGTGGAGAGGTTGAGCCTCTGCAGAAGACGGGGCTCTGTCAGCCCCCCCCCCCCCGGTCTCCAGCCTCCCTTTACCCACCCTTGACCCCCACACACACACGGCAGGGAGAGCACAAGGTCACGGCCAGATCTGTGGCCACCCTCCCCATTCACCCCCACCCCCAAATACCCACTTGAAGAGCTGCCCCTGGAGGCAAACCCAGCCCTGATTTCACGGAGGGGGCTTTGCACGAAGGGCAGCATTTTCCAAAAAGGGCCATTTAATTTCCCCCCTAAGTTGCTAGCAAAAGTCCCCCACCTGTTCCTGTCAATTCTGCCCCCACCCCGGCTGCAGATCCAGATCAGAGGGGGGGGGGGGTGTTACCTGATCAGGAGAAGCGAAGCCTGCAGAGTCCCAGGGGCTGCCTTGTCTCACTCCGGCACAATAGGTGACCCAAGAGCCCGGGCTGGGGGCTTCGGCATATAAACCCTGGCCCTCGTCCCCATTGGCTGAGCCTGGGCCAGCTGCCCAGCTGTGATTGGATGCAGCACCCTCAGCTCAACTTGAAATTGGGTGGGAGTCTCCGCTCTGGGCACTGGGCACTTTCTGGATGGGGCAGCCCCAGCGCCCTCCCTTGCCCCCTGCGAGGACCTGCCAGGAAAGGTCTGATTGGGTGATGAGGGCTCTGCCAGAGAGCTGGTGCCACACAGTTCCTGAAGGAGCATCCAAGCAGAAAGAGAGGAAACTTTGCAAAATCTGCGTGCTCGGCTGGAAGAGGCCCTCAAGGTGCCTTGAAAGGAGACAAATGGGGTGCCGAGAGCAAGGTGGGGTGGGGGCTGCTATCAGGGGCCTGAACCATGCTAGAAGCACCCTAGAGAAAGGGGGGGCATTGTCTGTGGGAGAGGAGCCCCCCTTCAGCTGCTCCAGATACATGTTGCTCCATGCACACACACCCCAATGACTCCCAGCTGAACAGGTGCAGGGCCTCCAGCAGCTGCCCAAACCGGCCCCCTCCTCATCTCAGTGCGGTAACTGGAACCCTGGCGCTGCTGGGAGGAAATGTTCCCCCCTCCGCCAGGCATTCAGGTTAGGTAGGAAGGACAAGGGGCAGAGCAGAGCCCATCATGCAGTTCCCTCACTCTGGTAAAGGGCTTTGTAGTCCAACATATGGGACACCCAGTCACTGCCAGCCGCAGGAAGAGACCCGGACTGGTTTCGCAGCCTTCTGCGCAAGCTCAGAGGACTCTTTCCTTCTGCACCTCCTAGAGAAGTGGGGGGACCCGGATTAATCTCCATGGGGAAATTCTCTGGGGCCACAGTTAGAAACACGCTCCATCCAAGAGGGTCTCCTGCAAACTGGGCCTGCCTCAGCCCCCCCCACCTCCCAGCCAGAGTGGAATCAGGTTCCTCATTCCCAGCCCCCTTTCTCTAGGGAGAAGCCTCTGTCTACAGCAGCTGCCTCTTTGGAAGGATTTATGGGAATTTGATCTCACACTCCCCCCCCCCCTCCATGCCTGCCTCCCGTCCTACAGCCTGACCAGGTGCATAGAGCTGCCCCTTTGTCCAGACTGGGGGGAGGCAGCGCATTTACCAGCCCTGAAATGGGGGAGGGAGAAAGGCTGCAGGGACCTTCCCTCGCGGATTCCCAGGCACAGGAGACCCTCCTGTTTCTTCTCAGCATGGCTCCCATCCCCCCCTGGGTCTGGCTGTGACCCCCCTTCCCTCCCCCAGCCAGCAAGGCCCCACAAAGACCGAGCTGGCCTGGGGTCACAGGGGCCTTTCTGGTGGAAGAGGAAGACGTGTCCACTTAGGGGGAGTCTGGAAGGGACGCTTGACTTTCCGTCTGGGGCACCAAAGTATCTTGGCAGGCATGCCCCCCCCCAGAGGGCAGAGCTGACTCTGCAGGCAGGTCCTGGGTTCTGGGGGTGGGTGAGGAGGCTCCCAAGCACATCTGTTTCCAGTCAGAAGCTGGGAAGTTGCTCCTGAGGGGCACAGCATCTAGCCCCCCCCCCCTTTCACAAAGGAGAGACAATTTTAGGAAATCCTGCAGAGCCTCTTAGAAATAGTTCTGCTCCTGTCCCAGGAAGGACCCCAGAAATGGGGGCGGGGGGAGAAGTTTCAAAATGTCCCTCCCTCTCTCCCTTCTCTCTCTCTCTCTCTCTCTCTCTTTCTTTCTTTCTTTCTTTTTTGCCAACGTTTTCCTCTCCCATAAATTTACTCCTATTTAGCTCCATTTATGGAGAGTTATGATTCAGCCAAAGAGCCTGGGCATCTTCTGCCTCAGTGTCTCCTTCCCTGCATGCTTCTACCCGTTTCTGCCCTTAACCGATCCCAAGCATTTCTTCTTCCCACAAGATCTGGAGGCGGGGGGGGGGGGAAGGGGGGGGATGAGTGACTGAACATGGAGGAATAATCTGATCTTTCCCAGGTGTCCCAGGTGGCACCTGAGCGAAGGCCTGCTGGTCTTCGGGTTTTCAGGAATGAAGGATGCATCCACCCAGTTCAGAGGGCAGAGAGCTGCACAATTCCACCCCTGGAGCCCAGCAAAGCCCATCATCCCCAGCTCATGCGGATGCCACCAAGGACGGCCACCCCCCTCTCCCCTAGCCTGCTTTGCTGTGCTCGGCCTGGCAGAGAAATGCCCGTGTTTAAACTCCAAACCAGGTAGACGCTCAGCCCATGCTCAGAGGCAGCCTTGTGTCCACCCCGTCCTCCCTTCAGGCTTTGGACTGGCTCAATCTGGATTCCGGCCTCAGGAACGCCTTCCTGGCAGAGGAGGCGCCTTGTCTGCACGACCAAATTGGACTGCTGAGGAGGTGGAAATCTAGCCCTTGTTGGGGGGTGGGGGGGGAAGACACATTAGAAGGAAACATGTCAGCCAGTTGAGCAATTGACCTGCAGGTGAAGAGGGAGCCCCCCCCCCAACAAGACCATGTGATGCAATTCCTCTCTGGCACAAGCCTCCCCTCCCCCCCCCCCCCCGTGTGTCTCAAGCTTGGCCACTTTAAGCGATGTGGACTTCAACTCCCAGAATTCCCCAGCCAGCTTGCTGGGAGTTGAAGTCCCCATGGCTTAAAACGGCCCCAGGCTTTCCAAGAGGGATGGGAACCAGCCCCGGATGCCAAATGCCGACTCCCATCCTGATCAGATCCCAACGGGGCTCCTCATCCCGTAGCTTGGAGGGCCAAGTTCCACCCACTCCCCATCCAGGGGCTTGGCTGGCACTTCCTTGCTGGGAACCGGGCACCCCGTCTGACGTCAGCAACCGCTGGATCAGCTCACCCAGAGGAATTCTATCGCAGGCGACTGGGGGGGGGGAGGCGAGGGGAGCTTATTTTTAGAGCCCTCCTCTCCAACCGCAGCTGTCTCTGGTTTCACACCAAAGAGAGGAAGGAAAAAGCAGGGCTGCCCACCACCCTCTCTGCCCGAAGGCTCTTGGAGAGCCCCAATTTTTATAGCCAGCTCCCCACAGCTGTCTGTTGCTTGGGTGTGAAGGGAGGGCAGAGGGTAGAAGGAGGGGGGCAGCTGGGGCTGATTTGGGGCTCAAGGCTGGGCATTGCAAGCCCCCTGCAGGTGAGAGGCCTTGATACCTCCAGAAAGGGAAGAGGTCATGCCAGGCCAGTCCCTCCCATCAGGGTTACCCCTTGGCTGGGCACGGCGGACCCCGGACAGACAGGTTTTGGAGCAGGGCAGTGCCAAGGATGGTCCTGATCCCATGAATTGGGAGGAAGGCCGACTCTTCCAGATCAGACCAGACCAGGATTCATTGTGGCCCCATCTTCTCTTGGGGGGGGGGGAAACAAGAGGTTCCTGGGAAAACAGCATGCTGGATACGGAAGCCATGGTCAAGAGTCACCAACCTCCCTGCCCGGATGCCAGCAGCCACGTGGCCTCTGGCGATGACACAATTCTTTCCACTGAGTTAAGATTCTTTGTTTCCTTCAATTGATGGGCTGCCCGCCTCCAGTTGGGTTGCTTGCCCGCTGCTCTGGGGGGGGGGGCAGTTTAGGAGCCCAAAGGCAGAAGGGGTCTGGCCACAAGGGGCAAGTTTGAGCCCCAGGCTGAGGCTTTTAGGAATGGGCAGGTGCCCGATGAGGGTGTGGGTAGGAGTGAAGCCCTCCCATTATGGGAAAGGATGCTTGTAAAAGCTACCCATTCCCCTTCCTTCCTTCCTTCCTTCCTTCCTTTTCCTTCAAGGGGGTAGGAGAAATCCTGCCCTTTTGTGGGCCAGAGCGAGGACTCTGCAATCCTCTCAGCCAGCACTTTGCCAAAGCTCTAACAAGCCTGGGATGGCACACCTGAGGGGGGGAGGGCTGTGGGGGAGAATGGCCTGGCAGGCAGATGTCCTCCATGCTAGCAAAGGGCACCAAAAGGACAGCAACGCCTCCCTGGGCTCCTGTGGGTCAGTTGGAGAGAGCCCCCCTTCTTTCACCGTCTTTCACGGGGCTGCAGCAGCTGCCTTGCCCCCCCCTCCATTTCTCAGGCCACCACTACTCTGCTCCTGCCAGGGCACGCACAGGCTGCCCTAGCCTCCTCCCCCCCCCCCCCCGCAACACTTGGCAGTCCCACCTGTTGAAGGGTCGTGAGGGACAGATGACCATGTGTGGCCAGGGTGTGTGTGTGTGGGAAGCTTGACCCTCTGCCAGCAGCAGCTGGAGCTGAGCAACAGCTGGGCAGTGAAGTGTTTTTCCAAGGGTGATTTTCCCCAAAGCTCAGACTCGGTTGTGGAAGATAGGCAGAGATTACGCAAGGAACATTGTAAAGGCACTTTGCCCATGCTCAGAGGCCCGGCCTCAAGCTTTATGTGCTGAGTGCAGATGTGGAAAGTGGGTTCTAGAGCAGAGCTGCGTGGCATCTGTAGAGGAGCCTGTGCTGTTGGTATCATCCCTGCAGTGAAATTGCCAGCTTCCAAGGACCAAAAAGCACTCTTCACATGCTCTGAGCACTCTTGACAGACTCTTCCCCTCTGCCAAATAACAGCAACACCAAAACTCGCTTTTGTAGAAATGACAAGCAGACACACTGAAAGCACCAACACCATGTTGTATTTGCGGTTCATCCCTTGGAGTCCGGAGGTGCCCTCCTTGGGCCAGGCAGGAGAAGGAGGATGGAGGACGGATGGTTCAGTAATTAATGCCATCCTCTGGTTTAACCACAGGCCCCAGGAGAGTCCTCTGTGCCAGCAGGGCTCTGCCCCACTTTCAGGAGGCTTTCTGAAAAGAGGGGCAGGGTGCTGCCGATCCCCCCCCCCCCCACTTCGCTCCTTTGGCTGGAGGCTCTCCCCCCTCCTCCAAACTCAGCGACGCCTCCTTTAAACAGAACCTGTCACTGGATCCTGTTCGAAAAGGCAACTTCTGGGCCAGGGAAGGACAGGCAGAGGGCGGCTGTCTCTGCTCCTTATTTACAACTCCTGGGCAGGTTGCAGGTAAAGGTGCTATTGAGGGCAAATCCCTCCTTGGCACAAGAGGCAGAATCAACGGCCATGGATGGAAACTAATCAAGGAGAAAAAAGCCTCCTAGAACTAAGGAGGAAGCTGATGACAGGGAGAGGAATTACTCAGTGGAAGAACGTCAAGGACTGTGGAGTAAGCTACAGCTCTCCAACCTTGGCAATAAGACTTGTGGACTAAAACTCTCAGAATTCTGGGAGTTGAAGTGCACAAGTCTTAAAAGTTCCAAAATGGGAGGGCCCTGATACAGGCTCTCCTGTCGAGCAGGGGGTTAGACTAGAAGACCTCTAAGTTCTCTTCCAACTCTCTTATTCTGTTATTCAGGAGTTCAAAAGGAGTTCCCCCATTTGGGGAGCCCCCCAGATGCTTTTCCCACTGACCTCTGCCTGCAGGGTATGGGTCCCGTATCAAGAAGGCAGAGAGAAGCCGCATTGAGTGTCCCCTCCCCCCGGTCTCTCTCCACCCCACAGCTCCTCTCTGTATCCTAGAAAAGGTCTCTCTACCTGCTGTAGCTGCTTATGGGGCAGAAGCTTCAAGGTCTAAAAATATAGGAGGTTATCAAGAGGTCAAAATATCTCTGAGCAGCTGCAGGCTCTGGAAGGGCCTCTGGGCTCTGGGCAAGTCTGGCTCCCTGGGAGCAGGTGAAGGAAGATGCCCCCCTCCCACCACCTATGCCCATAGCCTGTGCCATCTCCCAGGCCCCAAAGAGTTCAAGTCCCTGGTTGTGCAGGGGAGAGCTTGCCCTGCTTCGTCCTGTCTTCTCCAGATCCTGGGGAGGGTCTTGCTTGCTCATTCTTCCCACCATCGGATGGATTCAGGAATCCTGGCCCTGGTGGGATCCACAGATCACCTCCAGAACTGGGGTTGGTGCAGGCAGCCCACTTTGGCCATTGGCGGGTTAAGGCAGGAACCGGCCTGGTTGACATATTGCGATCTCAGTCATTAAGGAAACCTCGTTGATTGGATGTGAGTAGCCCCTTCCTCAGAAAGAGGGGGGGCTGGCCCTGGGCACAGCAGGCTCTATCGGATGCTGCTGAGGGCACACAAGGGGCACCTGCCTGTCCTGGCAGAAACAGACACCGAGGCCCACTGTGCCAGATTCCAACTCCCATCATCCACTAGATCAATGGTTCTCAATGCCGCGACCCTTTAATGCAGTTCCTCATGCTGTGGTTGCCCCCAACCATCAAATTGGTGTCTCGGTTCCTTTGAAAATATGTGTTTTCCGGTGGTCTTAGGCGACCCCTGTGAAAAGGTCCTTCGACCCCCAAAGGGGTCCCGAGCACTACACGAGATCAACTTGTTTCAACCTTGATAACAGGAAGAGATGTGGACTTCAACTCCTAAAACTCGAGCAGAGCAGGATGTAGACTGGTTGGCAGGGGAACGATGGGAACGGGACCTCCACGAAGTTGGGAAATCAGAGCATCCCTGGAGGCAAATGGGTTGCAGCCCCCACCCCCAGCATCTCCCAGCCTGCAGAACCAGCTGGTCTTTTTACCGAAGCGGCCGTGGGCTGGCAAACCGAGCGATGTCCCCACCCCCCCAGCCACACGTGATGCGCCTCCTTGGGTGTCTTCATCTGGGGTCCTCCCATCGACGGGGGTCGCACCTTCGACCGGTCTCCGCCCTTCCGCTTCACTGTCTCCGAGCCGGCATCCCTCCAACCTCCCCCTGAAGCAGCGCCAGGACCCCCTGGGCAGGGAGGTTTTCCGGGCCCCAGACAGGGAGGGGCTGGGTGGGCACGCCGCTTGGAAGAGCTGCCCATTTCGGCCGCTGGCGGGTCCGGCGTGGAAGCGCAGCGCCCTCTGGTGGCTGCTTGCAGAGCCGTAGGGCTTGGGCACAGCGGATCCGGGTGCCAGCCTTCGCCCCGGGATGAAAGCCCACCAGGCAATGCCCGGGCCGATTTCTGAAGCCGGCCGAGGGTTCCTGAGCGAGACAGCTGGCCCGCCAAGAGGCCAGATGCGATGCAGAGCAGCCGAGAGGATTTGCTCAGAATTTGCAGCCGGGAGCGGCGGAGGGCGGGGGGCTTGGCAGCGCCTCTGCAGCTTTCAGCGCTTGGCAGAGGAGCCTCCTCGCCTTGCCATCTCTTAATCTGTGCCCCCCCCCGGAATAAATGCATTTATTAAAAGCGCTGACTGGGCGGCTCTGGCGCTCTGCTTTCTTCGCGCCCCAGGATCGTCCAGGGAACCGTCCTTGTTCGGCCCGCGAGCGGCAGGAGCGAAGGGAAGGCAGCGGGGGAGGCCGGGGGCCTTTACGCGAAGGGAGCCCCCGTGGCGAGCTGTCCGGCCGGCCGGGTTCTCCTGCCTTGCTTCGAAGGACGGAAGCCTCGCTCGGCAGGAAGACGGACCAGGCCCGCCTTTCCCGGGCTGAGGTTGAATCGGGATGGGGGACCACCAGGGAGGCCCCGGCTTTAACCAGAGGCCAGGGGACGCAACCAAGAGATCCCCGCCTCCGCCTCCTCGTGGCTCTGCGGCCCTTTGTTGGGTCCTGGCACCTTGGTTTCTGCCTCCCCAGAGACGCGCCTGGCGACCCGCGGCCCCCTTAGAAAGACCCCGTGCTGGAAGGGCTCCCCGATGGGACCCGGCTGAGAAGGCCCGACTCGCTGCTCGCCCGTGGCCGAGAGGATGCGCTGGCTTGGGCCTGCACAGGGCCCAGCTCCCCCTTTGCCTTTCCCCCTCCACCATCTCTACTGCCGGCCACTCTCGAGACTGGCGTTGCCGGCCCCCCCCCCCCCCCCCGGGAAGCAGCAACTGGCCTGGCTTTGGGCCAGCGCAGCTTTCCCTGAGCTAAGCAGGGAAGCGAAGCGCCTTCCGAGCGCTTCTTATACAATATTAAAGGAACTGGAAGAGGCTCCCCCCCCCCGGCCGCCTTCCTTTCCTGCCTCTCCCGACCACGAGCGGCCTGGCAGCCCTTGCCTGCCCCTCCCTCCCCCTCCCTCTGCTGCAAAGCCCCTCGCCCCCCCCCAACCAACAGCGTCGCTTTAGCTTAGCCTTGAAAGCAAAGGGCAGAGGCCGGGCGGGGACCCTTTATTTTTGGGTGGGGGTGGGTGGAGGGAATCTCCCCCTTGAGTCCCCGAGGCACAACGGGTAGGGGAAGAAACCTGGCCGATGCTCAGAGGCGCTCCGGTTTCACTCCGCGGTCAAAGAGAGTCCCCGGGATTTAATTTCTGCAATTCGAACTTGAAGTGATAGAAGCAGCCGAAGACACGGGACTGCGTTCACACAACCACCGCACTGAACCCAGCCATTTCATGGATCAACAGAAGACAGTGACCCGTAAAGGCCGCTTCAGAGGTCAGGCCGAGCCACCCACAACCAACTGAAGTTGGCAGAAGCTGATTAAACGCGTGCAGACCCGCAATCTTTGCCGTTAGACACGTGATTCCTTCCCGCGTTCACGGGAGCGGAGCGGAGGCCCGGCCTTCTCAGGTCCTGAGATTCTTGGCTTGCTTGATCCCGTCTCTTGGGGACGCCCTGCAAGCTGCTTTCCTGAGCGCAGAGATCCAATCTTGGCCGGAGGCTGCGAAGGTTACAGAGCGCAACTCCGGGGGCGGGATTGGGTGGGGGGGGGGACCATAGGGCAGGCCGAGGTCCGGCTTCTCCATCCTTCCAATCTCGCCCCCTCCCTCCAGCTAAGGACCGGCGGGGGAGGGGCAGGGCTCGTGGGGAGGGTCTGCATGGCACCGCTTTCCCGACGGCGCGGAGCCCTGCGGTAGTCTGAAGGCCAGGCGGGGAGGGGCCCCTTTCCAACCCCTTTCCTGCCAAAGAGCCCGGGGGCTCAGCGGGCGCAGGAGGATCTTTAAAGGAGCCCCCCCCCAGGGGTCGGGCGCAGGTGAGAGGCGGGCGGCGCAGAGACGGGGCTGAGCGGGGCGCTGGGCTCCTGCGTGGAAAGGAGGCTGCGGGGGCTTTAGGGGAAAGGCGGGGGACCCCGACAGAAACGGGGGCGACCTGCTTTTGGGTTTCGGGGCGGCGCAGGGGGAGGGGCGGGGCGCCTCTGGGCACGTGCAGAGCGCCTTCCAGTCGCGGCCCAGGTAAGCCGCGGCTCCACTGGGCGGGGCAGGAGCGCCCCTCCCTCCCAGCCAGGCGCTGTGCGGAGGCTGCCGGGGCGCGGCTGGCGGATTGGGGCGCGCGGCGCGGATTCCCTCCTCCGGGCCAGGCCGGCAGGGAGGCAGGTAAGGCAGCGGCGGGCCAGGCCCTGCCCGGGAGAATCGGGCCGCGTCTTCCTGGCTGCCGGAGCTGCCTCGGCGAAGGTGATGTCCGGGAGGGGCTGCTTGGGAGAGGGGGGAGAGGAGGGTCCGCAGGGGGCTTCGGGGGCCCCTCGGGAGCCACACAGACTCCATCCCGTCTCTTGGCCGAGCTGATGCTCCGGCGCAGCGGGATCGGGCCGGCCTGCTTCTCCCGGAGTTGCTTCTTTCAGCTGCGGAGGGGCGCGAGGAGAGCCGGCCCGACCTCCAGTCGGCACTGAACCGGCTCGCTGATCGGGGTCTCCGCCGAGGAGAAGGCAGCCGCAGTGAAGAGCCGGGAGGCGCTTGTGTGTGATGGACTTACGGGGCGGGGGGGGGGGGGCTTTACCCAGAATATCTAGTTTTGTGCAGAATATTTCCTCCCCACAGAAGGGGATTGCAATGAAGTTGATTTCTTCACCGGCTAAACAGGGCCCCTCTTAGGATGTTATATGTTATGTTAGATGTTTCCAGGCTTCTGAAGGGAAATCCAGGGATCGTGGCAGCAGCTAAAGGAGAGAATATATGCAGTTCCCTCTTGAACTAGTGGGGGGTGTGTGTGTCCTGGGGGCTCTCTGATCTTGGCTGCTTCCTTGAACAAGTTTCATTATCCCCCTAGCACTGAAGATGTTCCCTAGTTGGGTCATGAACTGTCTACAAGACAACAGCCATGCTCAGAGCGCCCCCAAAGTTGAAGGGGTTTTTATACCAGGCCTTGTTCTCAGAGACAGGCTTGAGGGGGAGGGGGGCTCCCCTGGGCCAGCACTGCAGCTGTTTCCAGAGGGGGGGGAGCCCTTCTGGAAAGCATCCACAAACCAACATCCTTGCCCTGATGGCTGCAGACGTGGGAAGAGCACCTCAGTTTGATGTGACAGATGTGCAACTTGACAGATGTGGCAAGAGAGAAATGCCCTTTTGCCAGACCATGAGGAGCTCTGATTACCAGACCTCCAAAATATGTATATGTTTTTATTTCTAAAAATGTTGCAAGAAAGCAAAAGGAAGGAAGCTGGAAAGAACATGAAGGCAGGGTCTGAACTGATGCAGGGGTGAATTTTGCTTGCTTGTTGCTGTGTTATTGGCTCTGTAAAGCGCTTAGAGAGGGCTGAGAAGCAAGGTATAAGTGTAAGAGCTACGAGAACCAGGCCTTCCCAGGGCAGCCGCTCTGTGGGAGGGGGGAATGAGAGCAAAGCGGGGGCCTCTTGCCCAGGAAATCCTGGTACAGGTTGGACCCATGGGAGAAGAGCGCTGAAAGGGGGTCGGGCCCAGAGAGAAGCCCCAGGCCCAGAGGGTGCACCAGCCACACCCACTTTCGGCAGAGGGAAGGGAGCATCAAGGAGGGCTCTTCCTTGTGGGTCTCAGCCTGGGCCCAGCCCCAGAAAGCCCTGCTGCCCGGCGGCCTGATGGCCCCCCCCTCCTGTGGGGAAGGCGAGGGAGCCTGGATCCCGGCCGAAGGAGACACGGCCCAGCTTCAAAGGAGGCAAAGCCAGGCGGGCGAGGAGGCTTCCTGGGGTGACTGCAGAGAGGCTCGGCCGAGGAGCATGTTGCTGCCTGCTTTCTGGTGGTGGCATCCAGCTGGAGAGACTGGTTTGGGATTCAGCCGTGGATCCAGCAGGAAGCCTTCCCAAAGGGCCTGGGCCAGCTGGGGCGGACTCCCGGCCCCACCTGGCTGCAGTCGAAGGGCTCCTGCAACATGGAGGGAGGCATTTTACCCGGGGCCAGAAATGTCAGGGTTTTCCCCATCAACTCCTCTCCCTGATGCTCCTTCTGATTAAGAGATCCTGGGTGGAAAAAGGGTTTGAAGACCTGAAATGCCTCTGAGCGCGTGCAGAGGGCTTGGATAACCTTTGTGCCTAGGATTAAAGCGGAGAACTCCAACCTTGGGAAGTTTTAAGACTTTTGAACTTCAACTCCCAGAATTCCCTAGCCAGCACTGGCTGGGGAATTCTGGGAGTTGAAGTCCACAAGTCTTAAAGTGGCCAAGGTTGGAGAGCCTGGACTAGAGGACACGCCCCCTTCCTTGGGATGCAACTGCCAGAGCGGCCCCTCCTCCTCTGCTTTCTAGGAGACCCCCAGGGGACGCCAGGGGCTTGGAGCCCTCCTTCCTTGGGGCCAGCGTGGCCTGCCATGTCCATCATGGTGGAGAGGATGGCAGGCGATGACATCATCCTCCAGACGCGCCAGGTGATGCAGGGCCTGGAAGCCCTGCGCAGCGAGAACCGGAGCATCCGCCGCCAGCTGCAGGAGGCTCTGCTGAAGGAGCGGCAGCTGATGGACGAGCGGGAGGAGCCCTTGGCGGCCACCGAGGCCCAGGCCCTGGAGCTCCTGGAGGAGAAGCAGGACCTCGTCTGCCGGAGCCTGGAAGGCATAGAGCTGGGCATTGCCGAAGGCCAGGTACTCCGAGGGCTCGGAGGGAGGGGGCCGGGAGCTGCTCGGCTGGCTGTGATGTCATGGAGCACAAGGAGCTTTTGGGGATTCCGTGGGGATCCTGGGAGGAGGGGCTAGCAGGGGGGGCCACCCTGGCCACCAGCTCCAACCGGAAAGGTTCAGGGGCTCCACTTGTGTTGCCTCGACTGCCTTCAAGTGATGGGTTTGGTTTTCAATGTTTTATTGGCTAAGGATGGGGGGGCTTCTACTCCCAAGGCCTGCTGAAGCAGGGAAACCTCCCCCATTTCAGCATCTTCTTCAAAGCCTCCAATGAGGGAAAACCCAGAACCTCTGGAGGCAAATTGTTCTTCCTCCTTGGTCCCACTTTGCTTCTCTCCCTAATTGGGTTTCCATCTGTTGCTTCCTCTCCTGCCTTCGGGGGCCTTGGAGAAGAGGTTGATCCAATTCCAATATATTGGAATTGAATATGATGCAGCAAACACAAGCAGTAGAACATATTAAATTTATCAAGAAATTATATATATAAATTAGTTTCTCAAAATATAAAAACGTTATCTTACTCTACTGGAAGTCAATGCCCCTTTTCCCCCTTCCCTCTCTGTTCCCTTCCTATTTCTGGGAGTCGCGTGTTGGGGCCCTGCAGAGCTCTCTCGGGGTCTCCTCGGGGGCAAAGGCTGCGATGGCTGGAGCTGCCCCCCTTCCTCTCTCCGCAGATGCTGATCGCCCTCTCCTCGCACATCGGGGCGCTGGAGGCCGAGAAGCAGAAGCTGCGTGCCCAGGTGAGGCGCCTGGGCCAGGAGAACCTCTGGCTGCGGGACGAGCTGGCCGGCACCCAGCTACGGCTGCAGCACAGCGCGGAGGCCGTGGCTCAGCTGGAGGAGGAGAACAAGCACCTGCGCTTCCTGAACCAGCTCAAGCAGTACGAGCCCCAGGAGGAGCAGGTGCGGCCGGAGGAGGGGGGAGGGGGGGCTTTCCTCAGGTTGGGGGCTGGGGGGGCTATTTGGGGTGAAAGAATCCACAATTTCGAAGGTTCCTATGAACCCATTGACCCCAATCTTCCAGGGCGCTCTGGCTCAGGATGATTGGAAGTGCAGGAGGAGGCGGGGAGGGCAACATGGACCCTGCATCCCTCTCTCCAAAGCCTGTGATTAGCGGAGAGCTTTCTAAAGGGAAACAGAGAGAAGGGGGGGGCTCCCTGACTTTCCCAGCTTCTCCTTGCAGGTGGACACGGAGGAATCCTTTCTCAGCACGGAGGACGCCCGAAGGACAGGTGTGTTTCCTTGGCTCTCTCAGCCAGCTCCCAAGCGGAGCTCGGCCTGGCCAACGGCTGCCTGTCTGCCTCAGTGAGGCTGAAGCCAAGGCCCAGCCGTGGGTGGCAAGGAGCCCCCGTCATCTCCGAGGGCAGCAGGAGAAGCCCCCGGCTGGGGACGTGGGTGGGGGGCTTCAGGAGGAGCCGCTGCTTCTACCCAGCCTGGCCCCCCCAGGCTCCCTTTTCACCAGCCGGCCGTTCTTGTGCCCTGCAGAGGGGCAGAGTGTGGGTGCAGCCGCCCTGGCAGCCCAGCACGGCGGGTACGAGATCCCTGCGCGCCTGCGGACGCTGCACAACCTGGTGATCCAGTACGCCTCTCAAGGGCGCTATGAGGTGGCTGTGCCCCTTTGCAAGCAGGCCCTGGAGGACCTGGAGAAGAGCTCCGGGCACAACCACCCAGATGTGGCCACCATGCTCAATATCCTGGCCCTGGTCTACCGGTAAGGTGCCCGAGGCGCCTGGACCTCCCCCCCCCTCCGGCAGGCGCTGCTTCTGGGGAACAGACGGAAAGAGCAGGGCGGGGGTGCGATTCCAGGGGACCCTTTCGTTCTCTGCTCCCACCCCTCCCCTGGAGGCCTTGGAGCTGCAGCTGCGTCCTGGGGTTGCCCTGGCATGGCCTGCAGGCTGCCCCCTGGCGCCCCCCCCCCAAGCTCCCTGCTTCTCCTCCTGCAGGGACCAGAACAAGTACCAGGAGGCCACGGAGCTGCTCAACGATGCCCTGGACATTCGTGAGCAGGCGCTGGGCATGGAACACCCTTCCGTGAGTGCCCGGGCTGTGCAGGGGGAGGGGCTGGGGTGGTAGGGGCTGTGTGGAGGCTCCGAGGAGGAGGGAGGGGCACCCAGTTTGGTCCCGTTTCATCCTGCTTCTGAGGGTCTCCAATCTCGTTAAGCCCCCCCCCCCCCATTGTCCCTGCCAGGTGGCTGCCACCCTGAACAACCTCTCTGTGCTGTACGGCAAGCGCGGGAAGTATCAGGACGCCGAGCCTCTGTGCCAGAGAGCCCTGGAGATCCGAGAGAAGGTAGACGCGAACCCACAGGGTCCCCCATTCCGAAAGGCCGGGTCCTCCTTCGCCTCTTGAAGTGGGCTGTTTATTCATTTGCTCCCTCGTTTATGAAGAAAGATTTATTGGCTGCCCATCTTAAGAGTAACTCCGGGCATCTTTCAATAAAAGATAAAAAAACTATCTGCACTAAAAACAGAAAGAAGTTAATACAAACCAAAGGCCACTGGAGAGTGGAAGATGGGGGGGGGACAGTGCTGAAACTCGCCCCCAGCTGAGCAGGGAGGGCACCCAAGCCCACACTCCCCTCCCCCCCTTGCAGGAAATCCTGGCTAATCCCCCTTCCCTGGGGAGAGCCGGTGGGTCCCTTTCCAGCTTCTCCCGCCTTGGTGCCTGTGGGTGGTGCTGAAAGGTTGAGACCCAGAGTGGGAGGAAGAACCCCCAACCGAACTCTTCTCTCTTACCCCCCCCCCAAGCAACCTTGGCCCAGGCAGGAACAGGAGGGGGGGGGGAGAAGTCCCGAAGGCCAGAAAGGGGGGGGGGGGGCTCTGAGCTGGGCCTGACAGCCAAAGGCTGCCTGAAGACGGAGACGCCACTTGGCGCCTTGCTATGCTGAGGAATTCTGGGAGTTGAAGTCCACAAGCCACTCAGGGGCCAAGGGTGGAGGCTGGTGCTTTAAACCAGCTGGTGCCTCCTGGGGAGACGCCCGGTTTTCAGGCCTGCAAGCGGAGAGAGGAGAGGGGCACGTGTGGCCCCACCGAGCGCTGCCCGGCTGTCCAAGCGGCACCTCAGCTGAGCACCGCTGCTGCCCTTCTCCCCGCAGGTGCTGGGCCCCAACCACCCAGATGTGGCCAAGCAGCTCAACAACCTGGCCCTCCTGTGCCAAAACCAGGGCAAGTTCAAAGAGGTGGAGCGGTATTACCAGCGGGCCCTTCGCATCTACCAGGCCCAGCCGGGCCCCGGCGACTGCAACGTGGCCAAGACCAAGAACAACCTGGTAGCCTTGGAGGGGGGGGCAGAAGGGGGGGGGCTGGGAGCTTCTGGGGCTTTGAGGGCGGCTGCTGGCTCAGCGGTTCAGCCGGGGTGAATCTCTTGGGCTGAAGCGTCTTTCAGGGAGGGCAACCGATGCCAATGACGAGGCTCCCACGGACCCATAAGCCAGGATCTGTTTCAACCCTGGTATCCCAGTGGCCGGATCTCTCCCCCCCCCCCCCCCCGACAGAATTACAAGCATCCTCCCCAAAGCGGTGGCTCTTTTCCTGGGGTGGATACCTAGTTTTCCCTTGGGGGGGGGGTTGGTCCTTGGGGGGACTGGCTGCTGCCCCCCTGGGGGTTGCGTATTGGAGGAGGGGAGGGGCTCACCGCCCCGTGTGCCTCCCTCCCTCTCTCCGGCCAGGCCTCGTGTTTCGTGAAACAGGGCAAGTTCCAGGAGGCTGAGCAGCTGTACAAGGAGATCCTGTCCCTGCAGGACCAGGAGCCGAGCCCCCCCAGGGGCGGTAAGAGCAGCCCTTTCCCGGGGGGGGGGAGGGGAGGCGCCAGGGTCCTCAGCATCTGGACTCACCCCTTGGAACCCCCTCCCCTCCCCTCCAGATTATAGCTGGACAGGAGCTGGCAACACCTGGGAAGGACAGGTGAGTCCTGGGCGCTTCTCCCGCAAGCAGCTTTGGAGAGAGCTGGGGAGGGATGATGAGCCGGGGGGGGGGGGGGGGGGGGCACAGAGGAGAAAATCTTTTAAGCCGCTTCACCCTGGCACCACGGCCTCCCCCAGGCCTTCTCAGCTGAGCCGACAGAGGCAGGTGAAGAGGCTACCCCCATCTTGGAGCGCAGGTGGTTGGGGGGGGGAGCCCCCCAGGTTTTGAGTGTGTACACCCCCCCCTTTTCTCTCCAGGAGGGGATGAGGCGCAGTAGCTCCTTTTCTCGCTTCCGGGAGTCGCTCAGACGCAGCAGTGAGAAGCTGGTCTCCAAGCTCCGGGGCCCAGCAGTGGGGCAGCCGAAGGACACGGCAGCCCCCAGGTGAGCCAGGACTCCCCGGAAGCTTCTGGGCCAACTCTGGGCTTGGGGAGGCTCAGCCAGGCCGAGCGTCACCGGGCCTCTCTTCCCCAGGATGACCAGGGCCACCTCCCTCAACACGCTGCCTTTGAACGAGGCTGCAGCCGTCTCAGCCCCAAAGGTGAGTTGGGGGCCCAGAAGGACCACCACGCTCAGCAGCAGAGCCCAGGCTGCGCACAGGGGCAACGGACGGAGGCCCCTGCCAGCCCCACGGGTGGCCCCCGGCAGCTAATGGGTGGCTTGGCCAGACCGGAGGGGGCCTATGGAGGCTCCGGCCCAAGCAATGCGGGAGGGGAAGGAGAGGCCGAGTTCACACAACCGGAGCCACCAGGGACCTTCGAGTAGGGCCGTGTCCGGCTCCCACTCAGCCGAGAGCCAGTCCGATCCAGGGGCTGGAAGCAGATGGACTAGCCCCGTTCTAGGCACCGACCCTGGGCCAGTCACTTCCTTTAGCCCTGGGGAGGAGGCAATGGCCAACCGCTTGTGGAAAGCCTTGCCACAAAAAATGGCACCCAAAACCCCCCCAAACCCTTCGCGGAAGCCAGGACGGCTGGTGGGCAGCGTCTGCCAAGGCAGCTCTCGCTCCATCATCCGCTTCGCTCCGCCTGTGGCTCAGACCGGGCAGAGCCCAAGGGAAGGAGGAGGAACCGGTGCAGAGAACGTGTGGTCCATAAATCAGCCCTTCCTCCAGCACAGCCTGAAGAGGGAGGCGGCTGAGGCCAGGCCTGAGGGACCCCTCCTCTTTCCCTCCTGCAGCCCACCCGGAACCTGAGCACCAGCATCCAGGACCTCACGCATCGCCCCGCCCACTAGCCCCCCCCCCCCGCCTTCACTCTCCCTGGGTCGCCTGCTGCTTCGAGCACTTCCACTGGCCCTCCCTGGACTGACCAGGAAAGTCCTCCTGGGGGGGGAGGGGGGGCGAGCGTCCCTGCCAGTTTACAAAGGAGTCTTTCTCAGGAATGGAGCAGCTGCTGCCGTCCCAAAGCATCGGGGGGGGGGGGGCAGGGCACTCCCCCCCCCGCTATTGCCTTAAACCCCTTGGGGCAGGAGCCCCCATCCCCACCCCGGCTCTTCTGAAGCCAATCCTCAGCTTATTTATGCATCTTATTTTTCCTTAAATAAAGTCTGTTGGAAATGGAGGACGACTCTTTATTTTGGAGCAGGGGAGGGGTCTCTGCAAGCTTCATACTCCCCCCCCCCCAAAAAAAATGGCTTTGGATGAAAAGGATTACAAGCTTCCCCTGGTTCTCTCTCTCTCTCTCTCTCACACACACAGAAAATCACTTGCGTAGCAGCCCAGTAATCCCCTTTATTAAAAACACAGCCCAGAAATCTAGGATTAGTGGGGCAGGGGGGGAATCCGAGGGGGGCCCTGGGCAGTTTCTCTTCTCTGCCCCCCCCCTGAGCTCCGCAGTGAGGATGGATGGATGGATGGATGGATGGATGGATGGCCAGCCGGGGTCCCCGCCCTGCAGAGCGCGCTGGCTGGCTGGCATCCTGGGGCGCCAGTCACACCTGGTGGGCGATGTCCCGCACTCTCCGCAGGGTCTCCTCCGACTGCAGCTGCTGCAGGGTGAGCAGGGAGAGGCCCAGCTGGTCTTCCTGGAGAGAGAGCGGGAGGGTCAGGAGGCCCCCTGGCAGGACAACCAGACCCACCTCTGCCCATTACAGAGTCGCTGGCCGGAGCCCTTTGGCACGGGTGGCACATATTTAACCACAAAATAAAAGATTAGCATGGCTGCCTGGGGAACTCTTAAAGGTGCCAACGTGGCAGCCTTCTGGGCACAAGACGCCCGTGCCTGGAGCCGCCTCTTCCCACCACCGCGCTCCCCCTGCCCACACCTTGCGGAAGGGCTGGGCCATCTGGCGCAGGAAGTGCTTGGCCACCTGCACGGCCTCGTCCAGCGTCAGGTTCAGGTTGGCGTCGGTGATGTGTTCCTGGATCCAGCGAGGAAGCTTCCCCCGCTTGTCCGCCCGTGCGAAGCGCTGCAGGGGAGAGAGGCGGGGTCAGGTGCTGCCCGGCTGTCCAGGCTGCAGCCAAGAGGACCCCCCCATCTCCCCCCCACTGGACACACCTTGTCGGCAAAGATCAGGAGGCCGTAGTCGGTCTTGCCGCGAATGGCCCGTCCCACGCACTGGGCCGCGTGCCGCATGGCGTCGAAGGTCAGGAAGTCGTTTTCACGGATCTGGAACTGGTTCCTCAGGTACTCCAGCCGGGCCTGGGATGGGGGAAGGGACGCTGAGGGTCTGCCCCCCCCAGCCCCTCCCCAAGAAATCAGCACAGGTGTGGCAACGCTATGCCAGGTGCACCAGAAGTGGGTGAGAAACAGCCGGGCCAACGGTGGGTGGGAAAATGGGCTATTTCTGTCTCACAGGAGGCCCCCCCCCCCCGCAACTGAGGAGAGGGGAGGGTCCCAGATCCCCCCCCCCCGAGGAAATGAAGTCTCTGCTGCCTGAGTGAAGCGGACAGGAATAATATGGTGAGGAGGAGGAGCAGCAGCAGTCGGGGGGGGGGGGCTCACCTTCAGGATTCGGCTTTGGGTGTAAACATAGGGGACGCCAAACATGATCACGGCCCTCCCGTAGTGGTGAACTGGGGAAGGGAGAGGCAGATGGGGAAGGGGGGGGGGAGGTCAACACTGCATGTCAACAGGTCTTTTCCCAGCGATTTCAAGAATTTAAGGCCAGGCACAAACTCTGCCCCCCCCCCGGCCAGTTTCTGCCCAGAAGAGATTCCCTGGGCCCAGATCCCCCTCAGAGCTTCTGAAGGGAGGGAGGGAGGGGGGGGCACTCACCAAAGTCGATCCCTTCGGAGACCTTCCCCCTGGCCACCGACAGCAGGATGGCTCCCCGGCCGTTCTCGCAGGCCTGGGGAGGAAACCAACCCGTCCTTTTATCGCCTGCAACGGCTTTTTACCCAAAATTCAGGGGGGAAAAGTCCACGCCCTGATTCCCCACCTCAGGACTCGGCTTGGAGGGAGGAAGGTACATGGGGGGGGGGGGGAACCTGCTCAACTGAGCCCCTCCCTCCTGCAGCCAGACCCCCCCTGCCCCCTCACCTCCTGGTATTTCTCCAGGGCCACACTGGTCTCGGCTCCGTCCTGCGTCTCGATGAAGATGAGCTTGTTCCGCTGGATGTTCTCCAGGATCCCCTGGAGGAGCCGGAGAGGACAGAGGTGGAGCCCCAGCTGTGCAAAGCCCACCGTGCAGAGCTCTGCTCCTCCGTCTCTATCCCACCCACCCCCGGGTCTTCTCAGAGCATGGAGGGCAGCTGGAGGGTTTCCTGGCCTCCTTGGTATTTCCACTCCCCCCCCCCCCCCCGAGGTCCTTGAGATGTGTCTTGCTTAATGACCACAGAGGGAACCTTTGGGATCAGCTATTGAGAGATGAAGGTGGGGTCAAATGCATTGTCCGTTTGGAATCCTTATGCGGCCACAAGCAACCTAAGTCCAATCCCACCCCCTTCTATCCCCCCTGTGGAACCAACTACCCGCAGAGATCTGGACCCTTACCACTCTCCCAGCCTTCTGTAAAGGCAAGCCTGGGGCTGTTGATTAATATCCAGCCCCTCTTGGACAGAATGGATGTTGTGTTAATTTTAATATTGTATTTCTTATTTTAAATTTTTTTTAAATGTTTTTATCTTGCCTGTAAGCCACCCAGAGTCCCAATGGGAGTGGGCGGCATACAAATTTCATTAAACTAAACTAAACTAAACTTCTGCGCCCCCACCCCCCGAATTGACTTTTATCTAGGGTCAATGTGCCTTGTGAGCAGAGCAGATTCCTGGCTGCTTTCAGCTCAGTTCCTGCATCTGGAGAAGGAGAGGAGGAGGAGGAGGAGCAGTGCAAGAGGAGCTGTGGAGGCTGCAGCTCATGAGGACGGGGGGGGGGGGGGGAGGGAAACCCCTCCCCCAAATAACACAGTGGTCAGGCTGCCCTTCCGCAGGTGGGACGGAGCGCTTGACCAAGACCAAGTGGGCCAATCTGGCCTTGGACGTCCCGTTTAGAAGCCTTTGAGAGTTTTCCCCCCTTGAAATCCTGAGGGGTTTCAGGCCCACCAGGAACCTCCCCTGTTTACCGCTTTGGCCAGAGCCCGCCAAAGGCCCCGCCGAAAGCAGCCCCCAGCAGAGCCGGCCTGGCCTACCTGCTCATACCAGGAGGCCACGATGTTCTCCATGTACTGGTAGCTGGTGAAGAAGGCCACGATGCCGTCAGGGACCACGGCCGACATCTCCAGCAGGAGGTTTCCATAGTTGCGGATCACCGCTGCCGGAGAAGCACATTCCCTTCAGGCTGCCAGGCTTCCCTGCCCCTCCCCACAGGGCCGGGTGGGGAGGGCAAGGCAGGGGTCGCCCCCACAAAATCCCCCCCCCCTTCAACTGCAAGCGGGCTCAGCACTCCCCTCCCCTCCGCTAGGCAGCCTGAACGGACCAGGGCACGGATGCCCCCGGCCCCTGGGAAGGGAGGAGGCTCCAGGCTCTGCTGCCCCCTCCCCATCACAGACACTCACCAATGTCCTCGCGGGTTTCGAACTTGGAGCTGATGGCCACTTGGTCGTTCCCACGGCCCACAATCTGGAAGGGAAGCCGAGGAGAGGAAGGGCCAGGGAGCCGGTTGAGGAGAGGCCGAAATGAGCCTGGTCCCCTGGGAAGGGAAGGGGAGGGCGGGCGTCTATTCCCGGCCTCTGGCACTCACCATCGGGCAGAGGCAGGTCCGCGCAAGGGTCATGGTGAACGTGGCCATGGTCACCGGCCGGAAGTCCAGGATTTGGGGGTACATGTCAAGCGGGGAAAGGGTCTGAATGCCAGGGAGGAAAAGAGCAGGTCAAGGGTGGCAGCTCCCCACCCCTCCAGCCCCACAGAGAGGGGGTCCTGCCGATGGCCGAGCACCCCCACTGCCCCCCCCCACTCACTCCTGAGGTGATGATGACCGTCTGGAAGCGCTCAAAGACGGGCTTGATGGCGATGGAGGCGTCCATGCAGCTGGAAGAGACAGCACCGAGTTCTCTGCCGGAGGCAACTGGAAGAGGAGGCGACACAGAGGGAGGGGCGCCTCCTCCCAGCCCAGACCCCCCCCCCACTTTAGAAGGAGGGCCGAGGCAGCCAGAGAGCCTCCGTCCTCTGAAGAGCAGAGCCACAGCCAGGATTCCCGGCCAGCCAGGCCCCGGAGCCCCTCCCTCACCTGAAGTGCAGGATGGGGTTGAGGATGGTGGGCGTCCTGTCGTCAAAGGGCTCGATGAGGATGGTGAACCCTGGGGCACAAAAAAGAGAAGGGGTGCTGACGGTGGGCACAGGGCTCCCCCCCGCAGGACACCTCCGAGAAGGGCCACAGCCGCTGCCCTCAGCCAGCAGGGGAGCCCCCACTGGGGAGCTCACGAGCGAGGAGCCTCGGCTTTCTGGAGATCCAAGCATGGGGTACCAACCCTCTCCCCACACTTGAGCTGTCTCCGGAGGGTCTCAGTCCAGTCATGGCTGCCCCAAAAGCTCTCTTGCAAAAGGCAACCGGACTTCCTTGTTTTCTTCCTTTGAAAACGTTTCGCTCCTTGTCCAGGAAGCTTCCTCGATTCCCATTTCTTCCTCCTGAAGCTTCTTGGAGGAGGAGCAAAACTTTTGGAACAAAATCAAGAAAGTCCAGTTGCCTTTTGCAAAAGCTCCTTTGGGACGTATTTGTGTTGACACCCAAAGACTCCAGTGTCCATCTAAGCCAGTGTTTCCCAACCTTGGCAACTTGAAGATGTCTGGACTTCAACTCCCAGAATTCCCCAGCCAGCGAATGCTGGCTGGGGAATTCTGGGAGTTGAAGTCCGGACATCTTCAAGTTGCCAAGGTTGGGAAACACTGATCTAAGCCACGATGGTTCTCCTTTGGCCAAGAGGGCTGCTGCCTGCTTATTTCCCTCGTCCTCAGCTGGCCTCCCTGCCGATTCCCGGAAGCAGACCTGAGACTCCCCCGAGGGCCTTCCGGGTCCCTCCCAGGTTCCGCCCTGCCCATTCCCAGGGGGTGAGGCGGGTGGGAAGGAATGACGACACCCGGGAGGCCCCGAGAGGCCGGCTGGCGGAAGAGCGGAGGCCTCCTTACCCTTGGAGTAAGTGCTGACCAAGGTGGCGAAGTTGGAGATGAGGGTGATGGGCGAGAAGTCCGCGATGTCCGCGATCTCCAGCGTGCGAAGGAGGCAGCGCAGCCGCTCGGCACAGAACCTGCGGGGACCCAGGAGCTGAGGCTGGTCTGAGGAGGACCCTGGACAGCCCACTGGACCCGGCCAGGCTCTTCCTCCGGGGCCCTCCCCCTGGCTCCCGTCCTTTCCAAGCAACGCATCAATGCTCAGCCACACAGGCCTGGAGGCGGGGGAAAGTAAGGGATGAGGACGGAGAGGGTCCCCCCCCGCCCGCACTCACCGGAGGGGCTTCCGCTCGATGCAGACCTTCTCGAAGATGTCCTTCAGGAAGGACGGGGGGCTCTCCTGGACCACGTGGTGGACGCGCAGACGGGACTTCAGGTACTCCAGGAGGCGCTTTAGGAAAGCCACGAAGTGTTCTGCCGTCCGGATGTTGCCTGGCACGGCCTCTGCACAGGGGGAGAGCCAGGCAGGGCAGGGGCTCAAAGGCAGGTCTCAGGGCTGCCCCCCCCCCCGGTTCAATGAGGCCACCCGAGAGCCTCCCTCCTAAGCAGGAGCAACTGATGCCCAACGGCAGAAGAGCAGGGAGGGCACAGCAGGCATCCCTCCCGTTCCCACCAGGAACCAAGCACCAGCCCCCCCCTCCCCTGCCCACAAAGGCCCCACGGACCCTGCAGGATCTCGTCCGGCAGCACCGGGTTGGCCAAATAGACGTCTGTTTCCCGGGCGACGTTGGCATCCCTTAACCCCTGGACCAGCTGCTGATATTCCTCCTTCAGCTTCTGCGCATCCGTTTCTTTGATCCTGGAAAGGGAGCAGGGGGGGGGAGGGAAGGGGAGAGGGCTGCAGGCTTCAGGACTGGAACTCGGAGCCTGCCAGCCGCCCCCACTCAGCCGCCTTAGCAAAGGGAGATCCCTGGCCACTTGTCCTGTTCTGAGGTTTGTGGCTACAGAAGCAGCAAAGCTGAATCTGAGGTTTTCCCACACAAGGAACACAAATTCTCCTCCTCCTCCTCCTCCTCCCCGGCCATCTCCCCATTGTCCCTCAAGGCCCAATCCTGTGCTTGTATATTGCTTAGGAAACAGAGGATCGGTTCCCAGCTCTGCGGTCCTCTCACATTTTGGCCGGGTTAGCTTGGCTTCCATCCCCCCACTTCTTCCTCCCTACATTCTAATTCCCCCCCTCCCGCCCCTTGCTGACGTCAGCTCATGAAACCTGGGTAGCAGAGAGGCAGCCATGACAGAGCTGAGCCCACGGACTGCCCCTTGAATGCGCCCGTCCCATAATATAACGCAGCCTGGCATAATTCGGGGGTCCAGGCAGTTCCTTAGAGGCAGAATAACAGAGTGGGAAGGGACCTTGGAGGTCTTCTAGTCCAACTCCCTGCTCAGGAGCCCAGATTCAGTTCCCTGAACCTCTCCGCTTTCAGAACTCAAAGCAAGTTTCTAGCCCGCATGAAGTTATGCGTGCAATGATAGGCAATGCCTGCTAAGACTCCAGAGAGGAAGCTGTGCCAGGAAAGAGACTTCTTGAGGATGGATGGAAACTAATCAAGGAGAGAAGCAACTTAGAACTAAGGAGGAATTTCCTGACAGTGAGAACAATGGAGCAGTGCGACAGCTTCCCTCCAGAGGTTCTGGGTGCTCCGTCAGTGGCGGCTTGTTCGAAAGGGTAGAATGAGGATTTCCTGCTTGAGCAGGGGGTTGGACTAGAAGACCCCCGAGGCCCCTTCCAATTCTGTGTAAGCGGCCCAGAAGGTCGTCCTTTGGGGAGAGCAAAAGGCCAGGAAGGGAAGAAGGAAGGAAGGAGCGAAGCCTTGCTCACTGCTGAATGGCGGCTTGGAGGGTGGCCACATTCCCCTGGCAGCGATCCAGGATCTTCCTTGTGATGTTGACCCCCATGGAGTCAATGCAGACGTTGTCTGTGGGCGAAGGAAAAGGAGGGGGGTCTCCAAAGAAGCCCACGGCAGCAGAGGTCGACCCCCTGCCTGGACCAGACAGAGCTGTCATTTTATGTTTTTAATCCGAGAAACTCTTAGCACTGACGGTTGCGATAGTCCTCAACTTACACCAGTTCATTTAGTGGCTGTTTAAAGTTACATCATCACTGAAAAATGTGACTTATGACCATTTTCACACTTACGACCATTGTAGCATCCTCAAAGTTACGTGATCAAAATTCAGAGTTTGGCAACTGACTCATATTTACGACGGTTACCATGCCGCGGGGGTCACGTGATCCCCCTTTGCGACCTTCTGAAAAGTGGATGGGGAAGCCGGATTCACTTAACAACCAGGTCACTAACTTAACAAGTGCAGCGATTCACTTAACGATTGTGGCAAAAAACATCAAAGTGGGGCAACATTCACTTAACAACTGTCTCATCTAGCAACAAAAAATTTAGGGTCATAAGTCAAGGAGTATCTGTAATTAAGAGGAGAAAAAAAAGAAACTTATTATAAACTAAGGATAAAAAAAATCTGAACCTAGTTTCCTTACAGGCAGTTTGGCCGAGTTCTCATCCACCCAAATTAAACCGAGGGAGAGCCGAGTTAATCTCTAAAGCCGTCTTTCCGGCTGGGGAATTCCGGGACTTGAATTCCACACATTTTAAAGTTGGAAAATTTGAGAAACTCTCCTCCTCTAAGGGAAGAAACTGGACCCCAACGTATTTTTCAGACAGCCCAATTCACCTCCTGGACCAGGCGGCTCCCCGGCCCTTCTCACACCTACCGATGTTATGAGCTTCATCAAAAACCACCACCGACTTCTTGGCCAGCTCCTTGGAGACCACGTCCGCAATTTTGGGATCGAGGAGATAGTGGTAACTGTAGACCACGATGTTGGCATGGAGGATCTGTTCCACGTGGGGAGAGAAAGCAGAGCAGAGCTTGTCCACTCACCTTGGCAAGGAGGAACTTCGAAACCCCCAAACGGGAATTGGGGGCTGGGCTCCTCAAGTCATGCAGGAAACCCCCCCCCCCCCCCAAGACTTCTGGGCTGGGATCTGTTTCTGTACGGAGACGTTTCTACTCTCCAGGAAAGGACGAAAGGATCAACCCCAGTTCTATCCAGGTGCTAATAATATGCAGGGAGTCCTTGACTGACAACCAGAATTCAGCCCAAAATTTCTCTTGCTAAGCGACACAGTCGTGCGTTTTGCGCCATTTTTACCACCTTTCTTGAATCAGTGCAGTTGTTAAGTTAGTTAAAACAGTTGTGAAGTGAACCTGGCTTCCCCATTCACCTTTCTTGCGAGAAGGTCACAAAAGTGGATCACATGACCCTGGGACACTGCAAGCGTCATAAATATGAGCCAGTTACCAATTCTGATCAGATGGCCATGGGGATGCTGCTACGGTCGTTAAGTGTGAAAACGGGTCATAAGTCACTTTCCAGTAACTCCATTGTAACTTGAGTGCCCACTAAACAAATTGTTGCAAGTCACAGGAATTATCCGCATTCTTATGCACAGAATGGACTGAAATGTACGTTTTCCTCAACTGCAAAGCTTCCCAGGCAGACTCTCTCAGGACACGAGGGAACAGTGGCATTGGGAGAGTCACAGGCAATTTGAATTCGGTGCTCAACAGCAGAGAGAAAAACGTTCTGAGAAACAGGCATGGATGGTGCTGAGTCTCCCGCTGATAGAACTGCTGGATTTAGCTCACTGTGGGAGGCACAAAGCCCCCGAAAGACCCACCTTACTCGGCCCCTGTGCAGCTTCCGAGGCTCAGCATGCACCGGCTACTTCAACCCCTACGGCTATTTTTGCAACAGCAGCAACTTTCTCCTTTTGCTTCCCCCGACAACAGCTAATCTAACCAGAGAGATCCCGTAAAGGAGGATAAACGGAGAGCCAACCCCCTCTCTCCTTACTAGCGTGGATGATGCTACCTGGAGTTTGGGTAATGAAAGGTCTGCCAGAAAGCCTCAGAGAGCACAAGGATCCTTCAAGGAGACCCCTTTTGCCCTAGAAAGAGGGGAGGGGGCTTGTCTCTGCAAACAGGCCAGCCAGCTGTCTTACCGAGTAGCGGGCAAGGAAGTAGGGGCACCAGCCCTTCTGCTGACCGTAGGCCTTCAGATCATCCAGGTTATAGACGCCGTAAGGAAGAGGCACCTGGCGACCGTGGGCATCGAATTCCTGCAGGGGATCAGAGCAGGGCTGAACGGATCTCCTTGCCCCGGCCTTACGAACAAGCCAGAATGGTTCCCGGCTGCCCACCCCCCTTGCGCACCTCACCCTTACCTCAAAGAAGCGGCAAGAGGGAAGGCTGCCATCCTGCTGGTGCTGAGCCCGGATGTACGAGGCGGTCAGGCTGAAGCACTTGCTGTCCACCTCCTTCCCGAAACGGAGGCTGCTCACCTACGACAAGGAGGGGTGTGTGTGCAAGGTCTGAGCAGAAGGGGCAGGGCGCCCACATCACCCTGCTTTCCCCGCCGCCAGGGGCAAACGCTCCGCAGAGAGAGAGCGGGCTTGGAGGAAGAGACCTCCCGGCCATCCTCGCTCCTGCCACCCAGGGTTATTGGGAAAGGGAGCCCCACTCCCCCCCCAACCCCCCGCAGTGCATCTGGCTGAAGGACGAGCGGTGGTGGCCAAGAGGGATTCCCTGAGCGTCGAACGCCCCACCCCACCCTCCGGCTGGCAGAGGCACCTCGGGGTGGATGCAGAGGTTCTTCCTGGAGCTGAGGGCCAAGCCCAGGAAGGGCAGCTTCTGCCCCGTCTGCTTCTCGTGGAAGTCCACCAGCCTCCGCAGCTCCTCGACCACCTGGTGGGGGAGGGGAGAAGCCCAGTGGCTGGCAGGGGGAGGCCCCCAGGAAGGCCCCTCCCTCCCCAGCCCTGCTTCCTGGCCCTCCCCCCCCCTTTCGCCTCCCCTCCCAGCTACCTTCTCGATCTCCGGGACGGTCCTGGAGCAGTAGATGAGCTTGGTGACCTCCAGCGGGTGAGCCTGGGGGAGAGGGCGGGCTTAGAGGGCTGGGCGTGGGAGGGGAGGGGGCTCCTGGAAGAAAAGCAGGCAGAGTCGGAGGGAGGGGTCGCCCAGCCCCCCCCCTCGCCCGCCTGCGGGGTCCCTGCAGCCCCCGCCGATGCCCCCTCCCCCCGGATACTCACGCGCTGGTAGGCCAGGATGAGCGCCAGGAGGGAGACGGTCTTCCCGGTGCCCGAGGGCATCTCCAGCACCCCGTGGCCCTGCGGGGAGAAGCAGAGAGCGGGGAGGGGCAGGAGCGGCGTCAGGCTCTGAGTTCCAGTCCTGCTCCCCACACACAGACATACAGGAGACCCCCGCCCGGCCCACCTTGGCGTCCAGCGTCCGCTTGAGCTCCAGCATGTAGGAGTACTGCTCGGGGTAGATGAAGTCATGGGGGAAGAGCACCAGCAGCCCGTCGATGTTCAGCCTGCGCGGAGGGAAGGAGTGAGTGGCGGAGAGTTCCCCGGGCACGCCGCCCCTGCGCCCCCCGCCCCCCAGGTGGTATCTCCCAGAGGGCGCCCCCCCCCCCCGCCGCCGCTCACTTCATGGTCTCGTCCGCGGCCGGAGCCGCGCTTCTGCGAAGTTCTCACTCCGGTCCTCTCCAAGGAAACCCGCTCCTTCGGCCGCCTCTCCGCTTCTTCTATGGCTCCCGACCCCATTGGCTCCCCACGTTCCCCGGCGAAGGCCTGAGTGGCTGGTGGGAAAAGAGCCCGCCTCCGCCCGCCATCAGGCTTTCTGCCCAGCGTTCGGCTGCGCGGCGCGCAGGCCTCACAAGCCGCTCAAAGTACGATCGTACGGCCTCCCTGCGACAGGCTGAAGAAGTCGAATCCAGAGAGGACGGATTTCGCTCTCCCTCCTAGGCTGGAGCCTCGCAGTGGTTTTGCGCGCCTGGATGCACGTGCGCAGGCTCCGGACTGCGGGAAGGTGGCCGCAATTCACGCCGCCTTCCTCACCTGCCTTCCTTCCTTATATGCCATTTAGATGCGCTGCGTTGCAATCACTACCCCCAAAGCTCCCCCCACTCCCCAGTTCCTTAGCCAGCAACCCAACCGGAGGTTCCCTATAGCAGTGTTTCTCAACCTTGGCAACTTGAAGATGTCCGGACTTCAATTCCCAGAATTCCCCAGCCAGCATTCGCTGGCTGGGGAATTCTGGGAATTGAAGTCCGGACATCTTCAAGTTGCCAAGGTTGAGAAACACTGCCCTATAGAAATGATCCCAGGAGGAAAGCTGCTTTGGCCGACTGAAGCCACGCGTGGAACTTGAGTCCCAAACTGCCCAGCCAGCTCAAAAAGTGACACCACCACCACCACCCCGAGACCCCTCTTTATGGTCCAGCAGCCCCAGTTCACCCCCCCCCCCGATGGGGGCATTTTGCTCTTTGCAAGGGAAGGCGGGGAGATGCAAGGGGCGGGGCTGCTGTAATGGGGGGGGGGGAGGCTGCTCCAGGCGGAACTTTCGGCATCCTGTCCCCTCAAACAAGCCCAGCGTGATTGCTGCAGGGCCGTTTTGAATCCAAAGCCGCAAATCCTAACTGAATTTGCCTCATGTCAGGCTGGCTTTTTCAAACAGGAAGGAATCAGATTTTTGGGTAACTTCTTGTGTTGGATGCACATGCACTAAACCAAAGGGAGATTTTGTTTTGTGACTGAGAGCCACGTGTCAACTTCTCCAAGGTGTTTTTTATTGCAGTTTTGTGGGAACCCAGGCACAAACTGTTGCCCTCTGATTGGGGCCAGCCTTGACAGTGTCCAGCCACTTCGCTCTTTGGCTGCCCAGCTCTTTCCGACATAAACGTTTTCTCCCTTCAATTCCCCTGCAAGAGGTGGCCAAAGAAACGGGACGCAATTTTGTCTTCTAGTGATGTGTCTGGTGTTATGCGCTCCGGTGCTTGCTTGTTGGGCACCTTTGCTGTCGAAGGAAGGGCATAGGAAGTTATCACCCAGCCCTCTCCCAGAAAAATGAAATATCCTAGGAAATATTGAAAAGGCAGAATGTTTCTCTGGATGTGAAAAGAAACAAACATATTTTATAAAGAGAGAATAGCTCCCTATACAGCTTCCTGCCCATCCCCACTTTGTCAATGGGCCATTAAGAAGGCCAAGCTAGTCCACTTTACATAATAAAGAGTTCTCCCCTTCAGCTCCAGAGTGATGGGATTAAGGCATGGTAATATTGGCCCTTTACCCAACTCGCCACATGGCATCTGAGAACTCAACCAAACCTGGATTCAAAACGCAGCCTAGAGTTGCCCCTGCATGGCCCCATGGGAGTCTGACAACCAATCAGAATTCAAGATCAAAGGCCAGAGAGGGCATAGAACCAGGGACTCGGCATCTCAGGCCTCCCTTCTCTTTTTCTCCAACATTGGAGCATGTGATCACCTTTTCTGTTCAGGGCTCAAGCCACGTGGTCCTGTCCAACAATAAACCATCTTTCCAAGCAGCCTCCATGTCTCCAGTGTCTTTTTCCCCACTTGGAGCCGAACCCAGAAGGACATTTCTTTAATCACTCTGAAGTCTTTACTCGGATCATCCAGTGGGTGGATGGCATTCCACTCCACAGCCAGATGTTTCCTCCTCGTGCAGAGGCGTTAGTACCCTCCCCTCCGCATTGAACACAGCCACCACATTTGTCCAGTTAGACCATTTTATTACGGAATGCTACATTTTCCAACTAGGGCTACCAACAATACCAGGAAGGGCCCACCTGGATCCCCAGAGACCCCCCTCCCTGGATCTGAAGCCCCAACTGAAGCAGCCTTCAGATGAGGAACCTGCAGGCCACGGACCCCCAACCTGCATGGAGCTATTCCTGAAAGGCCCCACCCACTTAAAAGGCACAAAGTCACACCCCAGAAGCCCTGGGACACACCCTGGCATTAAGGCACAGCGTGAAAGGAAGGGCCCCCTCGGCCGGACGAAGCTCCCAGAGTCCCCACACTGGCTTGGCAGAGGCAGGCACAGAAACCAAGCTTTGGCACGCAAGTTGCAGCTTCTGCCCAGGCGGGCAAAAAGAAGGCACTGAGCAGAGGGCAACATCCTCCCTCCCTCCCTCCCTCCCCCCCAGGTTAAGCAGCCGAGGGCCTTCCCTTCCGCCCTGGCAGAACATCAGCTGCAACCTCAGGGAATCCAGTCCACAACAGGGTTCAACTTTAGACAGGATTTGTAAAAATGGGGGGCTTCTCTGAGGGCGAAGAGTTGGCTGATCTGAATTCAGGGGACTCTGCACCGCATTCTTAACGTTGAATCAAGATGCCGCGGGGAGCAGATCCCAGCCGTGGCGTCGCTTGAGAGTTACGCAGAGAGGTGGCAACTTGGGATCCCTTAACTCGTTTCAAAATGACGGGGCGCTTGTCAGCCCTACATGCCTTGAGTGCGGCGAGAATTTCTGAGAAGGCACTGGAGCTGAGAATAGCCCATTGAAAACTAAGTGTAGACTTATGGAGCCCAAGACTTTGAGTTCAGCTCCTGGGGGCTGCGGCCTGCCCCCACCAGAGCCCCCCCCTTCTGCACTCTGTCCTTGCACAGAGGCAGCTCACTCTTTCTCCAGGTGCCCCAAAAGAAGACGCAGAAAGAGCCAGGGGGTGCCCCGTCTTTCGTCTTCCTGCACTGTTTTGGTGAGGGTAAAAAGAAAAGATGTTTAAAGTCCCACTGACTGAGTTGGGGGCAGCAGCACCGCTGGGACCCCAAGGATGAAGTCCGGGAGGCAGCACCCAAGGCAAACTCTGCTGGGGGCTCCAGAGGAAAGTCAGCAAAACTGGGGCAGAGGAGAACTGGAGCCCCCCAGTGCAGCCCAACTCCCGATGCACTGGGCCAATTTCCAAGCCTGCATTGGCTGCAGTGAAGGCACCAAGAGCTCTCCTCCAGGTTGGTGGGGTGGGGGATTCACATAGAGAAGCAAGAAAGGCGATGGGAGGAGGGGGGTAGCATGGAAGGGTTGAGTGCCACCCCTCCCCCTCCGTTTGCGCTCTCCTGAAAGCAGCGGGTGGCCAGCAGAAGCAGGGAAAGGGCCCCTTCCCTGCGTCTCTCCGCGTGCACCGACTCCTGCTCTCCCCCTCCGGCAGCCTTGCCGTTACGTCTTCTGTTGCTGGGGCCTCACTCTGGGGAACAGCTGGGGAAGGAAGGGGGCCGTGAGGAGCAAGAAAGGCTGCGGCTGAGCAGCCCCACATGGCTGGAAAGCAGGACACTCCCCCCCCCCCCGGCTGCTCTGCCCTCAGGTCCCCGAGACTCACCCCAAAGTAATTCTTGGGCACGTAGCCCTCCTGGCCGTAGAGAGAGGCCCACCACCAGTCCTGCTCCTCCTGGCCATCCCGGCGCAGCACAGTGACCATCTCGCCCTCGCGGAAGGAGAGCTCGTCGCCGAATTCAGCACTGTAGTCCCACAGGGCGTAGACCACCCCGTTATTCATCAGCCCCATGTTCTGCTCCACCTCTGTGGCAAGAGAGACCCCCCCCCAGGGCAAAGAGTGAGAAAGCAGCCGGCCCCCGGGCTTCTGTGGCCCAGAAACATCCGTGCCGCCAGCGGGTGCCACCTGAGGACTGAGGGAGCTGGGCAAGAGGGACCCGCTGGGTGCCACTGAGCAGACTCGAAGGGCTGCCCGGTCTTTCCTGCGTCCCTGGGTGCCCGGCCGGCCGGCCTCCCTCACCTGCCAGGTAGCTGAAGCACTCGTTGTAGCCTTCTCGATATGGGTCGCACTTCTCGATGGCCAGGCTCCCGTCGCTGAACGTGGTGGCAAAGATGGCGGCCCCGTGCTTCACCAGAGCCACGCAGATGGCCGTGTCGTTGCAAGAAGCTGCACAGTGCAGGGGGGTCCTGAAGGAAGGAGGCGGCTGGCTCAGGGGAGGCTCGCATCGTGTCCGGGCAACGGGCACCCAGGGCGCTCCCCTCCCCACAGGCAGGAAGCACCTTCCTGTCCCCAGGACTCACCAGCCGTGGCTGTCTGGGGAATTGACGTTGGCCCCGATGTTGATCAGGAAGTCCACAATGCTGTAGTTGGCCCCACAGATGGCATTGTGCAGGGCGGTGATGCCCTCGTCGTTCGGCTGGCTCGGGTCGTTCAGCTGTGGCAGGACAAGGCAGAGGCTGCATAAACTCAAGGGGCAGATTTACCCCGTCTGGCTGTAACTCCCACCCACCCCGTCATCCCCTGCAGAGCTCTTGGTGCTCCGAGCTTGGCGGATTGCTTGCAGTGCGGATGTGACCCACTCTGGTAAAGAAATGTCTGCAACGCCACCGCCAAGCTCAGAGAGCACCAAGGACCCCCCAGATTAGTCCAGCTGTGGAGCTTCAGTTCCACGAATCCCCTCCTATTCCAGCTCATCGCTCCGATTCTCACACTGGGGGAGTCGCGGTTTCTGAGTCCGTCCCGTCTCGCACAGCTGCCGTTTGCTTAAGGAGAGAACCACGAACCACACATCATACCCACCACCGCAGCCGTGCACCTTCAGTCAGGGGACGGTGCCCCGTCCGAGGGCTGCCAGGCGCCAGCTCACCTCCTTCACCGCCTCCTTGACCACCTCCAGCTCTCCTGTCAGGGCCGTGTCCAGCAGCAGCACCAGGGGGTTGAGCCGCGCTTTCTTGGTCGTCCGTTTCCGGGGGGAAGAGACCTTGCGCAGCGCCGAACGCTTCTCCTGCAGAGCAGCCCAAGGAGCGATTAGACCAACCCTCCTGTACACAGAAGCTCCCCTTCCCCGCTATCGGCCCCTGGGGGCCCCTTCCAAAGCCAGGAGGAGGAAGGAGCCATCAGGGGGCTCAAGTGGGCACCGTATGCCCCCTCCTCCTCAACCACGCGAGTTGCCCTCCTTCCAGGGGCTCCTGGGTCCTTTGAGGTGGGGGGGGGCCCTCAGAGCTGCACAGAATGGCCAAAGGGCAACCCAAGAGGGAGAATTTTGCTGAGCCCCTGAGGACCCCCAGAAGAGCCCGGCCAGGGCAGGTCGGGGTCCCCCAGTCCAGCCAGATGGTTTGGGGGCGGGGGGTTGACAAGCAGAAGGCGGAGCCATTCCCCCCTCGGCCTCCTCTCTATGGAGCCCCGGAGTCCCAAGCAAGGAGGAGCCTTTGGGGCGGCAAAGGCCCCTTTCTGCTGGAGGGGGGTGGGGGGCTCCCATCCTCAGGGAAGTGGGCAAAATGGCCACCAAACGCTCCACTTACCGGGCTGGGCATTGGAGAGAGAGTGGCCGGGCTCTCTGGTGCCGGCGGGGGGGTCATGGCAGGGCTGGCGGTTGGGGTGGCCGGGGCCCCCTTCTGCTCCGTGGCCTCAATGATGGGCGAGAGGTCCGGCTGGGAGGGGGGGTTCCCCACGGGCGCAGCCACCTCCTTGCGGGGCTGCTGGTGGAAGAGGCGGCTGATGATCTGCTGGTACTGTTTCTTGTGGGGGGGCAGCAGGGCCGGGCTGGGGTTCTGCTCCATGGAGCCCCGGCGCTTCAGGGGCCGAGGCATCTCCGCCAGCACCCGGGCCACTTCCTCGAACTCGGGCACCGTCTGGGCCTCGGGGGGCAGGACCGGCTGCAGCCGGGTGGGGCTGAGGGGCCGGGCCAGGTCCTCCATCTCGGCCGGCTCACTGCCCGGCAAGAGGCTCTCCAGCTCGGGCTCCGCTTCGCTCGGCGTCAGGAGGATGGGCACGATGCGCTCAGCTGGCATCGCCGTGGCTCTTGGGCTGGCACTGCCTGGAGGGAGGGAAGTGGGAAGGTGGCGCCTTCAGCAAAAGCATTCGTGTGTGCCTAGTCCTCGACTTATGACCAGAAAAAATTGTGTTGCTAACCAAGACAGTTGTTAAGTGAGTCACCCCTCATTTTACAACCTTTCTTGCCACAGTTGTTAAGCGAATCTGGCTTCCCCGTTGACTTTGCTTGACAGAAGGCTGCAAAAGGTGATCACGTAACCCCGGGACAATGCAACTGGCGCAAGTACATGCCAGTTGCCAAGCATTTGAATTTTGTTCATGTCACCATGGATTATGCAATGGTCATAAGTGTGAAACAACTGTCAGTGACACTGTAACTTTGAATGGTCAGTAAATGAACTGTTGTAGGTCGAGAACAACTTCTATTTACTACGGGGTTAACAGCTGCCTTGCAGTCACCCACGGGGGGCCTCCGGCTGTGGTGCCAGGGAGCCCTTCCCGTTGCCCGTTCCCTCCAGTGCCGCTCACCTTCGCTGCTGAGCTGCACCGGCCGGAAGGGCCCCTGTGCTGGGGCGAACGGCTGTTGCAGCAGCTTCTGTAGGGAGCGCAGGGCCAACGGAGACCCCACTGGCCCCGGGGGCAGCCCGAGTTTGCCGCCCGCTGCGCCGGACTCCCAGAAGGCATTCTGCAGCCGGAAGATCATGGAGAGGGGCAGCGGCTTGTGGCGCCTGGGGAGGATGCCGCCCTGTGGGGCAGGTGGGGGCATGGGAATGCGGGAGATGGGCTGCCAGTTGCGGGGCAAGGTGCCAGCCTGGTTGGCAGCCAGGGAGCGGCGGAAGGAGCTGTCAGGGCGCCTCTCGCCAGCCAGGGCCGAGACCTTGTAGTTCCTGGGCAAGGTGGCACTGTTCATCCCGTAATGCTCCTCCTGAAGGGGGAGGGAAGCCGAGAGAGAGGGTCATTTGCCACCCTCCGTCCCTCCTCCTCCTCCTCCCCCTCTCAGCCCAAGGGCCTCCGGGCAGGGACACTCACCTTGCCTGCCCAGCCCCCATCCAGGCTGGACTCCTTCCAGGGAGCCAGGGGCAGCCCAGCCGCGCTCTGGCGAAGGCTTGTGTGTGCATCCACACCTGGGGGGGGAGGAAGACCATCGTCAGGGGGACCGAGTCCCTGTCTGGCCCCTCCCTCTGCCGGGGGTCTCTCCTGTGCCCAGCGATTCTCCGACAGGCACCGACATGGGGAGGGGCTTCCGAGGGACCCTCAGTCAGCAGAAGCTCACAGCCGTCGCCTGCCAGCGGGATCCCTCCGGCACACAAGGCACCAACCCTTGCGGGATCTACCAGGGGGAATCCAGGTTCTTGCTCCAGGATCCTCTGGGAAAATCTGCCCGTGGCCAGAGGGGCATTGGAGAGCCTTCTGTTGGGGCAGCCGCCCTCCGGCATGTGCCCCCCCCCATGAGTGCCAGGTCTGCTCAGGGAATTCCAGCACCCCCCACCCACCCCCCGCGCAGACTCACGCTCGTAGCCCACAGGGTGCGGCGCCTTCTTTTCGTACGCCATGTCCAGATCCGTTTCGTTCCAGCTTTTCGGGGCCCTCCTGCGCATCGCCAGGTCGTCTGCGGAAAAGAAAGAGCCAGGGTGGCGTCAGAAGGGCTTCTCCAGGTGCCTCCATCCCTGACGAGGGGAAACACCTGTGGGAAGAGCCACGCCAGCCTCGGGGGCCACTCATGGCTAGACTGCAGCAGAACCCGGATTTTGGGGGACGCCTGAACAGCTTCTTGGAGAAAAAGGTGGCCTTTGCTCCTTTGCTCTGCTCGCCTCCTTTCCTTCTAGGGCAGCTTCAGCCCCCCCCCCCCCCAGCCCTCCAGACGTTGCAGGACTACAACCACCAGCACCTGCCAGGGGGTCCTTGCTGCTTAGAAGGGGGGGGCATGCACCCAGTCCAACTAGAGATCCCCAGGTGGGAAGGGCCCTTTTGCACAAACGCTCGACTTAAATTCTGCCATTTAAAAGCCAAACTTTTATCTTGTGAAACTCTCAAATTAAGAAAAGTGGGTGTGGGGGAGGGGGGCAGTTAAAAGGAGGATAAGGGAGACGGGGGTTGTTTGCTATGAAAACCCAGGAAGGGTCTGCACTCTACGGAGGAAATTCTGCAGGTTTTCACGCCCTTCGGACGTCTCCCCTCGTTTCCCTTCCGCTCTTCCATTCCTCTTTCAGCCGCACAAAGAGGGGAAGGGAAGATAGGAGCAACCCTGGCTCCCCTCCCCCCCCCAGAAACCTGGCCGAGCCAAGGTGGCCCCCAGCACCCCTCCAGTCCTGCCCAAACAGGCCTCGGCAGCCTCCTAGGAGCTGGAAACTTGATATCCGGAGCTCGGGTTCCTTGGGCGAGGACATTCCAGCCCCCCTCGGCTGACACACCCCGCTCCCTGCGCCCTGAATGCAGCCCATAATAAGCCTCTTGAGCAACACCTGGAGAGATCCAGGTGCTGTGCAGCTGCAGGGCAGCCTAAGGGTCTGGCAGGCACTTACCTTGGGCCCAGAAGGAGCCTGGTGCCGAAGGATACAGGCTGTGGCTCTCGTAGGGGGGCGGGAGAGGGGGGCGCGGAGAGGGTCCTCGCTCTGGGAAGAAGGCCTGGGACATGGCGCTTTCTCCGGGCAGCCGCGGAGAGCCGGCCCGGCCCCCCCACCCGCCGGTGGCAGCAAACGGACGGTAGTCAAACTGGCGCTCCGGAAGGCCGGCAGGTCGGAGGGAGCGAGGGGAGCCGCCGTGGGCCCCGGGGCCAGGCAGGCCCTCATAAGGGACGGCCATGACTTTGGGCCTGGAGGGGCTCCAGTCCACCTCTGACTGCAGGAAGAAGGAAGGCCGGGGGGAGGAGGGGCGCCCCAGGGTGGGCTTGGGGGCCAGAAGCTGGCTGGGCGAGGAGCTGTAGGGGGACAAGCTGGGCTCCGTGAGGTCCCAGGTGGGGCTCTTCCGCAGGTGCAGGGGGGAGGCAGCCCGGACGTCCATCGTCAGCAGGTCCGGGGAGGAGAGGGAGCTGTACCTGTCGGCCACCTGCCAAGCAAAGTGGGGGGAGAATCAGCCCTCCATGCCCCCTTCCAGGCAGAGGAAAGGCAGCCTTCAGGGGGGGGGCTTTGCCAAGGACTGCAGCCGTCTCCCTGGTGGCAGGGAGGGCCCCATCTCCCAGTCCCCGTCTTCCGACATGAAAGGACACGTCTGTTTATTCAAGGAGGAAAGGGAGGATTGGGAGACCCCCGGAGGGCTTCCGACTTCTCTGCCTGCGGAGAAGATCCAGGGAGCAGCCTGGCCACCCTCCAGAGGAAGGCTCAGCCCCTTCCCCAAAATTGCTTGGCACCGGAGGAGGCTGAGTGGAAGGACCAGTTTCCCATGAATAACACCCCCCGTTCGGCTCCCAGGACCTCCGAGCAATGCCCAGCTAACCTGGAAGTGCTTAATGGAGCCCCCTTGAACAGCCCGGCAGGCCCCGCCCTGCCCCACCCAAGCCCAGGTGGCCCTGCCCCCCTCCTCTGCCTCACCAGGGATGGCAGGACAGGCGGCCCGGGATGGTCCGTCCAGAGTGACTCCAGCTGCTTGGAGAGCTCGTCCACTTTGGCCGCGGCCGTGTCCAGCTCCAGCTGCTTGAGGTCCATGTGCTTGCAAGCCAGAGCTGTGGGGAAGAGCAGCAGGTGAGGAGGGGCAGGGCTCCCCCCTCCCACCCGGAGACCTTTAGGAGCAACCTCGACACCCATTATCCTTGGCCAGGATAGGATGATGGGAATCAAAGTCCAAGGCAAGGAACGGGAGCTCCCACGAGGAGCCCCTTTTCTGCCTCTGGGAATGAAGACGGAGAGCCCGGCTTTCTCTGGCTCCTTCTTGCATTGCAGCCAAAACTGGCCCTGGAAAGGATTCCTGCAGCTCAGGGGTCTCCAAGCTGAAGACCCTTTAGGCCTTGAGGAGTTCAACTCCCAGAATTCCCCAGCTAGCAGGATGGCAGGGGCCAAGGAAATGGGGGGGGAGTGAAACGGCTCCCCTTGGCCTTTCTCAAGAAGGGGAGTCTGCTCGAGGAAAGAAGAAAGTAGAGAAGGGAGGGAGGGGGAGAAAGGAAGAGAGGAGAGGAAGGGAAGGGAAGGAAGATAGAGAGGAGGAGAGGAAGATGGAAGGGAGAAGGAGAGAAAGAGAGAAGGAGAGAGGGTAGGAAGGGGAAGAGGAAGAGAGGAGGAGGGGAGAGGTAAGGGAAGAAGGAAGGGAAAGGAGGTTGACAAAGGCTGATCATGGATGGTTTAGGGAATCTGCTGCTGTCAAAACTGAGCTTGGGGAGGCCTCCAACACGGAGCTCAAACTCGGCTTTCTTGGAAGAACAAAGGGGGAGGGAGGGAGGGAGGGAGGGGTCCAAGCAGAGCTGCCCAGTGTGGCCCCTTCCAAAGCTCTCTCTCTCTCTCTCTCGCTGAGCCCATGCCTGCCCCCCTCCTGCCTCCCCTCAACTCACATTGGAAGGTGAGATCCAGGAGCTCCTGGGCGCTGCTGGTGAGGTCTTGGCTGGCCATGGCGAGCAACCTGGGTTTCCCCACTGGCAGCTACCAGCGCTCTGAGGGTCTCGGCGACCTGGGAAGAGGAAGCATCTCTGTAAATGGCACCCAGCAACTCCCCCTGCTGCCCTGCCCCAGGGTGGCACTTCCATGCCTACTGCTGGCACCCGTGCCCTGCCCAGGACAGCTCTGCAGCTGCCAAGGAATCAGCCCTCCCCGTCTCCTGCTAGCAAGTTGGCACCGGAGCAGCTTTTCCAGGGAGGGGCCAAGAACCAAGCAGAGCTCTTGATCCTGGCAGGACCTGGAAGGGCTGCACCATCACAGAGCCCAGCGTCAGAGGGTGGGTGGGGCCGAAAGCGGAGAAGCCCCAGGATTCCCCCCCAGTGTGGCCTCTTCCGGGCCAGGCCAGCTGGGAAGTAAACAGCTCCCCAAAACAAGCCTCTTGCTGGCTTGCAGGATCGTTCTGGGGCCTTAGCTTCAGGCTTGCACAGGGTTCTAGTCCTCATGAAGGGGCCAAAGTCATGTCAAGCAAAGAGGTAGGAGATTGGATGGACTCCCTTGCTCCTTCGCTCAGTGGTCAAAGCAGCCTTTTTAGAGCCAGCTTTGGAAAAAACGACACCAGGAATCCAATTAAGCAAGGAGAAAAATGCGTCTGACTTCCCTTCCTCCATCCAGGGAGCCCAGCAGAGGCCCTTTCACCACCCACTGCCCTCTAGGCCTGCTTGACCCACAGCTGGAGACTTCCATGGGGGGGGGGGGTAATTTATCCTCAGCCCTGCGTCCTCCCAGCCCCGAGCCTGCAAGGACGTCCTGTTCCTAGAAAAGGTGGTTTCCATCCTTCCTCAATGCCTCTGCATGCCCAAGAAGACCGAATCCCTCTTGCAAGGGAGTTCACCTCCTGCCAGCCTTAAGCCAGCTTCCCACGACTTTCTTTCCCAGCTTCCAGTTCCAGCTCAGGGAAAGAGCACAGCAGGACGGCATCCTCCCCTCCCCTCCCCCCCCTCTCCAGGCTCACGAGGGGCTTCGGTCTCCTTAACTCTGCCCCAAAGACCCCTGTAAACTTCCGTAGAGAGAGCCCCTTTTCAGGAAATGCCTGAAGAAGGAAGCCGCTTCCTTCTAGCCAGAAATATCCTGGGTTGGGCTGCCAATAAACCACGTTAAAGTGCTCCTGGAAGCTCCCTTCAGCTGCTTGGAGTTGCCTGGGCTGAGATCAGCTGTTTAGGCATTGGATGGGAGGCCACCCAGGATCCCAAGTCTCCCGGCAAGGCTGGGAAGCGAAACCAGACACAGGGAAGCAAACCAACCCCGCATTGTTAAGGAAATAACACAGGTTGTAAGTCACCAGGCATGACTTCACCCCACGGAATTCCTGCCCATTTCACAACGGGCCAGTTTCACAAGCGAAATGACCAGGTAAGAGCATTCAAGGCCAGGCCACTCACTGGTCAAGCTGCCAATTACCCCCTTGGAAACGAGAGCAAAGACTAAAAATATTTACCCTCATTTACATGCAGGATGCAATCCGCCCTTGCGAGGAACAGAGGGTGCCCTTCTGTCACCCTGCCAACCCAGACATGCCAGCCTCAACCCAGCCCTGCGGGGCAGGCGCCAACCCTTTGCCCGTGCCAAAAATACACTCCCTCCAAAGTGTCCCCAACAAGGATGAAGGGCACGAGGCCCCCGTGTGCCCTCTGCCTCGGCATCACCAAGCAAGAAGGCAAAAGCTCTCTGCTCATGCTCAGAGGCACTCCTCCCTCATTCTGAAGGGGGGGGCTGAGGCTGGGACCCCCAAAACATTGAGTTCAGATCACTTTAAGGTGCCATATTCAGCTGTAAGCCAGAAGATTCTTTCCCACTTTTTACTCTCAACAATCGAAGACAAAGCAAGGAATTTCTAAGCCAGGAGTGTCTGGGTCAATTTTTAAGACTTGTGGACTTCATTCCCCCCAAATTCCTTAGCCAGCTTTCCTGCCTGGGAATTCTGGGAGCTGGAAGTCCGCAGGTCTTAAAGTTGGCCTGCTCAAAGTTTTAAATAAAGGGCTGCAATGTAAATCAGACACACACACACACACACCAGTGCATTTTAAACAGCCAGTGGCTCAACAGGCATTTTTCCAGCCCTGCCATGGGCTACGAGAATAATCTTGGGGAGAAGACGGCCAAGGAAAGATGAAGAGAAATCGGGATCCAAAGGAGGGAGAGGATTCAGAAGGGAGCCCCTCCCCATATTCTCTGGGAAGCAGAGGCGGGGAGGAGGGAAGGCTCCCAGGCTTGCAAAGGCTGACGTCAGATGTTTGAGCTAGTCCAGGCAGGAAACCAAAACGGTGGCGATTAACTCTACCTTTATTGTAAGACTCTTGCAAGTCTGGAGTCCTTGCCCTGCGGAAGAGTAAACAAGAAGGAGTTTCTGAGCATGAGCAGAGTTTGTGGAACCAATAAGGAGCAGCTCTCTCAGCATCTGCAGCCACTTCAGCCTAGCGGTTAGGGCACCAGGCCAGGAAGCGGAAGGCCATGAGTTCAAGTCCTGCCTTAGACATGAAAGCCAGACGGGTGACTTTGGGCCAGTTACGCTCTCTCAGCCTAACCCACCTTTCAGGGTTGTTGTTGTGGGGAAGGGAGGAGGAGGAGGAGGAGGAGGAGGAAGGTCCCCTGGCTATGTTTGCTGCCTTGAATTATTTTTAAAACTCATAAAGGAAGGATGCAGATCAAAACCAAAACCCCTGAGCCTTTGATTCAAACGCCATGGATCCCTGGCAGAGCCCCACAGCAGGGTGGGGCCACGGGACCCTCCTCCCAGTCCACATCCATTGGGCCGATGATGGGAGTTGGAGTCCAGCACATCTGGATGGCACTAGGCTGGGGAAGGCCAGTCTACGCACTTCTGCCTCCTCTTCCTCAGAAGGGTGCAGAAAAGGCGGTGAGCAGGAAGCCCCACGCAGGAAATCCTCAACTTACGGCCCAGAATTTCTGCTGCTAAGCAAGACAGTTGTTAAATGGGCTTTGCCCCACTTTATAACCTTTCCTACCACAGTTGGTAAGTGAATAACTGCCATTAAGTGAGTCCCATGGCTAAGTGACTCTCCATTGACTTTGCTTGTCAGAAGGTCGCAAAAGTGGATCACTGATCCCCAGACACGGCAGCCGTCGTAAATACATGCCAGTTGTCAAGTGATCTTAAAGGATCTTAAGTTGCTCCAGCCTGGAAGCTAAAATGAGTTCCTCTCAATCCCGACTTCTCAAACTGAGCAAGGAGAAAAATGACTTTTCCTCCCATGCCACATGTTGCCTCTGCATCTGTACAGGATGGTTGCGGGGCCCATCCCAGTTTTTCCCAACCAGGCCCAGCACAACTGGTTAGACTGGGTGTTTCTCAACATCCGTCACTTTAAGACAGATGGACTCCAACTCCCAGAATTCCCTGGCCTGCCGACTGAGGAATTCTGGGAGTTGAAGCCCCCCCCCCCAATCTTAAAGTGGCTGAGGTGGAGTTAGCTTAAAATCCCCCACCAGCCCAAACAGGCTCCAGTTGTGAGGAAACGGCAGCACATCTGGAAGGCAACAGTTTCACAAAACAACCCAGTTTACTCCGAGTGGGAAGCATTGTGTAACATTGTCACGGCAACTTCTCATTTATCCTATTTTGCAAGGAAGCCGAAAGCCACCTATTAAGCCACCCAACCACATTTTTCCCTAATCCATTATTGACATGATTAATACAATAACTTCTTTTCTTTTTGCTCCCGGACCAAGAAGCAGCACAAGAACGTCGGTTCAAACTCCCCTGCACTTAGGAGCCACCATAGAGAGTGGTTAGACTTAAATCCATTTTTCAAATGTTAAATGGATCTTTGGCAATTTCCAAAGTTCGTCTTAAAAGTCTCAGATGGAGACTTTATTTATTCCCAAGGGGCAAACAGTTCTGCTCCTTCAGGGCTGCCCCTAATGGTTTGAAGCAGAATCTGGATTCCTCTCTTAGCTGGTCAGCATTAATCACCCTGTAAGCCACTGATGACACGTCTATTAGGAGGCAAAAAGCCATAAATAAATAGCCACATCTCTGCACTTGGTGCTGGTTTTTTCCACATTATAATTGCACGGGAAGAGAGCAAAACCCAAAAGATTAACAGGCTTCATTTCATTCTATCTGGGCAGCTCTTTGGCTCAATGGCTGGCACAGAAGGTTGTTGCAGGAGCCCAACAGTGCCAGGATGTGCAGCCTTCCAGAGGTTGCAGCCCCAACACCCGGGACCAATGGGATCCTGGGATCCTTGGATCTGCAGTTCAGGAATATCCAGAGAGCTACGGGTCACATACACCTGATCTCAGGCGGTTCTGGCTGAAAGAGCAAAAGGCGACCACTGGCGCTTGAGAGATTTTGGGAGACCAAAAGCGGACTGGCCCAGGGCATCAGCAGGGGCCCTCGGGGCCTGGCTCAGGGGCTTTTCCCCAATAGCACTCTGGCTGCTCCAGAGGCCAACTAGCAGCTGGCCCAGAAGGTGCCCGGAGTGCCAATGGTCTCAGCCGATGCAGGAAGCAGCCAGGCACCTTGTGTGGCCGTGAGCCTGAGGGGAGGAACCTGCTCCACCCCAAAGACTTCCCACCCAGGGACAGGCAGGCAGACAAACAGCCGTGGCAAAGAGCCTGGAATAGCTGCAGGCTGACGTGTTGATGGTTGGGCTGAAAAGGTCGCCTGATAAAGCAGGGCAGGTTTAGCAGAAGTGCATTCTCTCTCGCTGGCTCACTCATCCCCTTTCAAGCTGTTCCCCCCCCCCACAGACACACACACCCCAAAGGCTCCCAGAGAGCTGGAGAGGCTGAGCCAGCTGTGGAAGGGCCATCCAGCAGCAGCCCCTGGCCAGGAGAGCAGTGGAGCCTCCCTGAACAGGAGCAGCGTATCTCTGGATACTGGGGATCAGGAAGAAGGGGAAGGTGGCCTTTGAGTGGGTGTCCTGCTAGAATCAGCGGCAGAGATGGAGGCAGCTGCTCCAGGCAAGGGCCTGCGGGGCATCCAGCTCCCTAGAGATGGGGGGGGAGGCCCTCCCTGCCCTCCCGCCTGGCTCCTTCCAGGAGGAGATGCCCGTGGGGTCTGCAGGGGGAGGCAGACAAGGGCCACCGCGGGCGCTGCCGGCTGAGGCTGACATTCTGGCCCGCAGCGCAAGGCCTCCAGACCCCTCCCCTGCTCTGGCTCCCACACCGGCCTCCGCTGGGAAGGATCGCAGCTCCCATAATGCTCCGCCAGGGAGGGGCTGGCACTGCCCTCGGGCTTCTCTGGAGGGTGGGGGGGGCTCTTCGAGGGGCCGCAATCCTGGCTTCCCCGGAAAGGCCACGAACCCCCGACCCCCCCCCGGGGAAGACCCAGCTGCGCGAGGGGAGGGGCGCCCACGCGGACCTGCTCAGGGGCTTCGCTCGCCGCTTCTGCCGCCGGGAAGGGAGCGGAGCCGAGCCCAGCTCTTCGCTCGCACCGGAGGGCAGGCGGGCGGGCGCCGACCCCGAACGCCGCCCTCACAGCCAGCTCCCCTCGCCGGAGCGTGGCTGCTCCCCGGGCAGCCGCTCGGCCTCCGCGGGCTCCTCGGCGAAGCCCCTCGCGCCCCCAGCCGGGACCCAGGACCTCCCCGCCCCTCCTCCGCCTGCCCGGCACCCACCTGCGGGGAGCTGAGCTGCGGCCGCGCCTGCCGGGACCCTCCGCTCCGCCGCTGCTCTGCCTCCGCTAGACTTGCCGCCGCCGCCGAGCCCCGCCCCGCCCGCAGGTAGCCGCGCTGCCCCCTGGGAGCTGCAGTCCGCGCCGCCTCCGCGCCAGAGCCCGCCCCCCAGCCAGGTGAGCCGGCGCCTGGTGCGGGCGGCGCTGGGAAGCTGCTCCGCCAGCGCCGTCGCGGCTTCCGCCTGGGCGATCGGTCGGGGACCGCCGTGGCCTCGGAAGGGACCCGAAGCGGAGCCGGCTCGGAAGGGGCGCGCGGGGGAAAGCGGGGCGCGCACCTGGAGCGGGGATGGCGCCGCACTACAACTCCCGGCGGCCCCCGCGCTCCCCGCGTGACGCACCTCTCTGGAATGCCCCCCCCGCCCCGCCCCTCCTTTGCCCGCCGCCCCTGCCTCGCCCTGCCCCAGAGCGGAGTGGCGGCCTCTGAGCCGGTGCAGAGTGCAGTGACCGAGCGACTCCGCCCCGCCTCCTTCCCCCCTCCCCGGGTGCCACCCCCCCCCCGCCCTTTTTCCGAGCCGGCCCCGAAGGCTGGGCTGCGTCTGGAGGGGGGGAACGGGACTGAAGGCGCCACTAGGGGGCAGCACTCGAGGATCCGCCGGGGGAGGGGGGGACGCTGGATGGTGGGGCGGGGGGGGGGACTGAATGGGTTTCGCCTTTGTCGCTGGGATGCCAAGTAAACCGAGATACGTCCGATCCGCTAATTCCCGCCCTTCAAGTCCGAGGATTTCGGGCGGCTCTGCTTGCAACCCACGAGGACATCCAGACGTTCCTCTGAAGGGCGGCGGCCCCGCTGCAAGAGTACAGGGAGTCCTCGACTTACAACGGTTCCTTTGGAGACCGTTCATAGTTACAGCGGCATTGGAGAAAGTGGCTTACGGCCGCTTTTCAGAGTTACGGCCTTTGCAGCAGCCTCTTGATCACACGATCAAAATTCAGAGCCTTGGCAACTGGCTCATACTTACGACGGTTGCTGGGTCCCAAGGTCACGTGGCTCCCTTTTGCAACCACCTGATGAGCAAAGTCAATGGGGAGATTCATTTAACAACGGTGTTACTAACTTATCAGCTGCAGTGATTCACTGAACAGCCCTTGCAAGAAAGGTCATAACATGGGGACAGACTCATTCAACAACTGTCTCACTTAACAGAAATTTGGGCTCAATTGCAGTCGGAAGTCGAGCACTACCTGTACAATGTTCAAACGTGCAGACGCATTCTCACGTGAAAGCTTTGAAGCACATAATGCCCCTCGGTGGAACCATTTGAAACCCTCTAAGCCAGTGTTTCTCAACCTTGGCCACTTGAAGATGTCCGGACTTCAACTCCCAGAATTCCCCAGCCAGCATTCGCTGGCTGGGGAATTCTGGGAGTTGAAGTCCGGACATCTTCAAGTGGCCAAGGTTGAGAAACTCTGTCCTAAGTACATAAACTGGGCTCTGGGTTCAAGCCTTGTAGGTTAAGAACACGCTTAAGAACTGGCAATCCTTATAGAACAGCGCCACCTGTTGTACATTGAGAGGAAAGCAAGGAAGCCGCATGCGTTTTACTCCGTTTATTCCAAGGCTCTGTAAAAACCACGCAGATCCAGACGGGGCTAAAAGACATAATTCTGCATTCTTTAAAAGAAGCTAAATGTTTTTCCCCCCCAGATCCCCTGATGGGGCGCCAGGAGAAGTACTATTATAGAGACTAACTTGATTTTGTATTTAATAACGGCAGAAAGACTGTTGGTGGCGCAATACTGGAAGAAGAAAGATTTGCCTACTATTCAAGAATGGACATTAAAAGTAACAAACCTAGCAGAGATGGCTAAAATATCAGCATATCTTAAGGACCACTCAAATGAGAGATATAAACTGGAGTGGAGAAGATGGATTGACTATACTCAAAATAAATACGGGACTAAGAAATTCCAGATAGTTTATGACTGAAGAAACAAGGAATGATATAATCTGTTTAGAGTTAGCCTAACAAAGAGGAGTTAAAGCTCAAATGAAAGAGGATATTAATCTTTTTTTAAAGTTTGTTTTAGAATACCTTTGTTAAAGATTTATACCCTGTATTTGTTCTGGGAAGTGGGGTGGGGGGAGGTTGGGGGGTTTGGGTGGGGAGGGAAGGGAAGGGGGGAGGTAAATATTTGCAAAAGTTTTTTTCTTTCTAAAAATTTTCAATAAAAAAAAGAGATGACTGGGGGATTTTTTGTGGGGGGGGGCGGTGTGGTTGGAAGAAATCTGTGTGGTCACTAAGCATCGGCTCTGACTTGATAACCCATCATCCAGAGCGTTTGAGGATGAGTGATCTTGATGTGGATGGGAAGGCTGAAGCTCCAGGTATCCCACCCTCCTCCATCTGTCCTTTAAGCCTGTGCAAAGGTTGATTTACAGGATGGGCCCAGCCTTTCCCAGGAAACAGCAGCTGGAGCTGGGGAAAATGATGGGAGAGAAAAGGCTTCACAGGCCGTTCTGCACAGGGCTGAGGAAGGGGAAGTCTGAGGCCACGTGATGAAGTGCAGGAAGAGGAACAGAATGAGAGAGTTGGAGGGGCTTCTGGTCCAACCCTCTGCTCAAGCAGGAGACCCTAGACCAGGGGTGTCCAACCTTGCTACTCTAGGACTTCTAGACTTCAACTCCCAGGAGCTGGCTGGGGAATTCTGGGAGTCAAAGACCGCAAGTCTTAAAAGTTCCCAAGTTGGACATCCAGAGTCTACAGATGAAATGTAACTCTGCAGAAGTCGGAGGGAGGGCGAGATGGGCAGAGGTGGCAAAGGCAGCTGACCACCTGACCACGCCTGGGAAGATGGAAGACCAGACTCAGCCAGGTGCCTCTCACCCTGTCTGGGCAGTAGGGTGGCCTTTGCACCAGCCCTGGGAACCCCCCAAAGCCCCATCAGCTGTTGGGGTTTCCCAGGGCTGCGGGAGGACATGTGTGTCTCCCCCATTTGAGATGGGGTCCCCCATTTGCTGGTCTTGATTTCCCAGCCCTGGTCCTTCTACCTTCCTTTCTACAAAATCCAAAAAGTGACCAATGGTCGTTTTCACACTTATGACCATTGCAGCATCTCCATGGTCACGTGATTTGCATTTGGATGCTTAGCAACTGACTCCCTTTATGACAGGATCTTCTTCAAACATTATGGGGAGAGAGAAAGGGGGGAGAGAGGGGGAAGGGGGGAGAGGGGGAGAGAGAGAGGGGGGGGGAATTAAAATGTTTTGGTCTTTGGTTGTGTGACAAAAGGAGACCCTTATTAAAAACACCTTTGTTTAATGAAATATAAATGAAACTAAATAAAAAATCACTTTTTGACATCTATTTATTCTTGGTCTGCCTCTTTTTTTACGACATGGCCGTAACACAAAGTCTTTGTCTACAAAATTGTGCTTTTTTGCTTTAGAGATGGATAGATAAAGGTAGATTAGATAGATTAGATGTAGACAGGAGAGGGAGGGAGGGAGGGAAGGAGAGGTTGCAACTTTCTGCCAAGCAAAGTCAATGGGGAAGCCCGATTCACTTAACAACCGTGTTATTTAAGAACTGCAGTGATTTACTTAACAAATTTTGGCCTAATTGTGGTTGTAAGTTGAGGACTATACTGTACTATAGTATAAAGATGATTTTCAGGGTCCATGGTTTCTCTCTCTCACACACACACAAACACAAAGACACACACACACGAGAGAGGAAGCGTCCTTGTCCTGGGCATTCTGCTTGGCGGGCATCCAGATTTCTCCAGCGCTGCCCGCTTCTCCACAGCCCCCTCCCCGTCTTGGAAGCGGCCCGTACCCTCCGGCAAAGTGGCTCCCCTCCATGGCTTCCTTCATGCTGGAGCGCCTGGGCTGCCCGAGGGCACAGCTGTCCGTTCCGGCCTCCAAAGGGCCGCTTTGCGGAGCGCCTTCCCTCCCCCGATTTCTCCAAAAGGCTCGGACCGCATCGCCCACAGCCAGCCGTGCATTCCCATGCTCAGAAGGCCAGGCCTCCGGGGAGCCGGGCGGACAGTAATTCACACGACACGAACTGGAGGGAGGAGACCCGAGTTTGCCTCGCTCTCCGGCCGCCTGACAAGGAAAGGGTGCGAAGGGAGGCCGGGCCCTGCCCGTCGACGGCCTCCGGGTAGACTGCCCCTACCCAAGGAGGCTCTGTGCGGCATGACGCGGCTGACGTTCCTGGCGCTGCTTTTTTTAGCTCCCCGGACCAGCTGGGCGACGGGCACCGACGCCACCAGCCCCTCCTCGGCCGAGGTCGGCTTTTACCTCACCGGTGACTCATCCGAGACCGGGAGGCGTGTTCTCCGCGTCACTTGTGAATGTACCCGGGGGGGGCGGGGGGGGCGGGCGGAGAGACGTGCGCGCCTCCACGCTGAGATGCGCGTGAAGCCGGAGCGCGGCCGGGCGGCGCAAGGCAGGAGGGGCGGCGCAATGCCGTCAGCCGCGGCGGCGGCGGCGGACTCGATCCGGCGGGCTCCTCGGGCGAGCGCGCGCGCCAGGCGCAGGGCTATGAATAGCGCGGCTGACGCGCGGCGCGCAAGAGGGAGCAGCGCCCTATTTTTAGAGCCGCCGCTCCAGAAATAGCATCCTCGGGAGCCGCGGCCCGGCCTGGATGACGCGGGCGCCGGCGCAGCGGCTGAATCAGAGGCCGGCGGGGCTCAGGCGGCCCGGAATGGCCCGGCAGCCTCTGCCCCCCGCGGGTCGGGGCTAGCGAGGACGCCACAGCCGGAGCAGAGCCCCGGGACCCTCGACCCGAAGACCCGCGTCCTTCGCCCGCCGCCTTCCGCGAGGAGGACTCGCTCCTTCCCCGCCGAGCCCTCGGCAACCGCGCGGCCGGAGGGAAGAGAGGCTTGCGCGCTTGGTCCGAGGGCTCCGTCGCCCTTCTGCAGCCGCTCCGACCGGAGCCGACGTCTCCGCCAGAGGACGCCCCAGGCCCGCGCTCCTCCGACCCAGCTGAACGCCCGAAGGAATGCGCGGCGAGGGTCAGCCACATATGTCGCTGCTGACTGCTCGGTGGGACTCTGGAGCAGCTCTCCGAGAAGGCTCCTGCGGGGGCTCCGAGCCCCTCAGCCCCCTCCCCGTTCCCTGCCCTTAGCTCGGCCCCTTCGGGCATCCCATGGCCTGTTGAGCTTTGCCTACTGACCATCCCGAAGGAGCGGCCAGAACAAGGACTGACTCTCCCTACAGTCCACAGGACTCGGCCTCAGGACACCCCCCTCCCCCCCAGGAAGTGTTGCAAAAGTGGGCTGATGGAGGGGGCCTGCACAGGGAAGAGCACCACACTTAGGAATGGCAGCTTTTGAAGCACACACAGGACACACGGTGTGGTCCAAACCTCACTGCCTGCTGGAAGCCGCCTCAACAGGAAGCCACAAGGAACATCCATCCTTCCCTTCCCCACCATCCAGTCAGAGCTGAAGAAGCTTCTTGGAAGAGAAGCAAAACATCTTCAAAGAAAAACAAAGTCCAGTTGCCTCTTTGGGACCTGAATAGAAAGGGTTTTGGGGGGGAGGGGTGTTGAGGGAAGTTCTGATACCCAGAGAGACACAGCCAGGCGGCCCCTTTGCAGGCAGCATAACCCCCTGCCCCCAAATTGCAGTTTGCTGCCAGCTAATCCCTCCAGCCAAGCCTTCCAATCACTATCCTGGGTCTCCTACTGGCCCCATCAATGCCTTTGCAGGTCTGGCTCAGGACAAAGCTGCTCACACACACACACACACCACACACAGGACGTGTTGGCGGCTTCCCTGAGCCTGCCTGCACCTCTGAGCAGCACTGCAACCCTCGGGCCCAGTCCCCCCCCCTCCTGGGAGTAGAAGGCCCACTCTGCCTGAAGATAAATTCCCTCTTTTGCTCCCTCTTTCCTAGCAGATGTGCTTCCTTTGGGGACTCAGGAAGAAATCCAGCCACAGCTGTAGAAAATGGAACCACCGATGCCTGGTTGGGGAGGGATGAATGCCTTTCTCCCACGTGCTGCCCATTGCAGGTCCTGGAAAGGGAAAAGGGAGAGAGAGCAGGTGGGTGGGAGCACTGGGTGGTCTTCTGAATGTCCGGAAGGCACAGCTCTCGCTAACCGGGGTGTCTGGAGGGGCCTCCTTGGAAGGACCAGGCTACAGTTCAGGGGCCAGCCTGCTATCGGCTCTGAAATCTTCTTTTCAAAACAATACCTGGGTATGTGGTGTGGCTGGGATTTTGCTTCCTCACAGCTGACTGAAATCCTGACCATGTGACCTTGGACTGGGGAAGGTGGTTCTATTGTTCCTTTTCCCTGTTTTTTGCCTTCTTTTCTGAAAAGGGGCTTCAGCTGCCTATTGGCTCTTTTTCTGCAACTTTTGGGCTGCGCAGTATCTTCCCCCTTCCTTACAGAGACACCGCAGGACAGCTGGAAACTTTGAGACAAAGGGATGCCGATTTGCAATTGCTTGTAAAATCCCCCCATCCCTGCAGCCAGAGACCCACTTCCTCTTGCTGGTCCTAACGATTTAGCAGCTGTCGAGATCGACAGCACGTCGATTCCCCAAACGAGAGAGGAATGAAAATGAATTAAAATGAGATGTTATGAGGGGGGGGGGAATTAGGGAAAGCTGGGGGTTAGCTCTGGGAACCTCAAACTCCCCACCCACCCCGCCTCGTGCAAATCAGGCATTTTGCTCACCACCATTCTCCATCAGATCAAGATCCTAGTCCTCATCGTGCACCCAGCATTCTCAAACGTGGCAGTGCCAGGCTGAGGCCAGGAATCTATTTCTGGGGGCCCAGGTGGCTCTCCACGGAGGGTCCTTCCCTGGGCCGGAGCTTTGCAATCATAACATGCAGGTAAAGGTTTCTCCTTTCTTGCCATGCCTAACACTGGGGGGACGTTGCTTCCTGACCGAGGGAGCCAGCATTGTCCGAAGACACTTTCCATGGTCACGTGGCCAGCATGGCTGTACGCTGAGGCACGTGGCACCAACTTATCCACTTGGGTTCCACCACAAAACCGCGTTCGACTAAAGCGCGCTCGACGAAACCGCGTAGCTGACATCAACAGGGCGACAACAGTGCGGAGACAGCACGCTGTAAACGCTAAACCTAAAATTAACCCCTAAACCTAACCCCCCTAAACCTAATCCTAACCCTTAACCTAACCCTAAACCTTAACCTAACCCTAAAGCTAACCCTTACCTTAAGTTGAATCGGCTTGCTTTCAAAGCGCTATTTAAAGCGCCCTTCTTTCTCCGCGCTGGCTGTTGTCGCCCTGTTGATGACGTCAGCGACACGGTTTAATCAGGCACGGCTTAGTCGAGCGTGGTTTTGTCGTGCCATGATCCACTTGAACTGCTAGGTGGGCAGGAGCTGGAGCAAGGCATAGGAGCTCATCACATGGCACTCAGGTCTCGAACCTGGGCTGTCAGCTCTCCAGCTGACAAGTCTTTAACCACTGAGGCATGACACAAACACCCCCCCAAGAAAGATGCAGGCCTGGTGTTACATGAATGGCCTTGGCACCATGCAGGAATCCCAGAGGGTACAGGAGGCAGAAAGGCAGGGAGAGGAAGCTGCAGGACAGGCATGGAAATGGGCGGGGCGGTGGCAGGATTACCCCAAGGGGGAGGGTGTGTACTAAGCAGCATTTTGACCATGGGCAGGAAAAGAACCAGGGTCAGGGAGGAAAAAACAGCTGTAAGGCCCACTGAGGCAGGAAAGGCAGAACAGAGGGGCGGGGGTTGTCTGCTGTGCAACAATTTATTATTCTAATTTATTTATTTTTTTATTTAACACAATTTTTAAATTGCCCAATAGCAGAAGCTGTCTGGGTGGCTTACTCTAAACGCACCGAAGAAGAAACGAGACAACTCCAGCTGAAATATACTAACATCATCAAATAAAAGGCAAAATCAAGTACAACATTGACCACGGCCAGACAGATGTCAAACTCTAAAGTAGGCCTGTCCAGCAACCGGCACGTGGCCCCTGGACCATTAGTAATGTGGCCCCGCAAGATAAAAAGAAAAAATATTAGAAAAATAAAAGTTTGTTAGTTTTATACACTCTATATCAGTGTTTCTCAACCTTGGCAACTTGAAGATGTCCGGACTTCAACTCCCAGAATTCCCCAGCATTCGCTGGCTGGGGAATTCTGGGAGTTGAAGTCCGGACATCTTCAAGTTGCCAAGATTGAGAAACACTGGTCTACATCCTTTTATCTGCAGCCCAAGACAATTCCTCTTCACTCGGTGCGGCTTAGGCAAGCCAAAATGTTGGACAACCACAATCTAAAGCAATACCACTAGAATAGATGGAAAAAGACTTGGGGGAAAAATTTGAGCTTTTTATGTTATATATGTTGATGGCAGCAAAATCACTTTATGCGCAAAAATGGAAGATCACTTTGATTCCCACAATGGAGGAACGGCTGCAAAAGTTGATGGAGTTGGCAGAGATGGCAAAACCAACAGCTTTGATTTTAAAAAAAACCATAACTACTTTTCTTCTACTTGGAAAGCACTTCTGGACTTTGTGCTTGAGGTGGGGAAAAATGAAACTTTGCTTTTTGGGTTTGACCAAATAGCTACGTTTGTTGTTGTTATGTAAAAGTAAAAACTTGAGGTTTGATGTTTATTATCTTATTCTACTGCACCAAACGGAGTTGAAAGCCTTTTCTTTATTTTTTTCCATTCTCCCTTCCATTTTTCCTATTATTTTCTTTTGTATTTTTGTATTTTATATTATGAACTAATAAAAATAAATAAGGCAATGCCACTAGAACAGTGTTTCTCAACCTTGGCGACTTTAAGTCCTGTGGACTTCAACTCCCAGAATCCCCCAGCCAGCTGGCTGGGGGATTCTGGGAGTTGAAGTTCACAGGACTTAAAGTCGCCAAGGTTGAGAAACACTGCACTAGAATGCAACTTAAAGGTTTTCCCTGGTGCCAAAATGATGCCATTTGGGCACTAAAGGAGTCTCTTTGGGGAAGGGATTCCAGCAGCCCCCCCCCCCCATTTTACTCTGCCCTCCTCCTGAGACCTACTTGCCCCTTTGTTTCTCCCTCTGTCCCCCTACCCCCCATTCTCAGCCCGGAGCAAAACATCTCTTAGCAACACATTTTGGCTTCCAATTCTGACTGTTGTTGTTTACAGAGGCCAGAGGCCAAATTCTTCTGGACGGGGGCCAGAGCCCACAGCCCAGTGGGGAAAAGCTGGGATGCTGCTGCCAGCAGTTCCTGGCACGCAAGGCAGGCGGGGAATGTTGGAATGCGCAGCGCATGCAGTCACCTTTCACACACAAAAAGCTCTCTGACACACTTACCCAGATAAGGAGTCCTGTTCCTGCCCCTAGGCTGCAAATCTCCCCCCCCCTCTTCTCTCTGGTACACACACAGGAGATGCAGCTTGCTTCCCCCTCCCCCATCCCAGCCCCATTCCTGGATGCTGAGTGTTTCCAGAAACCCTACACGCATTGTTTACGCACCAGCTGTTGCAATGAGATTTGTTTACACCAGTGCAGTCATACATGTGCCAAGGATGACACAACTGGAAGACTTTGTGTGGTGGGCGGAGCATCATGTGCTGGGATGGGAAGGTTGTGTGAAGAGCCCATTCAATTCATGGGGCAATTTTTTTTTTTAAATAAGATTTTATTAGTAAAAAGAAAATACAACATCCACAACTTGTATGAAACAATACAACTACATTTCGAGATATTCCCATACTATCAAATCATTATAAACATCAAAGGTTAGGTACCTTATTCCTTCCCTCCCTCTTCTCTTCCCTCATTTCTTCTTTTCCATACCCTTTTCTTCCCTCCCCCCTTACTTCCTTCTCCCCTGCCTTCCCTCCTTTCTTTCCTCCTTTCCTTCCCCCTCTTTTCCCTCCCTCGATCCCCCCCTCCTTCTCACATACCTTCCCTCCTTCCCTTCCTCTTTCCCTCCTCCTTCCTTTTCTCTTAATCTCCCTCCTTTCCTCCCTCCTTCCTTCCTTCCTTTCAACTCTCCTTCTCTCTTTCTTTCCCTCCCTCTTTCCCTCTTTACTACCCTCCCCTCTTCCCTCCCTCCTTCCTCCCCCAGTTTCTTCTCTTTCTTCTCTCCTTCTTTCTTCCCACCTCCTTTCCATGGGGCAATTTTGGTCTTGCTGAAAAAAAGGACAACTTTTTAGTTTAGAGATCCCCACGGCCAGATCAAACTCCAAACCCTAAACCAGGGGAGGCACAATCTGGGCTGGCAGCATCTCCTTGGTCTTAGTCCAGCACAGTTGCTCTGAACCGACTGGCCAGAAGGTCTGCTTCACCTCTAGGGCAGTGTTTCTCTCAACCTTGGCAGCTTCGTGGACTTCAACTCCCAGAATTCCCTGGCCAGCAAAGCAAAGCTGGCTGGGGAAATTCTGGGAGTTGAAGTCCGCACCTCCTTAAGTGGCCAAGGGTTGAGGAACAGTGTTCTGGGTTCAGAACATGGAACCGTTGTCCTCAGCCATGGAAACTCAGAGGTAGCCTTGGGCCAGAGCAACCCAGCCACACAGATGAGAACAAAAACCAGAGAACGGAGTGCGAAATACACGAGTTTCAGCTCCAGAAGGAAAAGCAAGCTAGACAGCTAACAAGGGATTGTATATTTGGGGCAATTTTTCATTTTTAAGGTAACAAACCTGGAAAGCCATTAAAATGCAAACACATTATTAAATGCAATCAGATTTCGTTTGTCCTCACCCCATGCTGTCCCACGCCCAAGAACGGTGGGCTCTTAAGAAACACAGCCCCTTTGCCAAGCCGAGGTGGTGCAGTGGTTAGGGTGCAGTACTGCAGGCTACTTCAGCTGACTGATATCTGCAGTTCAGCGGTTCAAATCTCACCGGCTCAGGGTTGACTCAGCCTTCCATCCTTCCGAGGTGGGTAAAATGAGAACCCAGATTGTTGTTGGGGGCGATATGCTGACTCTGTAAACCGCTTAGAGAGGGCTGAAAGCCCTACGAAGCGGTATATAAGTCTAACTGCTATTACTATTGTGTTCTGCTGCCCCCCTCCTTTTGGCCAGGGGGTTCTGGAAAAGATGGGTGGGGGCACAGTTCATTGCTGAAGGTCTTCCATCAAGCTAGTATCACTCCTCCCCCCCCCCATTTTCCTTGTGAATTTTTCGGGCTAGGAAGATAAAGCTGCCCCTTTCCCCTCTTTGCATTGGGTTGGCGTTGCCTGTTGACAGGCCCTTCTGTTTTCAAAATAACTTTAAAATCCTCCATTTTTTTTCACCTTCAAGAAAACTGCAGGTGGACCTCGGCTTACGACCTCAATTGAGCCCCAAATTTATTTGGCTAAGAGAGACATTTGCTGTTTACCTTTCTTGCCACCGTTAAGTGAATCACCGCAGTTCTTAAGTTAGTAACCCTGTCGTTAAGTGGATCCGGCTTCCCCATTGACTTTGCTTGTTAAAAGGTCTCGCAAAGGGGGGGGTCACGGGACCCCAGGAGGCTGCGACCGTCATAAATACGAAGCAGTTGCCAAGCATCTGAATTTGACCATGCGACCATGGAGAGGCTGCAAAGGTCGTGTGAAAAACCGTCACTTTTTGCAATGCTCTGAATTCTTATTACCTAATGCAGTGTTTCTCAACCTTGGCGACTTTAAGTCCTGTGGACTTCAACTCCCAGAATCCCCCAGCCAGCGAATGCTGGCTGGGGGATTCTGGGAGTTGAAGTCCACAGGACTTAAAGTCACCAAGGTTGAGAAACACTGACCTAATGTCTGCTTAAGCAAAGTGATGACAGAGCGATGAAAAGGGAAGCCTTGGGCATAGAACATTTCCTAAGCGGACCAGTTACTTTCTCCAGTATTGCTCTGTTCTGTGTGCTCCCCCGGTGCTGCGGTCTTCCAGCTGTGCAGACTACAATTCCCAGGATGCTCAGCCGCAGCCCCGATTCCACAGGAGGGGCCCAGGGCAGCTGGCAGAGGCCACGGAGCCCCCAGAGCAGCGGTGGTGGTGGTGGTGGTGGGGCGTCTGGGCTGGAGTCCGGGGCTGCGTGGCGTGGAGCCTCCTGCTCACAGTCTCCTCGGCAACCACAGTTCACGGGCCGGATCAGCGCAAGGCACAACGCGCAGCGATGCGACCTCCCGCAGGCAGCCGCTTCTCGCCCTCCGAAGCCCCCGAGGGGGCTCCCGCATAAGGCTGCCCTTCGGTGCGGTCCCAGGGTCGAAAGGTGGGGGGCAGAAACGCCGTTTCCCCACGGAGGGCACCATGGGCCTTGTAGTCGCCACGGCAGCCGGAGCCCGGACAGGCGCCAGCCGATGCCGGACCTCCCCCCTCCCAGTTGCCCCAAAGCGAGCGCAGCGGGGGCTCCGCGCGGCGACCCAGAGCCCTTTGGCGGGGCAGAGCCGGAGCGGCAGCGGTGCCTGGAAAGCTCCCCGCGGAAGGCAGGCCGAGGGGGCCGGCGGGGCCTTTCCCACGCGGGTGGGCGCCGTCCTCCCTTCGTGGCACCGGCGAGCCCCCCCCCCCCTCTCCGCATCGGTTCTCACGGCCGGGAACGGGGTGAAATGAAGCAACAGCCGCAAGCCCCGCCTGCCCGCTGGCTCCGCCCCTCAGGAGGCCGGCCCCTTCAGGCGGTTGTCGGGGCAGCGGCGCCGTTGCCTGGAAACGTCAACAAACGAAGAGTGACGTCAGCGAGAATGGAACGTTGTTGCCGGGCAACGGCGGGTTGTTTGTTCCCTTCGGCCGGCCGCGTGGTCGGCGGAGACGCGCCGGAGAGCCTTCCGCGGACCACGAGGCCCCTCGTGCGCCCCACGCCTTGGACTACAAAGCCCATGGCACGCTCTCTGCCCCTCCTGGGATTTCCACCACCACCCACCCACCCACCCCGGCAGAGGCTCGATCCGGCTGGCGGGCCTCCCGCGACTCCGTGGCCGTTTTGCCCTGCTCCTTCCCGGAGGGCTGGGCTGCCGAACGACGGGGTCGCAGGAAAGACGAGCCTCGTTTAAGGACGGGAGGAGGATCTCGGGAGAGCATCCACGGGCGGCGGAGGCTGGAGCCCAGGCGCGACTCCCCCTCCCACTGCGCGGCACCCGGTCCGCCCACAGACGCCCCGTAACCTGCCCCGGCCTCTCTGGCTGGCGGCCCCCAAAGGACGCCCCCACCCCCCCGTCTCTCTTCGGTCTCTCTTCCGTGGCTGCCAAGCCCACCGGCCAGGACCCCCCAGCGCCACTGGAGTCTCTGGGTGGGCTGAGGGCCCCCAGGATCTCTCCCTCCCTCCCTCTCCAATTTTTAAAACAGCCCATGGAGGACCTGAAGCTGATGTACAAGTAAAATTTATTATTTGGAAACCTTACTTCTACCCCCACCCCCACCCATGTATGGTGGGCGTTTTCCAATGGTGTCAGCAGGGATGGGGGTCCCAGTGGGTTTCTCTGAAGCCCCCCCCCTTTCAGTTCAGTTCAGTTCACTTTATTTGTATGCCGCCCTTTTCCCTGGGGGGACTCAGGGCGGCTCACAGTTCAAAAGGGGGGTGGGGGAAGGACAAACAATTTACAACATAAAAGCACTACATCATTTAAGAACTCAACAGTCATACAATTCGAGTAGGGGTTAGAGTCTTTAACCCCAGGCCAGCCGGGATAGCCAGATTTTAAGTGCGGCGCGGAAGGACTGGAGGGTGGTGAGGGTCCGGATCTCCACGGGGAGTTCGTTCCAGAGGGTCGGAGCAGCCACCGAGAAGGCTCTCCTCCGAGTAGTTGCCAGTCTACACTGGCTGGCTGATGGAATTCGGAGGAGGCCTAATCTATTACTCTAAAGACCATCCTATTGCACCCAGCCATCCCAGAGCCCCCTCCCTCCCATCGCAGCCAGGTTAAACTGGAATGGGGGGGAGGCAGTTATTGCTGATGTGAGGGTTGTTTCCAAGGACCGAGCCAATCCCGCCCTGTCCCACTACCACATTACCCACACACACGTACACACATGTTGCTGCCTGCTGCCAAAGTTCCCCTTCCAGCTCATGTGACAGGCAGAAGCCGGAGAAACATGTGTGTTTTTATTTCAGCTGGAAAGGAAGGAAGGGGATTCTGAGACACAATGTGCAGCCAAAAACGGAGTGGCTGAATGCTTGCACATCTCTCACAGCACGGGAAGGTCCTGTGCAGCCCAAGCACAGGCCGCGAGAGAGGAGGGAGGGAGAGAAGGCACCAGTCTGACCAGTGAACGGATTGGGGGGGGGGCGGGGGGGGAGCTCCTGTTTAGATTCCTAAAAGGACGTCAGGCTAATGCAGTGTTTCTCAACCTAGGCAACTTGAAGATGTCCGGACTTCAACTCCCAGAATTCCCCAGCCAGCATTCGCTGGCTGGGGAATTCTGGGAGTTGAAGTCCGGACATCTTCAAGTTGCCAAGGTTGAGAAACACTGGGCTAATGTAAGTCAAAAGTGCCCACAAGGCATCACTAATATTTAGAATAGAGCAATAGGGCTGGAAGGGACCTTGGAGGTCTTCTAGTCCAACCCCTGCTCAAGCAGGAGACCCAGTTCCATTTCAGACAAGTGGCTGTCCAGTCTCTTCTTGAAAACTCCCGCTGGCGGAGCATCTGCAACCTCTGGAGGGAAGCTGATCCACTGGTCAGTTGTTCTCATTGTTAGGCAGTTTCTCCTCGGTTCCAGGTTGCTTCTGGCCTTGATTAGTTTCCATCTGTTGCTTCTTGTCCCCCCTTCAGGGGCTTTGGGGAATAGACTTCTTTGCGGCAGCCCCTCAGAGGTCGGAAGACTGCTATCGTGTCTCCTCTGATCCTTCCTGTCACTAAACTAGACATGCCCAGTTCCTGCAGCTGTTCTTCATAGCCTCCAGCCCCCTATTTACCACAGGTCCTCCTGTTGGAGAGACAAGACAACTCACACTGAACTCAGTGGAATGTTTTCCTTGGGAATCCTGCAAAACCAAAGAAAAACCCACTTCATTTTTGCTTTGCAAGACTGCGGCTTTTAAATTGGGAGCACGCAGGCCGGAAGGAGCTTTTCTGAAAACCAACAGGGCCTTTAAAACCCTTTATTAAAAATCAAGGATGAAAGCCAGGTTCACCTGGCATTGCCTCTTGCTTTAACCTCAGGGCCAGGTGGAGCTTGGCAGAGCCACAGGTAGGCAGGCTCATGACAGGGAAAGGAGCTCGGGCCCATCTGTGAGTCGAATGGGTCATTCCCCCCCCCCCCCAGCATCCTGCGTGGGTAAAGAAGTTGCTTTAATATCTGCTCCTTCAGGAACCTGAAGGACGTTGACTTCAGCCACTGGTCCCCTTGGGTCAGTCCCTCCCTCTCGGCCCAACCCACCTCACAGGGTTGTTGTGGTGGGGAAAATAGGAGCAGGAAGGGTTGTTGGATACGTTTTCTGCCTTATTTGTAAAAATAATAAAAGTGGGATGGAAATAAATAAAACAATTGAACGGCAAACTCCATGCTTCTAGGCCAGGGGAGAAGAGATGCTAACCTCTCACCTTGCCTAACCCCTTGGCAACCTTCAGAGGACTTCAACTCCCAGAATCCTCCAAACACTTCAATGTCATTCAGTTCCCACGGCTGAGTTGCCGAGATTGAGAAATGCTGCTGTAACCCTCACATGACTTCTGTCTCCAGAGCATGGAAAAGAGAGCCTACCTATTGGTTCAGGCCTTTGGCCCACCCGCTTTCCTCCAACATCCAGGAAAAGGGTTGGAAAAACACAGGAATCCTGCCTTTAATCCAGTGTTTCTCAACCTTGGCGACTTTAAGTCCTGTGGACTTAAAGTCGCCAAGGTTGAGAAACACTGCTTTAATCCTTTAAGCCCCTCCGGGAAAGAGGCTCCCTCAGTTTCTCATGTGCTGGTTGGATCCCATTTCCTTCTCAAAAGACCCGCCCTACATTCCTCGCTTTAACCACTAGCCCTGATGGCCTTTCATGAGCCATTAACCAGCGGAACTGTTTGCCTTCAGAACTTGTGGGTGCTCCATCACTGGAGGATTTTAAGAAGATACTGAGGGATAGCCACTTGTCCCGAATGGTAGAGGGTCTCCTGCTGAGAGAGGGGGATGGACTATAAGACCTCCAAGGTCCCTTCCCACTCTGTTCACTTCTGTGAGTCGTAGCTCCCCTGCTTGGAACCCGCAATTAAACCTGCTTGTCGAAAGAAGGGTGCACCAAAAGCCCCCCTCCCTCCTCTCTACATCCCCTCCGTGTGGAGGAGGGCAGGCGAGGGGGGGCACCCTAGTCAACCCTGCCCACTCCTCCGCAGAGTCAGCCCAAAGCATGACTCAGCCCCCTGACATGCCTGCCAGTGACATCAAAGTGCTGTGTCAGACCCCGGGTTGGGCTTCCCCCCCCCTCCCTCCCCCCCCCCCACAGCCAGCCAGCCAGGCCAGCCAAAAGCCTCTCTCTCCCGTGGCTGACTTTCCCAGAGAACAGAGGCTCTTGGAGCAGAAACCTCAAAGCCCCCACCCACCCCTCCACCGTCAGCCCTGAGAAAGCCCCTCCCCCTCTGCCTCCTGGGCCGTGGTCAGCTGGTCTGGGGCAGGGAACCTGTGACAAGCAGAGGTACCCCAAAGAAAGGGGCAGAGGGGTTAGAGACAGCCGTAGGAGGACAGTTTGCTTTGAATCGCACTTGGGGGCGGGGGGAGTTGTAGAACATGTGCAAAGTTAGATATTTGTGTCCGTTTGAGTTTGCAAAGCACGCTGGAAGGTTCAGTGTCTTTGCAAAGAACCCTGCAGGTGAAGGAGCCAAACTCCACTTCCTGCTAGTGGTGAACACCCCAGACGAGGAGTTTTGAAAACAGGCTGTTTCTGTCCTCCGAGTCCGCAGTGGGGTCTCCTCAGCCACCTCCTCAGTGGCCATTACTCATCAGGGGACATCCTGCGGTGGCAGAGCATCCTTGCCAGGGGATGAATCAAGATGTCCAGAGCAGCATCCGACAGACCCAGTTCTGACCTTCTGCTCTGGAGCCTCTGGCTGTACAGGTGGAATTGGGGTTGTGGCACCCACTTGGTGTATGTGTGTGTGTGTGTGTGTGGATACTCATGCTTCCCAGCGCAAGGAAGTGACAAGGAGAGGCGATAAAGGAGCTGGCTGACCAGTGTGGGCTGCATCAGCAGCTGGTGAAGCCTGGAGTTGTGAATGCCCCAACACTGGAAGTCTTTAAGTCAGTGTTTCTCAACCTTGGCCACTTGAAGATGTCTGGACCTCAACTCCCAGAATTCCCCAGCCAGCGTTTGCTGGCTGGGGAATTCTGGGAGTTGAAGTCCAGACATCTTCAAGTGGCCAAGGTTGAGAAACACTGCTTTAAGAAGATGCTGGATAGCCATTTGTCTGGAACCGTATAGGGTTTCCTGCCTAGGCAGGGGGTTGGACTAGAAGACCTCCAGGGTCCCTTCCAACTCTGCTATTGTATTATTGTATCTTGTATCTGGTTAGTAGTGGGATGGTTGCAAAGAATACTGCAGGGGTGTCCAACCAGGACTTCAATTTCAGCATAGCTGGCTGGGGAATTCTGGGAGTTGAAGTCCACAGCTCTTAAAGTTGCCCTGGCTGGACACCCCTGCTGTGGGTAGCAGGCTTTAAAACATTTTAGGAAGACATCCCTTTTATAACAAGACATCCAACAAGGCCGTTTCTATGACTAAAAAACTGGATATTTTAAAGTCCTCTAAGAAGTGCATCTCACAGAGAGTTCACACAGCAGACAACACAACGGATATACTCACTTGTGGCTTAGCCACAGTTCAAGAGAGGATGCTGAGAACCCGGAAAACATGCAAGGAAGCGCAGCAAGGATGGGGCAGGGCCTGGAGGCGAAATGTGCAGAGCAGAGCGCATTTCTTTAAGGAAGGAAAGGCTAAAAAGAGACACGGGAGTCTCTCTCAGAGGGAGACAGAGATATATCCTCATCCTGATAGGGCATCTGGAGGCAGGCCAGGTGGAAGCTTTACAGAAAGAGACCCAGACTTGAATGGAGGAGCAATTCCCTGAGTGGGAGGGGGCACTTCTGAAGTTGGGGCAGCTCCATCACTGGAGTTTTTAAAAGGAAAGCTGGCAGCCGTTTGTCCTGGGTGGTCTAAGGATTCCTACATGAGGCTGGATTAGATTCCCCCCAAATATCATCCAAACCAGTGGGGAAATTCAGATTTTTTTACGACCGGTTCTGTGCACGTGGCTTGGTGGGCGTGAGGGGAAGGAGGCTGCAAAATCTCCATTCCCACCCCACTCTGGGCTATTTGCCGGTTCTCCGAACTACTCAAAATTTCTGCTATCGGTTCTCCATAATCTGTCAGAACGTGCTGAATTTCACCCCTCTTCCAAACCCGGGATTCCATATAGGCCAGTTCTCCCCAGCATGGAACCCCCATGAACTACAACTCCCAGATGCCCAGCTGCAGTGGCTAAATTTGTATCCAGATAGGAAAAACTGACCCACCTGATGCGAGGCCCCGAATCCATTGCCAGGTGCCAGGTGCCGTGTCCTGCCAGACTTAGAGCACTTTCTGCAAACCTGATGCTCCACTCAAGGACTTTGCCAAGCAGGGGCACCTGGGTTTCCCCTCCAGTGGGGTCATTTGGTCAGACAGCAGACGGGGGTGTGGGGGGTGGCAGGACAGGGCAAGAACCAGAATAGCCCAGCCTGGCCTGTCTGGTGGCTGGTGGTCACCGGGCAAAATGTCCAGGTCTCACTTTGTCATTATTTGTGTCTGGCCCGCGGCTGGCTAGGCCTTGTGTGACCTGCCAGAGGCTCTTGTGCTTTATTCCTTCTGTGGTTATGATCCAAGCTGGGTGGAATGCAAACAAACGGCTGAGTTAGAAAGTTTCTTGCCGCTGGGAACAAACGCCACTCACACCCAGCCCCAGCCGAAACCGGAACAAGCTGTATACCAGAGTCAAATGATGCCTTATTTTTAAAATGCCAGCCGCCCTGAAAAATAAACTCTGTATATGTTTGACAATAGCTGTGTCCTAAATGAGCTGCTCCCTCTGACCTACTTTTCTACCCACCTCAGATGTCAGAGCACAAATTTTGAGCACATTCCTCCCCAGAGCCCCAAAGCCCACGCTCAAAAGTGCCCGGGTGGGGAAAGCGACAAAGGAAAGCACTCTGTGTATGCTTAGGAGAACCTGTTATTCTTTTAATATTTCCTCCAGGGCCCCAGCAGATGACTTGTGGAAGGAAGACAATCAGAAGTCTGAAATCAGCCAGTCTGAACCCCCCCAGCGGAGACCAAAAGAGCAGCTTTCCAGATTCACCTAGGACCGTGTTTCTCAACCTTGGCCACTTGAAGATGTCCGGACTTCAACTCCCATTCGCTGGCTGGGGAATTCTGGGAGTTGAAGTCCGGACATCTTCAAGTGGCCAAGGTTGAGAAACACTGACCTAGGAGTAATTCCCCACCTCCACCCCACTTCCCCCTCTTAACCTCTGGGTTTATACATTAACCAGCTGCTCAGAGGAAACAGTTCTTGATCTAAACAGCCACAGATGACAAGGACAAAAGGTGAAGAGTTTACATTTAAACCCATTTGATTTCTGCTATTCCCACCTTCCTGCCCACGGGAACTCAGCCAGGAGCTCCCCTCTCGTCCTGCCACACGCTCTGTGGGCTGAGTGGGAACTCGGCAAATCCACCCAGCTCTCTCTTAGCATGACGGTGTCCTCGGGGCGCATTTGCAAGACTTCTTCTGAGAAGGATGGATTATTGGCTTGCTGCTAAATTTATACGCGGCTGCTCTACTTACAGAAATGCCTCCATTCATGGCTGGCATTCGGCTTCCAGTGCCTCACCTCCCCCCCCACCCCCCACCCCAAAAAGCACTTCCCAGCCAATGCGGCAGGAATTTTATCTCAGATCATGAGCCGCATTGCTGGAGGCCTGTAGTGTTTTCACTCGCTCTGCCCAGTGCATCGAACATGTTCTCTGCAAGAGGATCCTGGATTTCCTGTTTCCTACCGAATTGGGGACAAACACCTTGCAGGAACAGAGCGGCACGAATCATTGCTCCCTGCTCACATTCCTGGACCCAGCAACCAAGGCCCTCATTTGGATTCATTTAGAGCTGCAGAAAACAGAATCAAAGAGGTTTTGCCCTGAGTAGGGCACCGGAGTGCTATTATTACAGTCAGCGCAAGGCAGTGAATTCACACATCCAGCTGTTGGAGGTCCAGAAATGGGTCAATCCCACACTCAGAGGATCTGCAGTTAGCAGCCCCACGGACATTCTGCACAGATGAGGGCCTCCATCAGACCGGGTGGGGGTGGGGGTGGGGGGATTGCAGAGAAGCAGAAGGCAGATTATTCTGAGCCAACTCAGCCCTGGTTTCTCCAAAGACCCCAAAGCAGAAACTGCCCCTTCCAGGAAACCTTTTGGGGTGCCAAGCAGACGTCCGATCACCAGGTCAGGTCTTGCCATTCTGTCTCCCTGATTTAAACATGGATATAAGCTTCAGAACAGGGGTAGGGGGCAGGGGTGGGTCCCCAGTCTTGGCAACTTTAAGACTTGCAGACTCAGCAAAGGTGGCTGAGGAACTCTGGGAGTTGAAGTCCACAAGTCTTAAAAGTTACCAAGGTTGGAGAAGCCCTGCTTCAGACTTCTAAGGAGCTCAAAACATTTCTTTGGAGTTTCTACCGCGTAGCTTGCTGATTGGCGGTAGGATTCAAGTACTAATTCAAAGCCAAAGGAAACCAGATGATCCCCGGCTCAGCAAATCTTCTGCAGGCAGGCCAGTAACCAGATGTTCTCCGAAGCACATCTGGAATAGATCAGAAGACTGCAGCTGAAAGGGAAAGCTGGCTTAGCTGGCCCACTCCACAGATTACAGGGGGGGGAAGAGGCAGCCAGGCTAACACGGAGACCCACATCATAAATCATCTATTGCTGTGTGGGGAACCTCTAGGCCTTTCACCCAGGAGGAAGGATGGCTGAGCCTTTCCCAAGAGGAGGGTGGGGCCTTCCTCCGTGTGGGGACTCCCTGCCTGGGCAAGGTGGTTTCCCTTTTATCTGCAGTCAGAGCCTGCCTTCCTGTGGCTGAGCCTGTATGACCCTTTGAACCGCCCTCTGGGCAAAAGAAGTTAGGAGTCAGTGAGTTCTAAGCATGGATAAGACGGTTGCGTGTGCCTCTTTCGACACAGCTTCTCCCTTCGTACTTCACTGTGATGACATGTCTTCTGAGCAGCCCAGAGATGCCTTGTAGTGAGAAGGGCAGCAAATACATTTAATAAACTAGCTAACGAACAAGTCCTGTTTAGCGGGGAGACAATGAATCCCAGCCCCTGAGAGTCAAAGGTCTCTCCATTGCTCCATTCTGCCTGACTCCCAGAGCGGGTAATGCACGCACCCCGAGACCAGGCTGGTTCTCTCGGAAGGGGAGGAGGGTGTGAAGGTCTTATCTAAGCTCCGGAAAGGTCAGGTAAGGGAAGGGTGGTGTAGAGCAGTGTTTCTCAACCTTGGCCACTTGAAGATGTCTGGACTTCAACTCCCAGAATTCCCCAGCCAGCAAATACACTGGTGTAGAGACAGAAAGCGAAATAAAGTTCCTGCCTTTGAGTCTAACTGCTCGCTCCCTCAACAGGCTCCACCACACTGGAATCTCTGCAAGGGAGAGAGAGGGTTTCCAGCCCTCCAACACCCCCCCCCCTCCTTCAACCATTAACTCTTCTTGGTTTAGCAGGCTAGGAAGCTGGTGGTGGTGGGTGGCTGGGGGCTGAGTTCCAGGAGGGGAGGGCAAGACTTTGGAATGCATCCATCTCCTTGGTGGAGTTAATCCTGACTTGTTCAATTAACCCAGTTTATATGAGCTTGGACGACACAGACCCAGAAACTAATCCTCACAGGCAGGATTCAAACACAGACCCAGCTAAAGGGTCATTGGTTAGCCTGGTTGACCCAGCCAAGTAGCAGTTTCAGATGGCAGCTCCTTTACAATCATCTCTGTAAAGGGCCAAAGTGATGGTCTGGTTAGAAATGGTAATAAATCTGGTGACGGATGAAATCACACCTGGAGGTTAGGAGGGCCGAGTGCCTGCTGGTCTCCTGAGGGACTTTGGGACCCACAGCAAAGCAGAAGGCAGACCACCCCTCGGGTTAAATAATACAGGTTCAAAGACTGCACATTTTCCTATGGTTGGCCAATCACTTTCAGTGTCAAGGTGCCAGTCCTCCTTGCTGTGGCGGATGAGGACGAAAGCTTTGACTCCCCCAACTGTGGGCCGGGCAGGGAAGCCGTTCCCCAGACGTACAAAATTATTTGTCTTTGGCGGAAAGGCCGCCCTCCTTCCATCCCGGGGCAGCGAGTTCCCCACATTAACGGCCCTGCGGGGGTACAGTAAATACTCCTGCCCCTGGCTGCGGGGGGCGTCGAGGCGAAGAAGGGCGCCCGCTCGGTACCCAGCCGAGGGATTCGCCTCTCGCGTCGTGCAGCGCTTGGCCGCCGGGGCCAGAGGAAGTTTCCCCTCTGCGCTCCATCCCTGCTGGCCGCGGAGCTTTCATGCCGTTTCTAGAATATAGTAAAACTTTCTATTAATACCCATCAAAAGCCCCGCGCGCTCAGAGGGCGGATCAGCGCGGCTGAGCAGAAAGGGATTCCCTCTGACGTATTGCTAAGGATACCAAACAAACACACACAAGACCAAATATGGTTAATTGCGTCACACAGGAACACCCGGGGGCGGAGCGAGGGATCTCCTGCTTTTTAGCGCTTGAAAAAGACCCCCTTGCCGGGGGCGCCGGGAGACCCTCCTGGGCTGGAGAAGCCGCAGGGACCGGAGAGAGCAGCCGCTCGAGTTTGGGGCGCGGAGACGCCCCGGAGCCCGGTTTCGGCGACCCCACTATGTGACGTGAGCAAGGACTCGCCCCCTTCCTTGTATAAATAAGCCACACGGCCGACCGCGCTTCATTCATAAGATTTCACCCGCGACGGAGACGGAGCTACGAGGGACCCCGGCGGCGGATCCCCCTTTTTGCCTGCATCCCCGTGGCCGCCGCGATCTGAGCCGAGGCACCGGGCTTTGTAGGCGTTGCAGAACCGGAGGCAGGAGCGCTCCTCCCGGGAAGCCGAGGACTTGAGCGGACGCTTCCACCGGCGGTGCCCAGCCGCTGCAACACGTGGATCTAGGACCGGGAGACCCCCCGGAGCTCGGGGCGCCGTCTCCCCCCCAGGCACTGACAGCCGGAGGGGGAGGAAGAAGGATCGGCCAGCCGGCCCCGCTCGGAGGAAACTTCGCCGGCCCGACCTCGCGGCGAAGGGGGCGGCATTTTCGGCCGGCCGCTCGCCCGCCGGCTGGCCCCGCTCGCCCCTCGCCTTGGCTTCCAGGCGACCGCCGCGCGGCCGTGGCCTCCTGCCTGGGCCCCCGAGGGAGATGTATCAGGGCTTCCCCGGAGACTACGACTCCACCTCCCGGTGCAGCTCGTCCCCCTCGGCCGAGTCCCAGTACCTCTCCTCGGTGGACTCCTTCGGGAGCCCCACCGCCGCCGCCGCCGCCGCCGCCGCCTCCTCGCAGGTAAGGGACCGGGGCGCCCGGCTGCGGGACTTGGGGAGGGGGCTCCCTGGAGGGCGGGAGCAGCGCGGAGGGTCCGATCCCGGGGAGGGGGGCTTTGCGACCCCCGCCTTTCCTTCGCCCCCCCTCCCCCAGCCCCTCCCCCGGGCGGATTTTGGGGGGGGGTCCGCTCGTTTCGCCCCCCGCCCAAGTCCCCCGCATCGTCCGCTTCCAACTCTTCTCCCCTTCCCTCCACGCACGCGCGCTGGAGGGGAGGCGAGAACGCGAGCGAGAAAGGGGGGCGGGGTTGTGCGTAACGCATGACGTACTGGAACGCTCCGTGCTGACGTGAGGCACGTACGGCGCGTTTTCCTCCCCCTCCTCCTCCCCGAAGCGCGCGGGTTATTTTGGAAAGCTGGCCCGCCCCCGTTGCTAAGGGGAGGGGCGAGCGCGAGGGCTGCGCGGATTGGTCGAGCGGCTTCCCAGCCGCGCCCCCCCCTCCGAACCGCCCCTCTGCCAGCTGAGTTCGCAGCGCTGCCCGGGATGGTCCCTACGCGGGCGGGAGGCTCTGGCGGCGGGGCTACCTGGACGGGTGTCTGCCCTGCCGGCCCTGCCCGAGGGCTGGCTGTTTGGCTCGCCTCCCCCCGGTCGCCGGGCCACCTGCCCGCTGGGGATGATGGGTCTCGAGGGGCAGCCCTGCCCGAGGGGGCGTCTGCCTCCGGACTGCGCTCCCGTCTCTGCCCGGCTCGGGGGACCTTGGGGATCCCCCGGGTCTGGAGAACGGAGCCAGCCGGGGTGGCCGCCTCCCGGCCCGTGCACGGAAGCTCTTGCCTCCCCGCGGGCTGATCTTGGCTGGCCAAAGCGAAGCCCCCGCCCAGGAGCGCTCGGAGCCCGAGCGAGCCCCCGTCCTCGACCCCACGGCTTGACAGAACCGCCTTTTGGCTTCGAGAGCCAGCGCTGAGCTCTGGTTTGCGGGGCTCCCTGGCTGAGGATGCGGCTGTAGAGCGGGTGTCTCTGGGTACCATCCTCCCCAGCCGGTGCCTAGGACGACATACCAGTCCCTTCTGCCTGGTGCCCCCCCCTCTCCGGGTTTGGGATCCTGCATGCGGGACACAGGAGCAATGCAAAGGGGATCTGCTTTGGCCGTGGGAAGCCTGTGGAATCACCTTGGAGGGGGGTGGCAGGGCAGCCAGGGAAGTGCTCCCTGTTCTCCAAAGCAGACCCCCATAATGAGCACCTGATCCCTTCGCTTCCCTCCAGGAGTGCAGCGGCCTTGGGGAAATGCCCGGATCTTTTGTGCCAACAGTGACTGCCATATCCACAAGCCAAGACCTCCAGTGGCTGGTGCAGCCTACCTTGATTTCCTCCATGTCTCAGTCGCAACAGCAGCAGCAGCAGCAGCAGCAACAGCAGCCTTCCGGGCTGCCCCCACCCACAGTGGACCCCTATGACCTGCCCGGTCCCAGTTATGCTGCCCCCGGAATGGGTGCCTATGGAGCTGGCCCTTCGACTGCCCCTGTGCCTGAGGCCACCCCGCCTCGGTCCAGCAGGGCCCGGCCCCGAAGGACACGTGAAGAAACGGTGAGCTGCTTTTCCTTCCTCAGCCAGGAGATCAGGAACTCGGTTCCCTTTGCTTATTTGAGATCTGGTGTGTTGGAATCTCCCAGATTCCCCCTTTCCAAATTGTCCCCTTGGAAGTTGGGATGTCTTTGGGGGGGGGGAGAGGAGGGCTTAATATAGGTAGAAGTGGGGCGTCCTGGGGACTTTCCTCCCCCACATCAACAATCCATTCACCATTGAAAATCCATTGTGCCTGTTCTTACAAAATGGGAATTGTGCAGAGTTAACCCTGGTCACAAAACCACACGTTCACCTCCAGAAAAATAGAGCGCTGGCAAGCAGCCCCTCCCCAATTCTGTCCCCTAAGAAGGTCTTGGGAGGAAAACAGGGATTAGGACAGAGCTAATATTGCTAATATTATTTTGATTTGACCTGCCTTGAGGAGGAGATCTGTGTCATCACGCAGGCACCTCCAACCTTGGCAACTTTAAGACTTGTCGACTTTAATTTCCAAAATGTACTGGCTGGTAAACTCTGGGAGTTGAAGTCCACAAGTCTTAAAGTTGGCAAGGTTGGAAAGCCTAGTTGTAAGGCACACAGACGCTCTTGAATTTCATTTAAAAAAAAAAAAACATTACCGCCCCTCCTGTCCTAATTTAGAGCCTTATCACTGTGATAGAAATACACTGTGTTTAATGGTTTTATAGCCCACCTTACCTAAAAGGGTGGGTTACAAGGCTTAAGGTTATGAAAAACAAGCCTAGGAATAAATCAACATGATAAAAACAAGCCTTAATCATAAAACAACCCATGAAGACCGAATGGGGTTGAAATAAATTTGCTTTAAAGATCTTCAAAAGCCAGAAGTGTCCCAGTAGGCAGACTGGCTGGCTGGACCTTTCTGTCCTCCCTCCCTGCCTCCCCCTCCCCATCTATCCGTTATAAAGGGTGATGACACAGTTCCATCTTCTCGTACACATTTTGGGGGTGCCTTTAACTTGCCTCCCCCCCCCCAGTTGCAAGGAAGTGCCAGGAGCCCCAGGAAGCCTCTGGCCTTGCAATGGCAGCCAATGCCTGACCTGCCTCTCCCCTCTGTTCACACAGCTGACCCCCGAGGAAGAGGAGAAGCGCCGGGTCCGCAGGGAGAGGAACAAGCTGGCGGCCGCCAAGTGCCGGAATCGACGTCGAGAACTGACCGACCGGCTTCAAGCGGTGAGTTTTGATGCAAACGGGTGTGTGTGTGTGTGAGTTAGTGTTATCCTTGTTCTGGCCTTAATAAAGCCCCCCCAGGAGGGGATCTGGCCTTGTCCCTGCAGGGACTGCATAGCACTTGCCCCATGGGAGGGGGGGGGCATGTTGTAAACTCTCCCATTTCCTTGAGGCTCTGTGGGAGCCCCGTCCAGGCTGATCCTGTCCCTCAAATGTGATCCCAACTCTTAAGTCAAAGGGTTTGGCTGCTTGGACTTTCCGTAGGCAAGGAGCCAGTTTTCAGGATAGAACCCAGCCTTTGATCTACGGCAGTGGTTCCCAAACTTGGCAACTTTAAGACTTGTGGACTTCAACTCCCAGAATTCTCCAGCCAGCTCTGGCTGGAGAATTCTGGGAGTTGAAGTCCACAAGTCTTAAAGTTGCCAAGTTTGGGAACCACTGATCTACTGCAAGCCTTGTCCTTAGTGGAGGGGAGGTTTTACCTTGAATTAGAATAATTTGTTCTTTCATTTCAAGGGGGTTTCTGTCTGCAGAGTCCAGTCAAAAAGTCAAGGCTGCAGCCCCACAGCTGCCATTGCAGCTCCTAGGAAGCTGGCAGCGCCTTCCCTTGTGCCGATGCTGACGCCGCCTCAACTTTTCTGACCAGACTTTGCAGAGATTCCTGAAAGTTTGGGGGTGATGCTGCTCCACCAGTCCCTCGAAGTGGAATGCTCCAGGGGGGAGACGCTGCTGGGGTATCGCTGGGGCCAAGGAAGGGGTCCCCTTGGACCTTTTCCTTCTCCTGCGCTCATAGGCCAGGATTCGGTGGGCTCTGCCGCAGCAAGCCCCTCCCCACTCCAGATCCACAAATAAGGACCCCCAGGGGAGCCCAGGCCTCCCCCTTGCAGAGACCCCTGGATCCCTGGGCCTTAAAGCAGAGGGGAACCTGGAAGGTGGGTGGCGGGAGTGGGGAGGTGAGGAAGGGTCCCAACAGTTAACGCTTCCCTTGAGCGGCGTCTCCGATGGGCCTGGAAGGAGGAGACCAGACGGGCCAACCCATTTGCCCTCCTGGGTCCCGGCTGCTCCGGCCCTGGCCTGACCCGGTGCTGCCTCTTCCCCAGGAGACGGACCAGCTGGAGGAAGAGAAAGCTGAGCTGGAGTCCGAGATTGCGGAGCTGCAGAAGGAACGGGAGCGGCTGGAATTTGTCCTCGTGGCTCACAAGGGCACCTGCAAAATCTCCTACCAGGACATCACGGAACTGAGTGGGCAGCCCGGCCCCTCGGCAGAGGTCAGCGCCCTGGCCATGCCGGTCAAGGAGGACCCGTTTGGGCCCCCGGCCTCCTACTCCTCAGTGCCCCTGCATTACCAGCCGGCCCTGGGCGGACTCCCGGCTGCAGCCCCGGCCCCGGCGGAGGTAGCGTTTTCTAGTTCTTACTTTAGCCATGGTGAGGAGCTGACCGACCCGTACCCGGTTAACCCTTCCTATACGTCTTCGTTTGTGTTCACCTACCCAGAGGGAGCCACCTGCGGAGCCAGCCACCAGCGGAACGGCAGCAGCGACCTTTCCCCGGACTCTCTGAACTCCCCCTCGCTCCTTGCTCTGTGACACTCAAACCCACAACTTGCGCCTTTGGGTCTAGCCTGCCAGCCCACCCGCCCCCTGCCAACGCTGGGCTGGGTGAAGGGGGCCGGAGCCCCAATGCGCCTGGGCACACCGCTAACCCGCTCTGCTGCCGCTGCGGCCACTGCCTCCAGCCCTCGCGATGCGTTCTCAGTCCCTCCTTGGGGGTGCAGCACACAGCGAAGCGCATGGTTGTCCTTTGGCCCTCTCCTCGGCCGGTTCCCATATCGGGAGGAGAAAGGAGGACTTTTCTGGGGTGTGAGCCGGATCCCCCTCCTCAGAGGGTGCCCAGCCCACCTTTTCTCCTGGAAAAAAAGGATTTGCCTTCTACTGAATTGGGACGCTTGATGGATCTGGACGACGCCATTTCCCTCCACACTTCATCGCTGTTTCTGCCAGTGGGGGATGCCCTGCGGAGAGGAAAACTCAAGGGGGGGGAGACCCTCCCTGTGCTGCCCCCACCCAGCTTGTGTCTTGTGATGGCTTTGTGAATGTGTTAGCTGCATGGTTTTAAAACAGGCACTTTATCCTTTTCGCTAGTCAGCTTCCCATCCTGAGTGTTTGATCTCTGATGAGAGTGTCTGATCTCTCTCGGGCTCCGTTTCTACAGGATCTGCTTCCACTAGGATAAAAAAAGCCACATTAAGTGGCCAGTCAGGGCAGACTTTTTGTGGATTATTTGGGCACATTCCTGCTGAAAGCTTTTGCCATGTTAAAGTGGGCCAAACCGTTGCAGCCTTGATTCTTAATTTTGCCCATGAACTTCTGCAAATGGCAAGGCTGCTCTTGGGCATTGGGGTTTTCCGAGGTCGAGGCGATGTTTCTTCAGTGGGCATTCAACTCTCTCTCTGAAACCTTCAGCCAAGCAAATTAATTGTGCCATCGAGTCAGTGTTGACTTTAAAGATCTACTCCGGTTTCCAGTTTTGGAAATGGGAGTGATGGCGATATAAAAAAAAAATTATCTGGGGGGGAAAGGGCTTTGGCTTTGAGACACCAAAGGAAAGGGGGACCTGCAAAAAAACACCCCCCCAAAGCAGCTGAGGCTTTTCCTGCAGTGCTGTTGTAGGGGGACTGGCCACTCTCTTCCAGGCCCAGGAGGTGCTTCCAGTGAGTCCGGCCATCCGGTGGGCTTTCTGCATTCTCTGAAAGGGATCCACTTCCCTTTGGCCACCTCCCTCACTCGGTTTCTTTGGTGGGCAAAAGCAAGAAGGGTCCTAGCTTCCAGGAGGGGTGGGGGGTGGGGTGGGGGGGTCGGCCTGGGTGACAAATACTGTGAAAGGACCTCTGCAAGTGACCGCTTTCCCTGAACCTGTGAACTAGGTTTCCGCTTCCGCCAGCTGGACCTCATTGCATTCTCCCACTTAGGATGGTCAGCTGCTGCCCCTCTGCTCTCCGGCCAGGCTTCTGGGCTGCCCACCTGTCCCAAGAGGGGTCAATCTCTGCTGCTTTAGACTGGTAGTGTGGGATGTGACCCCTTCGATTCTGCTCACTGCCTCCCCCTCCCACTGCTGCTTTTCCAGGCCTGTGTGGCACGTAAGCTGGTTCTCCTGGCCAGGAGGCTTCCTTGCCCCACCCCTGGGAGGCCTCTTGGGCCAGACCCAAGCTGTGCCAGGTGCGCCTTCTTAGAGAGCATCAGCACATCTGAGCATCCCACCCAAGAGCCGCTTTCCGTTTTGTGCTGGCGGCCCTCCACTGCTCTGCATTTGTGGGGTGTTTTGTGCTCTGTTCTGTGCCTCCGGCTAAGCTCCCCTCAAGTGTCTTTCTGGACTGAGAGAGCTGCTGTGCTGCTTCTTGGCTCCCCAGAGCTCGCCATGACGCTATACAGAAAGTTTCCAAAACTTTTTCTTGCGACCAAGCTTTGGATGTTGTGTGTGTTTTTTTTTTAATTATTTTATTTTTTTAACCTATGGACTTTTATTTAACCAGCCTTTTTTAAAAAAAACAAAAACAAAACAGATCCTCGCTGGGGTTGGGGGAATATTTTTATTTTTAATTATTGTTATTTACCCCTTTCGTGCTGTAATATTTTTGTGTGTGATGTATTTGATGAAGCAACCTGAGGGCCAGTGGAGGGAAGGTGAAGTTTGGCCCCTGCTTTGGCCCTCCTGTCCTGCACTTAACTGGTCAGCAAAACAGCAAATAAAGACAGCTTTGAAAAAAAAATGCACTTTTTATGATGAATATATGATCTATTTTTTCAAATTCATGTAAAGAAAAAAAAAACGAGGTGCAATAAAGGATCTCAAGCCGTAGATCTGCCTGGCTTTCTCCACATTGAGACGCGACCGCCGGTTGCCGTCACCCTCGGTGTCCCAGGTAGTGGGCTTGGGTGAAGTTGATACGAGGCCCTTGCAGGGGACTCTCTGGTGTCACCCCAGGATCCATAGACTCTTTGTCACTCCTGTTAGAAACAAGGACGTTTATTATCTGTGGTGTCTTCTGCTAAAACTTGATCTCCTGGGAATGTCGAGTTAGATTCTTGCTAGAGGCTCCACTTAGCAGGGAAAACCTATGGTGAATAAGCCATCCTTGCATAGAGAAGAGGGCTGCAGGTTCTCATGAGAAGCGGCTGGCTGTTGCCCCCACCGCCTCCTGCCCAGTCTGGCCTGTAGCTCTCGGTGTCCCTGCAGATCTCCCACCCTAGAGCCACCCAGTGTTGCCCCCCTGCTCACTTTAACTCCCGAGTATGGATGACGGTGGCCACCAGCCCTGCCTTGTCCAGCAGGAGCAGCGGACAGCCCAGTCAGTCCGGATTAACGTATTCCCTTGCAGCCTCTTGCAAGTTCTGATACTGGTAGTCCTCAACTTACAACATAGTAATTGCTTGAAATTGCAGCATTGAAATAAGTAACTTAACGATTGGTTTTTACACGACCACTGCAGCATCCCGATGGTCGCATGATCAAAATCCAGACACTTGGCACAACCGGCATGTACTTGGGACAGTTGCAGTGTCCTGAGATCATGTGATCCCATTTTGCGACCTTCTGACGAGCAAAGTCAATGGAGGAGCCAAATACACGTAACCATATTACTAAATTAATGGCAGTGATTCACCTAGCAACTGTGGCAAGAAAGGTCGTAAAATGGAGCAAAAACTCATAACTGTCTCTCTTAGCAACAGAAATTGTGGGGGGGGGCCCTCAATCGTGGCCATAAGTGGAGGACTGCCTGCAGTTTCCAGTTGTGGTTGAGGTGTTGTGGTCCTTGGGCTCCCTCTGCTGGCAACTGGATGGAGATGGATCCATAGGCCAAGTTATTTTGGACGTACGAAGAACCTCTCCCCACCCTTCCCTCCTCAGGTCTTCCAACCGTCCTCATCACCCCTGTAACTGGGTCCCTCCACTTGGCAGCCCCTCGTTGTCTTCTTTTTTTTCCACCCTTCCCAGCATCAGAGTTTGGTCCTCGTGAGCTCTCCAACCTTGGGAACTTTAAGCCTGGCGGACTTCAACTCCCAGAATTCCCCAGCCAGCTTTGCCGAGTTTCCTGAATTCTGGGGTTCATTGCATCATGATGCAATTTGGCCAAGATGAATTGTTGTGGGCTCGTTCCTTTAACCTTGCTTTCCCTCCAGGAGATCCAAGCGGCACATATAATTATATCTCCCCCTCCTGTATTTTCCCAACCACCACACTGAGAAGTAGGCGCACTGAGTGAGGAGGAGCTGCCCCAGGATTGAGGGGTTTCTGCATCAGGCTTTCCCCACTCTTCATGGGATCCACGCCTCAAAGTCCTGGGGAGAATCAAGGAAGGCCGGTGGGCACAGGTGGCACACGGTTTCCCATCACCATTGGCAATTCTTGTAGGCCAGAGGTCTCCAAATCGGGCAACTTTTAAGACTTGTGGACAATTCCCAGAATTCCTCAGCCGGCATAGCGGGAGTTGGAAGGGACCCCGGAGGTCTTCTAGTCCAGCCCCTGCTCAGGCAGGAAACCTTATACCATTTCAGACAAATGGCTGTCCAGTCTCTTCTTGAAAACCTCCAGTGATGGAGCACCCACAACTTCTGGTGGAAAGCCGTTCCACTGGTTAATTGTCCTTAATATATATTAATTGTCCATATATAGAGCCATGTAGAGAGCCGAGGTGGCGCAGTGGTTAGAGTGCAGCACTGCAGGCTACTTCAGCTGACTGTTATCTGCAGTTCAGCGGTTCAAATCTCACCGGCTCAAGGTTGACTCAGCCTTCCGTCCTTCCGAGGTGGTTGAAATGAGGACCCAGACTGTGGGGGCAAATATGCTGACTCTGTAAACCGCTTAGAGAGGGCTGAAAGCCCTATGAAGCGGTATATAAGTCTAACTGCTATATATATACATTTCCTGGGAGCTGAAGTCCACAAATCGTAACCCCTGCCCACCCCTGAGGTAAACAACATTGCAGGAACATCATGAGGTAAATTCTACATGGCACTCAGAGGAAAAAGGCGGGAAAGAAGGAAACTCCCCCTTTACAGTCACAGCAACCAATCACAGCTCAGATTCCCTCACACATTGGGCAATCAACCAACCAATCAGCTACGACGACCGGTGTGTTCTTACTCAGTAGTCCAACCTTTCATTGCTCCAGCTATTAAACTGGACGTCTTAATAGGCGCCTTCTTCTTCTTTACGGCCCCCTCAGATATTGGAACACAAGTCTTCAAAGTAGCCACGTTTGGAGACCCCCGTCTTAGGCAAACCCCCTCCCACCCACCGCCTGTGTGGAAACTCAACCACTTGCCAGAATAAAACCAGATTTACTTGCACGATTCTGGCGACTTGGAGAGGCGAAGGGCCTTTGGCTTTTGTGCTCGGAAACGGAGCCCCCGCAGCCCCCAAGCAGACTTTACGGCTTGCTGTGGAGGAGGAGCAGGAAAAAAAGGGGATTTTGGCAGGGAGACGCATTCACACACCCACACAGTGCACCACAACCACCACCAGGGAAGACCCAGGAGACCAGGCGGTCATGCGTACCCCTTTTTTCCTCACAACTGTTTTTATTAAAGTGTAAATATCCAGGCAACCCGCCAGCTGACCAGCCAAGCCACAGCCTGGCCCGTGACGAGAGGCAGGGGGTGACAGCTACAACATCCCACAGGAAGGGGGCAGAGGGGGCCCTGCCCAACCTCGAGCGGCTTCCCTTCCTCAAGAGGGAAGGATGCTCCAGGTTGGCCGGCCTCAACTCAGGACCCGGGACAAATACTACAGGCAGGAGAAGGAGGAGGAGGAGGAGGAAGTCGCCAGGACAGGGAGGGAGAAAGAAGCGTGGGATACTAGCCCCTTGGCTCCTGGTTGACAAATCCTTGGCTGTGGGCCTGGGGAGGGGGGGCTTCTCTCAGCCCACCTCCCCCACCCCCAGGAGGGAAAGAGGCAGCCCTTAGCAGCTTCCCGGAGCCTCTGCAACGGCAGGGCTGAGATGCAAAGGGATGATGGTCTCCCCCCCATTCCCCTTGCAAGGGGTCCCCCAATTTCTTGGGGGGAGCTGAAGGAAAACCAGCAACTGCCCAGCCCCTCCAGGCCAAGGAGACTGGGAGAGGAAGGGTCACTATGCAACGGCTGGGGAGGAGGGAAGTGAGGGAGAAGAAGAGGAAGGAAGAAGAAGAAGCAGGGTGTGCGTTGTCGTTTGCATCTGTGTGTGTGCAGGGAAGAGAACCGCCAGCGAGGCCCCTCACTCCGCCTTCGCTTTTGCCGTCGGCAATTTGGACAGCATCCTGGGGAGAAAAAGAGAATACTGAGCCAGCCAAAGGAGGAATCTGCTTTCCAAAGCTTTTTACCAAAGTTAACAGAGTTGGAAGGGACCTTGGAGGTCTTCTAGTCCAACCCCCTGCTCAAGCAGGAGGCCCTGTGCCTGCAGTGACCAACTTTGGCAACTTTAAGACTTGTGGACTTCAACTCCCAGAATCCCCCAGCCAGCATAGCTATGCCATTCCAGGGAAATGGCTGTCCAATCCCTTCTTAAAAGCCTGTTAAAAGCCTTAAAACAGTGTTTCTCAACCTTGGTGACTTTAAGTCCTGTGGACTTCAACTCCCAGAATCCTTAAAGTCACCAAGGTTGAGAAAGACTGCCTTAAAAGTTTCAGTTCAAACTTTAGGTTGAAGCACAGACCACATTGAGCACCCCTTTGGGGTCCATTGACGCTATTTTTATAAGGTTTTCTTTTTAAATTACATTCCACTTTCTTTCTCGCAAGAAATAAGGCAGAAATAACTTATCTTTTGAGAAGTGTTTTGTGGGCTCACATATTGGATCCAAGGGAAAAAATAAATTAAGAAAATTAAGCCCAGAGATGGGCAGCATATACATGAAATAACAAAAATCGTATGGCACCAATATATGAAGACCGGAGCTCGAGAAGGCCTTCCAATGGCTTAGTCTCCTCCTCCCACCTCCTGCCCCATTCTGTTCTGCAGGAATTTCTTGAACTTACTTTGCTCTGAGGTTACTCAACTGGTTCCTCACCAGCTCTACATACTGGTCGATCTGTGCCTGAATGGAGGGGGGGGAAGAGAAACAGGGATCAGCCCTTCCGAAAATAACAACACGGAACCGGTTGTTGCTCTGCTCCCTCCTTCTACTTCTGAAAATCTGCTACTCAAGAGTCAGGCCACTGCAGCATCTTACCGTCACGTGATCAAAATTCGGACATTTAGCAACTGAACTCATATTTATGACCGTTGCAATACCCCTGGGTCATGTGATTCCCCTTTTGCAACCTTCTGATATGCAAAATTTAATGGGGAGACTAGAGTCACTTAACGACCATGTGATTCACTTAACAACTGTGGCAAGAAAAGTTGTAAAATGGGACAATGCTCACTTAACATAGCAACAGACATTTTCGGCTCACTTGTGGTTGTAACTCAAGGACTATCTACTCCACTTTCATATAGGATTCTACTGCCGTGTTTTCTTCTGTATATGGCCTATGGCTTAATCAACAATAACATACTTAGCCAAGCAAACATGGCAGCCGGAATGAATTCTGTTCTGCTCCTTTTTTAATGCCAGTTGTGAGTTTCAGCAACTTTCTCCTCCTCCCCCCCGAGCTAGACACTCACCTGATGCTGCCTGTAGAGCAGAGGGAAGGTAAATGCACTTATCACACCTGTGGAAGAAAAGGAGGGGGTGAGTCTCTCTTATACCTGCGGGACCCCGACTCCACCCTGAAAGGCTCTGTCCTCCCAGGTCCCCTCCTTACCCAGTATAAGCAATGTCAGGCCATTAAAAACGGCTCCCACGTAGGTGAGGACGTAGAACAAGAACGCAAACTGAAAAAATAAAATAAAAAGCAGAGCTGGGTGAGACCCCAGGAAGGAGAGAAAGGGGGTCCCATCCTGCCAGGGCTCTGGAAAGTGAGGTGCCCAACCTGTACCCACCCCCGTCAGGAGGAAGCAGGCTGGGGCAAGAGAGAGACACATGGCACATCCTTGCTGACTCCGGGCCTCCATGTCGCCTTCATCTCTGACTATTTATTGCATCTTTACGATGTGTGGATCCCCCAGCCAGGCTCACCTTGAGGGACTCCACCATGTCATCCACCAGGAAAAGGCGCTGCAGAGTCTTTGTGCCCCAGGTGACATGATGCACCACCCGTTCCGTCAGCCGTTCCAGCTGTTCTTTGGACAGCCCAAAGTCTGCATCCAGCTGGGCCCTGGCAGGCGGGCAGGAGGGGAAGGGAGAGGAGAAGGAAGGAAGGAAGGAAGGAAGGAGGGAGGGAGGGAGGGAGGGAGGGAGGAAGGAAGGAAGGAGGAGGAGGGAGGGAGGAAGGAAGGAGGGAGGGAGGGAGGGAGGGAGGAAAGGAAGGAAGGAAGGAAGGAAGGGACACTCAGCCAAACCCATACCTGGCTGTCTTGCCTTCCCCTTCCAGACTGGGATCCCTGGCAGCCCTGGAGACCAGGCCATCCCCCCTTGGCTGGATCTTCTGGGGCTACAACAGCGGCCCCCTTCATTCATCCACTTCAAACTGGGGGAGGGCAACATCCATGGTGTCGGGGGGGGGGCTGTCCTGCTCGTGCCCCTCCAGAGGGAACCCCAGAGGCAGCCAAGCCACAAGCGCTGAGCATGGAGGCATCCCTCTGGCAGGCTCTTTCCCCACATCCTGCGAGCATCCAGGGCAGCCCGGCTGCTTACTCACTGGAAGGGGTGGTGCCCGTCTCCCCGGCGGACCAGCTGCAGCACCTTGCTGTATCCCCTGAGCGAGATGGTGATGCCGAGGGCGGCCAGGGAAAGGTAGGAGGCCACGCTGATGATGCTGAAGTGCATCAGGCAGAGCAGGGCCACCATCAGCGCCGTGAACGCCAAGGCTGATTTGCGGGTGTCCCGCCAGTACACCAAGTCGGCCACTGCAGGCAAAGCAGAACAACAACACCAGCGTTGGAAGGGGCCCTGGAGGTCTTCTAGTCCAACCCCTGCTCAAGCAGAAGAACCGAGTTCAGCCTGGGAACTTTAAGGCTTCAACTCCCAGAAGTTTGGTTTCAAAAGTTCAGTCTGGACCCCAAACTGGGATTGGGGGGCTGAATAAGAAGCCTATGAAGCTATGAAGGTCCCCCCCCCCCTCCACCGATGTTTAATGTTAAGTAAAGTCTGTTCCACCTCAGAGGAGGGCAGAGGGGCCCTGATTAAATAGGACGCAGCTGCTGCTTCTGGTTAAACATTTGCTCACTTGTGGTCCGAAGCTTCCCCCCCAACAGATGCCAGCTTAACCACCGGCCTGGTCTGCTTACCCGCTTCCCATTCCAGGAGGCATGAGGGGGAAATCTCAACCCCCAGCAGCGTCTCCCCGACCCACATTGGCGCAGCTACCACGTCCCCCACCAAGCTCTAAGCCCCTCTGCCATGTTCCTAAAAAGGAGATGCCAACCGCCTCTTGCCCCACAGCCCCCTGCCATGTGTGGCTGCCCTTGCCAAGCACCCGGCGCGAGTTCCTTGCTGGGGCTTCCACACTGGACGCAACTACTTGCAGATGCAGCCCCCCTGGGGGGGGGGAGGGAGGGGGGGTGTTAAGTAGTGGAAGACGGGCTTTGGCTGGCATTTCCACTTTCTCTTCCCCAGAGAGAAGCCGCCGTCGTCGCTCCAAAGGATTTCCTGCTCTGCAAAGATGGCGCGAAGGGACCCCACCCATCGGGAGAGAGGAGGCGGGGAGGGCGAGACGCCCAGGGCCCTGGCAGCTGTTGCAGACTCTCCCCCTCCCCCTTAACTGACAGGCCCAGATGCAGCCCAGTCGCTTAAGGAATCCGAGGAGGCACGGGCGGTCCGGGGGGAGGGCTGGAGGGCTGAACAGGCCCAGTGTGGCAGTTTGGGGGCTCTGGGCATCTGCACCCTACAAGACTTATGTCCTGGCTCCCCAATTTACGGGATGCCCCTCTCACTCCTCTTCCCCCAAAGGCTGCCTCCCTTCAGACCGGATCCCCACTCAGTTAAAATCCCCCCCTCCTCAAAAAACAAGCTCAACCAGGATCTTCCCCACATCCCGATCCCCCTGCCTGGCAAAGCTCGTAGGGCACAATCCTAACCGGGGGGTGGGGGTGGGGGTGGACACACACGACCCACCTGTGCTTGCCATGGCGATCCCCTTTTCTCACCGCTCCAGGCTCCTTGCCGCTCTGTGGGAACCTCCCCGGGCACCAGTTCTGGGCTGGAAGGGGGCACTGCTCAGGGGACGGGGCTGAGGAAGCGCAGGTGGGGGGGGGAGGGTGCTATTTTTAGCTGACGAATCCCAGCAGCCTCTTCCCCTCCGGAGCCCCCGCCTGCCTCGCTTGGTCCTGCCTGGCGGAGTTAGCTTTGCAGCCTTAAAGGGAGGGGCTGGGGAGGCAGCGGCTGCGAAATGGGGTGCTGGATCCCCAGCAGAAAAGCAGAAAGGTGAGCAACAGAGGCCTGCTTGGGGGGGGGGGGTGTTGAGGGGCCAAAAGTGACCGGTTCTGACTGACCCTGAACGGTCAGAGCCAGTGAGGAGAGGAAGTGGAGCCTCCCGCTTTGAGCTGCTTGTACTGGCCACTAACTCGGGGCCAGGCGTGCCATCAGCGTCCACCTTCCGGCTGGCAAGGCTGCCTCGGGGACTGTTTTCCAGAGCGGCTGTTTCCGTATGAACCGGGGTGGGTGAGCATGTCTTTCCTTGTCTCCGGTGTTCTGAGTTCGGGTGCTGCTGTTAATCCATGAAGCACGGCCTTGAGGACTTGAAGCTTGGAAAGCCAAATGCCGCTCTCTTCCAGATGCTAGTGGGGGGGTGGTGGTCTCTATGGACTCACGATCTCAAGAGCGAGCCAGCAGGCCCCTTACCCTATCTGGGGGGCAGGGGCCTTCATTCCCACCCCTCCCTTTATTTGGGGAAAGGGTGATGCTGATGGTGGGGCTGCATCCTTTCACTCCGGGGTCTCCAAGCTTGGCAACTTTATCAGGTGTGGAGCGTAACTCGTATTCCGGCTGAGGAATTCTGGGAGTTGAAGTCCACAAGCCAAGTTTGGAGACCCCAGAGTTAAATGAAAGAGGACTGCCCGCATGCCGCCTGTCGGTCGAGCCCGTGTAAGGCCACCTGTTCTCTGGCTGGGGAAATGTTAGTTCCTTTCATGTGTCTGAAACAAAGCCAATAGGAAACCTTGGACTACAACTACAATCATGCCCAGTGTGGCCCCTCTTGCAATTCAGAGCAGTAGCTAAGACCTTATTAGCAATAAAGGTGTGGCTTTCTCAGAGAGGGTCCTTGTGTTGGGGGGGGGGGCTCTTTAGCCTGGGCCAGGCCCAGACGCCTTGAAGGAGAAGCCCCTTGTCCTTGCTCGGGGGGGGGGGGCAGGGCAGGGCGGTGGAAGGCTCCGGGGCTCCAATTCCGCTTGGTTCAGCAGCATTGGGGCTATTTATACCCCTTGACTGGATGTGGCTGCAATCCCGATCGGGCTCCGTGCCAGGGGCCGTGAATAAGGACCTCTCCTAGGGGAAACAGCCCTACCAGGGCCAGCAAAGGCAGGAGGGCGGCCCAGGCCACCCCCACCCACCCCGGCCACTGCTTCAGGGGGATAGCTACGGCCAGGAGTCCTCACCAACAGGGAAGTACAGGCAGTCCTCGACTTATGACCACAATTGAGCCCAAAATCTCTGTTGAAACAGTTGTTTTGCCCCATTTTACAACTTTTTTTTGCCAAGTTGTTAAGTGAATCACTGCAGTCGTTTGTAACACGGACGTTAAGTGAATCTGGCTTCCCCATTGACTTTGCTTGTCAGGAGATCACAAAAGGGGATCGCGTGACCCCGGGGACGCTGCGGCCGTCACAAACCAGTTGCCAAGCATTTAAATCTTGATCACATGACCACAGGGATGTTGCAGTGGTCGCAAGTGAAGAAAATGCTCTCTTTTTCCAGTGCCATTGTAAAGGTTGTAAGTCTGCAAATGGCAGACTTCTACGTAGCTCTGCCTCTGGGCCCCATCCTTGGAGAAGGTGCCCCGGCTGGGCTCACCCACCCTGTGCAAAAGACCCCAGACTCAATCTCTGGCACCTCCAAGTGTTGGTGTGGGGGGAGCAGAAGAGTACAAGCCCTCTCCCTCAGTGTTGGGGTCAAGGGAGCTGCCTTCCTCATCCTGGCCCTGCCAGAGCAGCTCGGGCACTTCTCCCATCACCCGGGCATTGCAATCTGATATGCTTGCTGGGCAAGGGGCAGCTGGGCAGGCCTGGCCGCCTATTGGGGTGCTCCCTTTGCTCCTGCTGGTGCCAACGGGGCTCCTGAACCTCTGAATGAGCAGAGTGATTGCTATGCCACAAACATCCAGGTGGGGGGGGGGAGCAGCACTGCAGGCCTCCCCTCGATGCCTTGTAACTACCATAGAGAGTCTTTTGGGGGCAACCCACTAGCCTGGCAAATTCTAAATGCCTCTTTTCTCATGCCAGCTGGCTCACCTAGGATGTTCAGGATGTTCTCGAACTGCTCCGGTTCAACTGGATGGGGTTCCTGGCCGGGCCCTTCTTCCTCTTCCTCAGGTGTGGTTGGTTGGCAGAACTCTGCTGAGGTCAGTGCTCGGTCTTGGGGGGTGTCAGCACCACGGGAGGGGCCTGCTTCGGAGTGGGAGACTAAGGCAGCAGGCAGAGAGAGGGTCTCCCTGGGGTCACCTGGAGCAGAGTTTAAAACCAGGAAAACACAAAGTCAGGGCCTTTTTCTGCTCTGGGCACCCAGATCTGCAATTGTGCCCAGTTCCCCATTTGCCCTTCCCAGTCCGGCTGCCTTTCCTGGTTCCCTCCCGGCTGCCACTTTGACCTCCCTCTCAGGACAGCTGTTCTGAGCACCTAAAACACAACTTCGCAGGGAGCTGTTTATTTTTCAAACTGAGCCATTTCTTAGCCTTTCTGTGGCTCACAGGTGAGGCTCCGCTGCTCTGGACTTCCAGCATCTGCAGTTTGAAAGTTGATCTCTCACTTCACCCAGCCTACAGATGTGGATCGGCTCCCTAAAGCAGCCGGTGCCCCCAGGGACAGCATGGAAAGAGCAGTGGAGCCATCCGATGTGGCAGGTGGAGGGGACTGTGCCAGCCCTTCTCCTTAATTTCATTAGGACAAAGAGCGCGGCCGGGGGGGGGGATTTTGTGGCTCTTACAGGGGGTCTCTTCACAGCAGAAAAGTCAAAATCACATTTTGCTTTCCACGTTGAAAAATAAACACAAACAGATGCTGAACGATTTTTGGCTGTTTTTCCCTTAATAAACAAAGCACCACAAATGACCAAATATTGCCACCACGGATGGACATGACTCTGAATCCCACATCCTATTTTGACTGGAGAAATCCCACCCTTGAGGAAACCCCTCCCCCCTTGGGCAAACTGGAAGATGCCAGCCCCACTTTCTGTAGCTCAGCGTTGAATTGGGGGGGGGGTGTTCTTGGTGCTCTCTGAGCTTGGTGGTTTTCTTGCAGACGTTTCATGACCCAACTAGGGATTATCTTCACTTGCTAGAGGCAACCCCTCCTCCCTTCTAGCATTGATGAAGTTACCTAGTTGGGTCATGAAATGTCTGCAAGAAAACCACCGTTTAGAGAGCACCAAGGACCCCCCAGACCTCCTCCTCCTCCTCCTCTTCCATTCCACAAACCCCCACTTCCTTCTAGCGCTGATGTTGTTACTTAGTTGGGTCCTGAAACGCCTGTCAGGAGATAACCACCCTCAGAAAGCACCAAAGACCCACAATTCAGCCCTGAGCTACAAGCCTTCTCTTCTTCTGCCCTCCAAACATGGCCCTCCTCCTGCCAAACCTGGGATGGCTGGTGAGGGCAGAATTCAGCCTCCGTTGCCCTTCAGAGGCACCCCTTCCCTACCTGTTCCTGAGCAAGCCGTGCTGCTATCGCCTTCCGTCTCCACCGCTGGCCATGGGGGCGTGGGACACGGAGATGCCTGTTCCTCCCCTTCGGCCGCATCCAGGTCGCTGCCGCAGCCCACCCGGGAAGCCCAGTCCAATGGGAAGTTATCCAGTCCTCGGCCACTGCCCGAGAGGAGGGCTCCCTCTCCCTCCGGAGACGGGCAGAGGCTGGGAATGTTCTCCAAACTGTCCCCCAGGGCGGGCACAAAAGTTTCACAAGTCTCCGTGCGGGGCAGCGGAGGCCTCGTCCGGCGGGTCTGGGAGTCACGTCTGCCCCGGTGCTCCGCTGCGCCGGGGCTGCTGTTGGAGGCAATGGTGATGTAGGAAAAAGTCAGCTCCCGGGGAGTCCCCCATTCCACAGAGCCCTCCTCCTCTTCCTCCTCCTCCGAAAACTCCCGCGCTGTCTGCAGTTCAGGGAAGTCAGATTCCTCGTTGGCTCCTGCAGGAGGAAAAGGACACCTTTGGCACCCGGGAGTCACCTGGGAAGATGGCCTTTCCCTGGATCAGAGAGAGCAGGCATGCTGGGCCTGCACCTCCGGCCCCAGGCCCCAGAGCAGCCCTCGCAGCTGGCCCTTCCGGACCTGTGACCTGGTGCCACCTGCTCCTCGCACAGGGTGACCTGGCTGCAAATGCCAGGACCAGATTTGGGCAGCCCCAGGTGGGTTCTTCACACCCACTTTGCACACTCACCATCTGTAGAATCAGGTGTGGTAGAAGCAGTTGAAGGAGACTCTTCTGCAGGGAAGGGAGAGAAGAAAGAGAGACGTTTTTGGACATGCAGCCACGTATTTATTTATTTTGCATCCTGCCTTCATTATTCATTATGAACAAGGCGGCAAACATATCTAATGCTCCTTCCTCCTCCTGCTTTTCCCACAACAACAACAACAACAACAGCCCTAGGAGGTGAGTTGGGCTGAGAGTGTCTGGCCCAAGGTCACCCAGCTGCTTCCATGCCTTAAGCGGGACTAGAACTCCCAACCTTCTAGCTTGGGGCCTTCCCTCAGTAGGCCAAACTGGGTCTTCTGCCAGATCAGGGCATAGCCTGGCTCCCAGCCCACCTCAGCCTTCTGAGAGACCGGAGAAGCAGGAGGGCCGTCACTGCAATTCCGAAACACCCACAGATCGCCTGGGCGATACAGAAAAGAGGGTCGTTAAGTCTTGCAAATACCGTTTCGCAATTCAGTGCTTGATTGCTGCATGCCGGGTTTGGTCAGTTGTATCTCTTGGCTGTGCTAGCACACCACAACGACAACAACACTCCACGCCTCACCAACAGCTACACCCTGGATCAGTGTTTCTCAACCTTGTCAACTTGAAGATGTCTGGACTTCAACTGACAACTAACTGCATTCGCTGGCTGGGGAATTCTGGGAGTTGAAGTCCGGACATCTTCAAGTTGACAAGGTTGAGAAACACTGCCTTGGATGGTCAGATGTCCCCACCTCCCCCTTGTTCCTTCTGCTTCCCTCAATGCTGGCAGAAGGAATGTCAGGGAATGCTTGGAAGCTGGCAGAGTCAAAGGTCGGGGAGGGGAGAACAGGTTTACCCCGCTCTCGCCAGGAGTCCTTTTGAAAGCAGGATTCTCTCTGAGATCCAATCTTCCAAAGGATTTGGGATGAAACCCACATTTCAACCTTCACTGGGTTACCTGTCCCACCTGGGGCCCAACACCATCAGGTTTGAGCGTTGCAGTGCAACATTTCTGGGAGGCAACCTGCAGATTGGGCCGGCCGCTGGTGTTTGTGGGGGGGTCTCCTGCTCCACACTGGTTTTGTGCAAAGGGGCTGTCAGTCTGCAAAAGAGGGTCTGGCCTCAGGGGTCCACATGGGTCTCTCTTCAAGGGGGGTTCAAGTACATCAATGGCTCAAAAGGGGAGGAGCAACCTTTCCAGGGGCCCAGGGGCTCCAAGGGCCCCACACGGCCCACAGGGCAGAATGCCAAGCAGAAGAGATCCAAAGGTGGCGGTGGGGCAGGGGGATCCATACCACAATAGCCTCCCACAAAACAGGCAAGTGCAAGTCCACTGCAGCCTTCCTAAAGGTTTGCACCTCCACCACACCATCTTCCCTGGCAGAAACCTCCCTCTGGTGCCAGCCTTCCTGCCACCCCTTGGCCCTGCTGTTCATCCAGCCTTCAGGCCAGCCACTCAAAGGGCCGGGACAGGGGTGGGGGGGGGAGCCCAGGGATGCTCCCTTCCCCATTAGGCCTATGGGAAAACAGGAGCCGGGCTCTGCCTCCCCCCACAAAAGGGCCCCGTAAGCAACACCCCCCCCCCCCCCGCGCGCAGGTTGCAGCCTGCCCAGAACTCCGCAGCGCTCCAGCCGCCTCGCTCTGCAGGCCGGGCGGAAAACAGGCGCCGGTCCCCACCCAGAGCCTGGCAGATGCTCCTGACGGCATCCCAGCATCCACAGCCCACTGGAGGGGATGGAGGGGCTGCAGGGCGATGCGCGGGGACCCCCGGGTTGCAAAGGGAAGAGCGGGCCCGGCGCGGCCGCCCCGGAAGCCTCCGGCTGCTCGGCCCGAGGGCGAAGGGTCGCAGGGCGGGGGGCGCTCGGCGGGGCCTCCCCGGGGGGCTCGGGTTTTGTCCAACCGATGGGCGGCGGGGAGAGGGGACCCAGCCCTTTGCCCCCGCTCGGCCCGACGACACCTACTGCAGTGGGCGAATCCCAGGACCTGCCCCATCGCCCCGGCAGCCGGCCTCCCCGAGGTCCATGCGGATCGCCGCGGCGGTGAGCTCCGACCGCGCCGCCGCCCCCCGCCGCCGCCCCGCGCTCATCTCCCCGGCAGCCCCATCCCGCCCGGGGCGCCAGCGGGACGATCCCCGCGTGCCAGGCGGCGAGGGTCCCGCGAGGCCGGCCGCACGGAGGGCGATGCGGCGGCGGCGGCGGGGACAAAGGAGAAGCGGCGCGGCGGGGATGCGGACGAGGCTGCGGGGATGGAGCGCGAAGGCGGCGCGGGAGAGCGCCTGAGTTCCCGCGAGCCGCCGGTGCCGCGAAGGGTCGGCGCGCCTCGGAACCGCCGGGCAGCACCTCGGACGGGTCTCGCCTCCGCCTCCCTCCCCCCTCCCTCCCCGGGAAGAGGAACGCCCCGCCCCGCCCGGAGAGGCACCTGCCACTCAACGCGCGGCCCGCCCCCTTCGCTGCGTCTCCCGCGCGCGCGCCCGCGCCTCCCCTGCCCGCCCCCCCCCCCCGCCTCCGCGGGCTCTTCGCAGCCAACGACGGGCGGCCCGAGGGCGCCTCCCTCCTCTGCACCTGCTCGGGGCGGTCGCAGCCGGAGTCGCCCTGTCCGGCCATCCTTGGTCGCCCGGGGCTCCCCTGCGCTCTCCACGGGCTCCTAGGATTGCGCGCAGACGGCGCTGCCCGCTGAGTGGGCGCCCGAGAGCCGAGAGTGCGGGGGAGGGGGCGCTCGCAGCTGCCGCCCTGCCTTTGCCGACCGCCGGAGAGAGAAAAGCGGGGCGGGACCCGCCGTACGGGAGCGCTCGGGGACGGGCAGCAGAGGGCGGAATGCGGCGCGGCGCGCGTGGAAGCTCGGCCTGTGTCTGAATCGCTCAGTTTTCCTGGGCGACATCGGGCGAGAAAGTCCATCCCGGGAGGCGCAGTTGGCCGGAAAAGAGTGCAGGACGCCGAAGGCCTTGTGCCCACCGCTGGACCCCCAGGATTCAGCGCAGCGAGCCCAAGGGGAGGCTGGGTTGGTTGGGGAGCAGGAATGGGGCTCCCTCTCCCTGCTGCCTCCAGAGAAATGCCCCAAATTCAGGACTAGCAGCCAGAGAGGGCTTTGCCGCTGGCCAGACCAAGGGTTTTAAGGCGGGGGGGGGGGGTTCCCGAGGACCCTCCAAAGGACAGAAACTTCTGGGCACAAGTTTAACAGGAGCCCATTCAGACAACGTGGGCTAAGCTGACCTGCTATTTAACTAGCTGGGCCTCTGTCTGGGCCACAGCAACCCGCAGAGGGCTTTGTGTGTGTGTGTGTGTCGGTGTGACTAAACCCTTGTGGAATGTCTGTGGCTGGTTTTGCCTAAAAGTGGGGGGAAGCCCTGCACACCATGTTTGTTTATCCAGTGTGAGTTGTGTGTTGTCTGCCCCTCATCTGCCCTGTTCGCGGGAAGGGAGAAGCCATGATGTCACTTTTGCGGAGTCTTCCGGGATTACCTGCAACTTCCTTTTGTTTGATTTCAGTTTAGTATTTGTATAATTTCAGGGCCCAGAAACAGCTGCCCCATTCCTGCATTGATTTAGTGGTAGGAAAAATCTAGGAAAAAATCTGTATAGGATGAAGTTTAACTAACAAAAAAAAAGAAGGCGAAAGAAGAAAGTTTTTTAAAAGCTAGTATCTCTTACTTAAACCATCATTGCCGCCTTCATCCAATCATGATTTATTTCTTACCCCGAGAGAAACTGAAGGATACGCCTTCAAGCTCCAAGAGTAAATAAAAAGGCCTCAGCAGATCCAGAATGAGCAACCTTTGGAGGACCCGAGGCGTGCACTACTTCTTCGCATAAACTGCAAAGTGCAGCTTCCAGAAATGAGGCTTGGGAGCCTTTGAAGAGGGAGGTCCCTGCTCAGAGGGAGGAACTCAGCTGTGGAACATGTGACCCAGAAACAACAGGGCAGGAAGGACGCAAAGAGTTGACTTCACTGCCAGGAAGGGTCAAAGGCTGAATCGCAGCAGATTGAAGGATGAGGGCTGAACTGTTGCCATGAAGACAAAGGTGTTTGGATGGGAGGGATTGGAAAGCGCTAAAATTAGGCTGTTGGTTTGAGCTCCAAGGTTGGCAATTTGGTTGCAAACGTTTCGTCACCATCCAAGGAGACCTCGTCGGTGCGCTTTGAAGTGTGCTTGTCTGTCTGTCTGAATTGTGCTCCTCTGTCAACAGACAAGCACAATTCAAAATGCACTGACAATATCTCCTCGGATGGTGACAAAACGTTTGCAACCAAATTGCCAAGCTCGGAGCTACTGATAGTCAAACACATTTCAACCACGCAAAAATGGCTCTGGGCACGAACTACATACAGGGAGTCCTCTACTTACAGCCATTCGTTTCACGACCAAAGCTACAGTGGCAGTGAAAAAAGGCAACTCACATTTAAGACCATTGTGGTGTCCCCCATGGTCACGTGATCAGATGTTGGGCACTCGACAACCAGCAGGTATGTATGACGGCTGCAGGGCCCCAAAGTCACATGGTTCCCATTTGCAACTTTCCCAGCAGCTGACAAGCAAAGTTAGTGGGCAAAACAGATTCACTTAATTATATCTAAGGGGCTGCCAGAAACGGGAGGGGGGTTCAGCTTATTCTACAAAGCACTTGAAGGCAAGACAAGAAACAATGGACTAATTAACCAGGCAATTAGCAGCTTCCCTCTAGAAGTTGGGGGTGCTTCATTACTGGAGGCTTTCAAGAAGAGTCTGGACAGCTACCTGTCTGAAATGGCCTTGGGTCTCCTGCTTGATCGGGGAGTTAGCAATAGCAATAGCAGTTAGACTTATATACCGCTTCATAGGGCTTTCAGCCCTCTCTAAGCGGTTTACCGAGTCAGCATATCGCCCCCAACAACAATCCGGGTCCTCATTTCACCCACCTCGGAAGGATGGAAGGCTGAGTCAACCTTGAGCCAGTGAGATTTGAACAGCCGAACTGCTGAACTGCAGTCAGCTGAAGTGGCCTGCAGTGCTGCAATTAACCACTGCGCCACCTTGGACTAGAAGACCGCCAAGGTCCCTTCCAACTCTGTTATTCTGTTATTAAGTGAACTGATTCACTTAACAACCATAGGATAAAAGGCCGTATAATGTTCCCACCCGCCTGGCCTTTGGCCATAGTCTAGACCTGACTGTCAGTTGGTTTGGGCCCCAAGAGGGTTATCACACTGGAGAATAGATCTGGAAGGGACCTTGGAGGTCTTCTAGTCCATCCCCCCACCCAAACAGGAGACCCTGTGCCATTGCAGACAAACGGCTGTCCAGTCTCTCCTTGAAAACCTCCAGTGATGGAGCACTCACAGCCTCTGAAGGGAAGCTGCCCCACTGATTGATGGTCCTCACTGTCCGGCTGTTTTCCCTTCGTTGTAAATTGGTTCTCCCCTTGAGGAGCTTCCTTCCGTCACACCTTCAGGTGCTTTGGAGGATAGGTTGACCAAGAGAAGATCCCCCCCCCCTGCACATCCTGTCCTCTCCTCTTTAATTGGAATTATATTGTTATGGTTAATATTTCCCATGGTTTTACTCTCTTGAATGTTGCAAGGCACCCAGACGTGGCTGTGGGGAGGTGGGAGGGCCAGGCAAGTGAAATAAGGAACTGCTTAACAGCTGCCTCTCTTGGTCCCAATTACAGCCGTAAGCCAAGGACTGCCTGCAGTCTGCCTGTTTTCAGGGGCCTCCGATAGCCTGGGGGGGCTGGCTGGTTTCCCTCTGCCCTTGGGGTCTTGCTCCAGAGAGCAGAAGGCCAGGAAGTGGACAGAAGCGGCTGCTGGATCTGAGGCTTCTTCGCTCTTCAAATATTGTCCTAGGGCTGCTAATGGCTCCTCAAGGCCTGGCCATCCCCCACCCCCACCCCCCACCCCGCCCCCAATGCAAGAGGTTTTGGTGGGAAGAGGCTTCAGCTGCACCTTCCTATCAGGCTGGGTGGGGGGAGGCTCCAGAAACAGCCCCTACCCTGCAGCCCCTCTTCCCGCCCTCTTCAGACCGTTGCAGGTGGAGGAGATCCAGGCGGAAAGCGAGGTAAGGAAGGGCTGCAGGGGGGGAAACAGTGCAATTTAGGCAGAAATCCTGGCCGTTTTGCATTATTTCTACCAGGGGGAGGGGGAGGGGGAGGGAAAGAGCTTGGGAATGTTTCAGTGGCCACTCCTGGCCTGGCCCCGTTCTCAGAATCGATGCGTCTGTTGTGACAGGCATTGCTTGTTGTGGCACAACCGTTCTTCCCTGGAAAGGGGATAATCCCCTTTTCCGGTGCTCAAAACTTTATCCAAGTGACTTTTGCCGTTCTCCTGATGTATGAGCTGCTTCGAGGGGGCCCTGGGGTTCATTTGAATACCCTAGAACTAATTAACAGAATAACAGAGTTGGAAGGGACCTTAGAGGTCCTCTAGTCCAACCCCCTGTTCAAGCAAGAGACTTTGTAACATTGCAGACAAATGGCTGTCCAGTCTCTCCCTAAAAACTTCCAGAGTTGGAGCACCCACAAGTTCTGACTGATTCTTCTCTCCACCTGGACGTTCCTCCTGGTTCGCTCCTTCCCCAGTTTCCACCCGTTGCTTCTTGTCCTGCCTTCAGATGCTCCGGGAAATAGATGGACCCCTTTTCTTTGTGGCAGCCCCCCAAATACCGGAAGGCTGCACCCCTGCGCCTCTAAATCACCCCTTTGTATGGGAAACAGCTTCTCAGTGGTTGATTTCAGCAACAAGCGACTAGTCCACAAGTGTTTTCCCCATTGGCCCACAGACTGGCCAAGGATTTCTTTGCTCGAAAGAGGGAGAAGACCACGGAGTGGGTAAAGGCCCCTCACCCAACCAGGGGGCAGGAAGCATTTTACAGTCGGTGCCTTCTCTGGTTCGGCAGCTGGAGAAGAAAGGTGGAAGTTTTATTTTCTTCTAAAAAGTGTGTCCTAATATCACAAGCCTCATTTATACGTGGATGTATACATCAAGTGGCTGTGGCTGCTGGGGTGTGCATCTCATTTGAGGATGGGGAGCCGAGCAGAGAGCGGGGCCCTGGCTGGCCACAGAAGGGGGGCCCCCTGCAGCCTTTGCAAGCGGCCCTTTGCCCGCTCTCGGTCTCAGAAGGCTGGTCAGAGTCGCACACAAACAAGTCCGCGCCAGAATGTGGGGCTTCCCGCAGCGATGAACTCTGAACCCTCCTTATCTCCAAGCCACCACTCTTGTGCAAGGTTGCCCGGCTCTCCTGCTGCCTTCAGAAATACCTGAGCAATGTGTCACTTTCCTGCAGTCTTTTGGCCTGGCAGCTGAAGGAGTGGGGAGTGGTCTCCACAAAACAGCTGATGATGATGGGGGGTGGGGCTGACTCCCTGCTTGCACCACCAGGCAGCACACGGGCATTGCTGCTGGCTGCCAGTGTGTCGAGAGCCAGCCTGGGGAAGCCCACTCTGTCTCTGAAAGCCCCACCCCACACAGACAGCAGTGAACCAAAATAGCTAATTCAACCCTGGGTCGCATGAACAGAGGCACAGAATCAAAACCGTGGGATGTATTAGTGCCTGTAAAGGCTTAGTAAAGCTATCCTGGCACCCAGTCACCACATTTCAAAAAAGATGTTTGGAAAAAGTGCAAGGAAGATGATTAAAGGCCTGGAGACAAAAAATAAATAAATATGAAGAACAGTTGCAGGATTTGGGTTTGGCCACTCTAGAGCAGTGGTTCCCAAACTTGGCAACTTTAAGACTTGTGGACTTCAACTCCCAGAATTCTCCAGCCAGCTCCCAAACTTGGCAACTTTAAGACTTGTGGACTTCAACTCCCAGAATTCTCCAGCCAGCTCCCAAACTTGGCAACTTTAAGACTTGTGGACTTCAACTCCTAGAATTCTGGGAGTTGAAGTCCACAAGTCTTAAAGTTGCCAAGTTTGGGAACCACTGCTCTAGAGAAAAGGAGGACCAGGGGGGTGACATGATAGCAGGGCTCCGGTGTTTGAGGGCTGCCAGAAGGAGGACGGGCTCCACCTCTTCTCCAAGGCCCCAGAAGGCAGGACAAGAAGCAGCAGATGGAAACTTAACCAAGGAGAAAAGAAACTGGGAAACGGAGAGAGAGAACAATTAACCGGTGCCTGGTTTGTCTCTGCTGCTTCTTCCTTCTCTCTCCCACCCTCAACAGCTTCGTGCCCCAAGGAGTGAGGAAGGATGGGCAAACTGGGAGACGGCGCCACCCCCGTGCACAGTGAGCACCTGCCCTTGCTGGCCAAAGCAGCCCCCAGCGCCACCTACCTGAGCCAGCAGGAAGTGGCCGAGCAGGGCAGCGCTGCCCCCTGGCCCGGACTCCGCAAAGCCCTGATCAGCCTGCTGGGCGGCCTCTTCACCTGCATGCTGCTTCTGGCCGTGGCCCTGCTCTTCTCCCTGCCCCGGCCTCGCCCACCCCTGGGCTGGTGGCAAAAGGCTGCCTTCTACCACCTGCCCCCGTCCTCCTTCCTGGACTCGGATGGCGATGGGTGGGGGGACCTGGCAGGTAAGGACAGGAAGACGTGAGTGCTGGGCAAATGGGTCCCAGGCCGTTGGTTCCCCCTCAATGCCCGCTTCCCTCCATGCAGGCGTCAGGCAGCAGCTGGACCAGCTGGCAGCCCTGCCCATCCAAGCCTTGGTGTTGGGCCCTATCCTTGAAGGCGGAGGGGCCAACCTGACCCAGATCGTCCCTGCCCGTGGATCGCTGGCACAGCTGCAAGCTCTGCTGACTGACGGGCACAAGAGAGGTACTGGACAGAACTGCCGGGTGGGGCTGGACCCCCCCCCTGCCCCTTTGCTCCCAGTCTCCCCCCATCCAAGGGGCTTTGAGGGGCCGGTCAATTGCTGTGGTGGGCCCGGTGCCCTGAAAGAGGGGCCAGGCTGGTCAATAGCCAGAAGGGGTCTGTGGTGACCCTTGCGTGGTGTCTGGCCTGGCCAGCTCGAGTGGTTAAGAAATGGACAGTCCCAGAGAAATGGCATCTCTGGACAAATCAGGCCCATGCCGGACACCTGATAATATTTGGGGGGTGAAGAACCCACCGGTAGTTTCTCTCCTCTAGATATTCCCACAGCCAGATCAAGCCAAAGTCCATTGAACTGATGCTGCCTGGGGGATTCTGGGAGTTGAGTTTGAGTTTCATTTTATTTATATGCCGCCCTATTCCCTGCGGGACTCAGGGCGGTGCACAAACCCAAGGAGGGGAAGGGAAAGACACAAAAATTACAAAAGTAGAGGGCATTTAAAAACAACCAACAGCCATACAAGTTGAGAGGGGAAGGGAACTCATCGACCCCAGGCCTGCCGACACAGCCAGGTTTTAACGGCTTTTCGGAAGGCCTGGAGAGACGTGAGGGTCCGAATCTCTGCGGGGAGCTCGTTCCAAAGGGCCGGAGCCGCCACAGAGAAGGCCCTCCCCCGGGTGGTAGCCAGATGGCATTGGCTGGTAGACAGAACCCGGAGGAGGCCAACCCTGTGAGATCTAATTGGTTTTTGGGAGGTAATTGGCAGCAGGCGGTCTCCACAGTAAGTTATCCAGGTTGTAGCAAGCTGACTCGGGGGTTGCTCTGCTTCCCCAAAGGGTTGACAAGGTTCCTCAGAGAACCCCCCCCCCATCCCCCTAGCAGTGACAAGAAAAGGTCCTTTCCACTCTCCTCATTATCCTTCTTATCCCTTGAGGTAGACTGCCTCTGAGCTTGGAGGCTCCATTCAGTTGTCTTCTATATCCATGGATTTCCATTTATATGGCTACCCAACTCAACATGCTGACTTTGGGCAGGGAACAGAGGTTAAAAACAAAAGAAGGATGGCACTCCAGGTTTTGGCTAAAAAGCTGTGAATAAACCTATCCTTTACTTCGCCCAAAAATAGGTGATACAACTATTAACAGAATTGGAAGGGACCTTGGAGGTCTTCTAGTCCAGCCCCCTGCTCAGGCAGGAGACCCTCTACCATCCCAGACAAAGGGTCGTCCGACCTGTTCTTAAAGCCTCCAGTGATGGACACCCACAACCTCTGGAAGGAAGCCGCACCACTGGCGAATATTTCTCACTGTCAGGAATTTTGTCTTTCATTACAGGCTGCTTCTCTCCTTGATTAGTTTCCACCCATTGCTTTTTGTCCTGCCCTCAGGTGCTTTGGAGAAGAGCCTGACTCCCTCTTCTTTGGGGCAGCCCCTCAAATATTGGATGATTCTATCATCTCCCCAGTCCTCCTTTTCACTGCGCTGGCCGTACCCAGGCCCTGCAACCGTTCTTCGTATGTCTCAGCTTCCAGTCCCCTCATCGTCTTTGCTGCAACCTAGGATTGCATTCGCTTGTTTGGCTGCTGCCACACACTGCTGGCTCAAATTAGCACCCCTTGGAGCAGCGATGGCCTCCGAAAATTAACCTTGGGTCAATGGCTGGTTTCTTTGATTCTTTGCCACCTGTATTTCTCCCTTCCTGACCTCCCAGGAATCCGAATTCTGCTCGAACTTCCGCCTTGGGGAGAAGAGGGTGACGCATCAGCTGAGAGCAATCAGACAGTGAAGCTCCTCAAGGTATCACCAGCATTTACAGCCTGTGATTCGGAACGCCCCCCCCCCCAGGTTCAGAGGTGGGCCAGGGGTTGCAGGGGGGCGGCTGGGAGGGTGCAGTGGCACCTTCCATTCTCAGGTAATCTTGGCTTGGAATCAGACTGACGGGCAGGACATCCTGACTGCGGAGGGGCAAATCCATCACGCTGTTTGCCTCAGTTCTGCATTTTCCCAGGCTTCAAATTGTTCAATTCTCTGCAGAGGAGCACAACTCCTGCCCAGAAGTCAGTGCTGCTGTATTCGGCGGCTCCCAGGCTGGGCTTCTGCCTCCATTCCCTTTCTTTTTTCGGCTGTCTCCTGCAGGAGGCCCTACAGTTTTGGCAGTCCGAAGGCGTGCACGGTTTTTTGGTGGCCAAAGACCCTGCCTGGTGCCTCCTCACGGTCAGTTTCACTACTGGAAATCAACTGGTTATTTACAATAACAACCTGAGTGGGATGGAAAGCACCCTGTGATCACCCTAAATCACGCTGCAGCTTCCTTTGCTTGGCATAACATCCTCTAGGAAGTGGCTTGTAACCCCTGATTTAAGGTTAATGTGATGCCAACCTACTGTGGCTTATTCAATGCAGGCCGAACAAAAACAGGTGTAGCACGGTGTATAAACTTAACTTGCTGTATATATGTATTTGTATTGTATATGTATGTGTTTGTCTGTATTTATATCGCATATGTATGTGTTTGCTGCCATGCCTAATCCTTCCTGGAATACAGAGGTCACCTACGCGGCAATCCAATTTCTGCACCCCACAGGCACAATGGCTTCGTTTCGATGCCTCCTTTTCTCTCTCTGCCGCATTTGGGCGCTTCTGAGCACGCTTTCATAGTACATAACATCTTATGGGATCCAAGAGGCATCAACTGGCTTGTTTTTATGCGACTCCCGACTGTTTTTTCCTTTCTTCCTGCAGTTTTATCAGTGAAGGGGAAAAAACATGGAATTAGAGTTTAGAGTTTTAGAGTTTTATTTAGAGTTTTATTTCATTTGTATGCCGCCCTTTTCCCTGAAGGGACTCTGGGCGGCTCACAACTCAAGGGAAGGGGGATACAGACAGTTAACAACAACACAAAAACAATACATAGTTAAAACGCAACAATCATACTATTCGAGATGGGGGCAACAGCTCTTTAGCCCCAGGCCTGTCGGAACAGCCAGATTTTGAGGGCAGCGCGGAAGGCCTGGAGGGTGGTGAGGGTACAAATCTCCACGGGGAGTTCGTTCCAGAGGGCCGGAGCAGCCACAGAGAAGGCCCTCCTCCGGGTAGTCGCCAGCCAGCATTGGCCGGCGGATGGAATTCGGAGGAGGCCTAATCTGTGGGATCTAATCGGTCTGGTGGAGGTAATTGGCTGCACGGGTGTCTCTTGGGAATTCCTGGCTGGAAATATTCCTTCTTGCAGTTTTGCAGCAAACAAAACATAAACTTTTTGTTTTTCAAAGTGTTTACATTTCATTTTATTGCTGAAACGATTGTGGGGAAAAAAAGGCTGCTTCCAGGCAGGCAATGTGTGGCGTGAGGACCTCATGCCCCTTGCTAAATGTGCTGCAGGGAGATCCCATTGCCCGCACTGCATGTATGGACAGACAGACACGCACACAGAGACACCCCTTCGGATCTGGCCCCTTTGATGTGGGGCTAGGGAGAGCAGGGAGACAAACCGTCCCCAGAAAACTCTTATTGAATTAATGCAAGCCCGAATTCTCCCAGCCTTCCTTACATGCTTTGATCCCGACCTGTAAGGGAAACAGGGCTTCGGTTTGGTCTCGGTCAAAACCATGGATCGGAAAGGCTGAAGAAGCCGTACTGCCAAAATGGCAGCCTGGAAGCTTTCCTTGTTTTTTTTAATTACTGTGCTGTATCATTAAAGGACTCTGCAGCCCTTTCATGTCAGCAGTTTTTTTAAAAGAATATTTTAATACTTAGCTGAGGACGCACTTTAAGTAGAAGGATGTATCATTGTTTAATGGAGTTATAAAATGCGAATTGCTGCATACGTTAAGGGTGGAAACGGGGGCCAGTTTGCTGTCTAGCATTTTGCTGCTGCGAATAAAATCTGGAGGACTTGAACTGTGGGCCTTCAAACCGAAGCCCTGCTGATACGCAGGAGGCCTGTTGGGGGGGGGGGAGCCGGAGTCCCCCAGCCCAGGAGTCCTTAGATCAGTGTTTCTCAAGCTTGGAGACTTTAAATCCTGTAGACTTCAACTCCCAGAATCCCCCAGCCAGCTATGCTGGCTGGGGGATTCTGGGAGTTGAAGTCCACAGGACTTAAAGTCGCCAAGGTTGAGAAACACTGTCTTAGATATTCTACCTTAAGCAGCCGGGGGGGGAGATTCGGGAACGATGGATGTTTGTGAACTGTGCTTGCAGGTATTGAAGGCCTGGGGCGCCCTTGATGACCGGAGGCAGAACGATCCACGGGACGAACGGTCAGCTGGGGGCATTTCCACTATTTTGCAATTCCCCCTTCATTGCAGCAGGGAGGGCACCCCTAGTGGCGGCACTGGGGAGTGCAGGCGTGGGGGTGCCAAGACAGATCGGAGATTCTGCTTCCCCCCCTTGCAGGGCCCTCATCGTGTGGGACCGGAGCGAGACCTGCGGAGCTTCTCAGGGGATGCCCAGCAGGGTCATCCTCACCTGCCACCTGCCAGGAACCCAGAGAAATCTCTCTGCTCAGGCGCTGCTGCAGCTGGCACAGGGGTCCCTGCAGCCCCCTGGCACGCCGTGGCCCAGCTGGGCAGTAAGGAAGGGGTTTGGGGGCACACCTTGAGCTTCTGGCTGGTTCTATCCCCAAGCACACCAGAACACTGGGAGCCGAAGCTGCTTCTAGGACCGTGGGTGGAATCCAGTTTTTGTCACCCATGTGGTGCCCTGACCAGCAAGAGCTTGAGACTGGCATGGGCAGCTGGGAAAGAGGGGAGGTGGGCAAAGGGCATCAGGCAGCTGGTGGATCAGAGGAGGGGGACCCAAAGGTCCTTTTGTGCTTTCTTCCAGGTGCCCAGGGAATCCTCGCCCATTGGTGGCTGGGGGGAAATCCTTGGGGTGCTGCTCTTCACCCTCCCAGGAGTGCCACTGGTGCAAGGGGGGCCAAGTTCACCGCTTCCGCTGGAGTTCGAGCTGATGGTGAGAAAATCCCCCCCCCCACAAAGGCCTGGCCCACCTTCAGCCTTTGCAAACCTGCCAAATAAGAATCTCTCCTTAGTGGGGGGAGGGGGAGGTCAGCCTTTACCCCTCCAAAAACAGAGTTGGAAGTCTTCTAGTCCAGGGGTCTCCAATTCTGGCCACTTTGCTCTTCTAGTTTCACCTTAATCCAACTTCCTAAAAAGGCCCAGAGTCACTGGGTAAAACCTTCCATCATGGTCCATTATCTTGAATTCGGAGCAGCTTCAGCAGTTAAAAGTAGACCAAACCCCACTTAGCAATAGCAGTTAGACTTATATACCGCTTCCTAGGGTTTTCAGCCCTCTCTAAGTGGTTTACAGAGTCGGCATATTGCCCCCAACAACAATCTGGGTCCTCATTTCACCCACCTCGGAAGGATGGAAGGCTGAGTCAACCTTGAGCCAGTGAGATTTGAACCGCTGAACTGCAGATAACAGTCAGCTGAAGTGGCCTGCAGTACTGCACCTTAACCACTGCGCCACCTTGGCTCTTCACACGAGATGAAAACTCACCTGTCCTTCACTCATGCGGTTTGCATGAATCCAGCCAAGTTTTAAACCCGAGTTCAGCGAACTGTATGTGGGATAACTTTTTCTTGAAAGTCATTATATTACTGAACTCAGCTTCAGGAGAACTTGCCACTTTATTACTGGTTTTAAAAGTTTCTTTTTAACGTGAATTATTTTACGTCAGGAATATTTTTCTAATTGGCTCAGAGTTTTGATTAACCAGAGTGGAATTCAAAGTGTCACATGTGCAGTGGGCACCCACACAGGTACGGTAGATGAGGCAGGCCAGGAGAGCATTTTGCAGACCATGACATCACCGGGCGTCTGACGTCCCCCGATCACCCCACGGCAATTGCACCCGGGGAAGCCCACGGGCACGGATCCAGGTTCCAGAGGGCACAGATCAGCCGTTCAGGCTGGGGGCCAAGGACAGGCCTACTCGGTGGCACCCCGGAGGAAGAATGGGGCTTTATTCCCATCAAAGGGCACATGGCTCGCGGGCGTTGGGGACGTTCCCAGCGCAAGTGGCATCAACCATTTCTAGGGGGGGGGGGAACCTCGGCTGGGGAGCCGCCTGCTGCGTCCTTCAGTGCCAAGTGAGAGCTGAGTTTTGCTTGGTGTGAAGGGGCCACCCAGCCGCCCTGCGCATAGCAGGCGCACGTAGACAAACCGTAGATTCCGCTTCAGAGTGCTTTCAGCAGGGGCTCCCAACCTCTGGGCCACAGACCAGTACCCATCCATGTCCTGTTGGGAACCACGCTGTGCAAGCAAAGCTTTAGTTGGCATGCGGGGGATCTAGATGGCCTGTGAAACCCTCTCCCCGGTGGTGTCTTCTGCAAATCCGGTCCGTGGTGCCACAGTGATTGGGGGACGCTGCTTTCCAGCCTTCTCTAAGCGGTTTAGAGTCAGCATATTTTCCCCAACAATCATTTGACCGACTGATCAGGATCGAACTCCTGGCTACGGGCAGAGTTAACCTGCAATATTGCATGCGAAGCACAGTGTTACCAGAAGACCCATCTCAGCTGCTGTGGTCTCTCCCCCCCCCCTCTTCCTCCTAACAGGAAGGAAAGCGCAGGAGACCCCCGCTGGCAGCCCTGTACCAGTCCCTCCTGGAACTGCACGCAAAGTCCTTCTCCTTACAGGACACCAACTTCAGCCCTCTGCCCCTCCCCAGCCATGCCGAGGACCTCGTGGCTTTCCTCCGGCCAGGCGCCTGCTCCAGCCTCCTGGTCATCCTCAACCTGGGGCTGCAGCCCACCCAGCTCAGCCTGAAGGAGCTCAGCTTCTCCGGCCAGGCCAAGGTAGTGCTCAACACCCACGCCGAGCCCCAGAAAGAAGCCAGTGTGGAGATGGTGAGGCTGGTGCCCCAGCAGGCCCTCCTGCTCCAGGTGCCCCGAGGATACCAGCCGTGACGGGCAGCCACGGAATTCAGCCAACCGGCAGCCCAAGGATGAGAAAGGAGCCACACGCGGCGGCCTCTGGTGGGGTTTGGGCCGATGCGCGTGATGCTCCTGCCTGAATTACCTGGCTGCTGTAATTGCCTTCTGCAAATCAGTAAAGTTGCTCGACCTCATTGGTTTTGAGGCTCTTTTGGTTCCAATGCAACAATGTGTGTTCTGGACCCACAAATGTGGTGCAGGTGGATGTTCTGTGAGTATGTGGGAATCCACTGTGCAGGAGGACCTGGGGGTCTGGGCTGGGACAAAAAGGCCACCGAGCGCTCACTGCTCCGAGATGCCCACACCTTGGGCAAGCCTGGCTTCCCTCCCACAATCCAAACAGAGGAGAGGAGGAGATGGGTGCCAGCCCTGGGCTTGGGCATAGCTGCCTTCCCCTGCATGGGGCTGCTGGCCTCTTGGGCCCCTGGAAGCAGCTGAGGAAGTGCAGGAGAAAAGGGCCTCTGAGCCTACAGATGAAAATCATTCAGCCCCCCTCCCCCTCATTTAAGGGGGCTCCTCCTGCCCATCCCCCAAGTGGGCTGCCCTTGCACAGGAGAAAACCTGAGTGGAGAGAGCAGGGCAGGGTTAGGGCAACTGCTGGGATGCCATCCCTTGGTGGGGGGGACCAGCTGCAGAGCCAGTAGAAGCAGGGGGGGATGGGAAGGTGAGGGCCACCTGCTCCCCCCCCCCCCAGGACCAAGCAGCTGCTGTCTGACCAACCCCCAAAGCTGTGGGGGGGGTGTCTCCAAGAGGGCTCCGGCAGCTGGCCCTCTCTTCCAAACCCCCTTCAGGCTACGGAGTTCCTCGTTCATCCCGCTCAGCTCCGCCGGGAAGGCCGGCAGGAGGGCGAAAGTCCCGGCGCAGTTTCGGGCGGGGAGGCCAGGCTGCCTTTGCTCTCGGCCGCGACGGTTCCAGCCGCGCCTGCCCCAGGAAGCGCCAGCCTGCCCGGGGGTTCGGGGACCCCAAGGAGCTCGGCCTGCCTCGCAAGGGCGCTTGGTGGATTCAGAGGCGGCTGTGCGCGAAGGCGCGACTCGTAGCCGGCGCCCGCCTGACGCCCCACCGGGGAGACCCCTCTCCCCCCGCCACGCCCGCAGCGGCCCTCGCGGTGCCCCTTTAAGTGCGCAGGCCTCGCCCCCTTTAAGAGGCGCCGCAGCGGAGCCTGCTGGAAAGCGGCGGGCTGGCAGGCGAGCGCGGGCGGGCAGGCGGGGGGCAGCGCACGGGCACCGCCGCCGGATCAAAGCGGGCAGAGGCCGAGCGGGCGCGCGCCTGCCTGCCTGCCTGCCTGCCGTCCCCGCCCGGCCTGGCTGTGCGCGGCGCGGGATCGGGGCCATGAGCCCCCGGGGGCGCCGGGCCCGGGGAGCAGCAGCCGCCGCCGCCGCCGCGGGCGAAGGGGCGGAAGGAAGCGGCCGGCGGGCGCGGTCGGAGGGCTTCCCGGCGGGGGCTGCTGCGGCCGCCGCCTGAGCGCAGCCCGCGGCGACGGAACGCGGAGGCCGCCCGGCCGAGGTGGGGGAGCAGCCCGGGCCGGCCCCACCCACGTCCCCACCCAGCCAGGTCTGGGAAGCGGAAGCGGCGGCGGCGGCGGCGGCGGGAGAGGAGCAGCGCCGGCAGCAGCAGCAGCGCCAGCCGCCCAGCAGCTGCCGAGGCTGCAGCGCCGCGCACAAAGCAGCAGACATGAGGTCAGTACCTGCCGGGCGGCCGCCTTTGTTGTCTGGGCCCGCGCCCGGCCCGCCACCCGCCCTGCCTGCCTGCCTGCCTGGCTGGGGGGCGGCGCGGCGGGGCTCCCGGCTCGTCTCCGCCCCGAAGGAGCCGCAACTTTGGGAGCGCGGCGGGGCCGTCCGGCCGTGCCTAGCTGGGGGCTCAGGGGGGGGGGTCGGCGGGGCAAGGGAGGGTCGCCTCTCCCGCCTGGCGGGCAGCTCCGACGCGGCTTCGGGGGCCGAAGTTGCGGAAGGGCTGCTGGGGAGACCCTCCTCGTCCCGGAAACGGGGCGACCTCTCCGCGTGCGAGAGGGGCTTCGGCGGGCGGAGGGGGGCGCCCACCCCCGGAGAAGATCCCGCCCGCTTTCCGGAGCGGAGTGTGGGCTCTGCACGCCCCTTCCTCCGGAAGCGCGGAGTTGGGAAGCCCCTTCCCGCAGAGGCGAGGGGGAAGCAGGGCTGCCCGCGTGCAATCCCGCCCCCTCCCCCCGCCAGGGGCACCTGGGAGCCCCGGATGACCGGCAGAATGGAGCCCCCCCCCCCCGGCTGATGGGGCCTTTGCAGTCCTTCCCTTGAGCCTCGCTTGGCTTCGCCTCTGCCCTCCCGCCGACGTGGGGGGGGGGCTCACCTGAGACTTTATTGGGCGTGGGGAGCATCGCCGCTGCGACCGGCCGGCACCTCGGGAGGAAGATGGGGGTGCCCAGCGGGGGGGGCTGCGTGGGCCTGGAGTGGGGACAGAGTCCCCGAGGGGCGGGGCGGAGGGGGGTCTTGCGAAGGGGGCGCGCGGGAGATGCCAGGCTGGGGGGGGGAGGGGGGGCATCCCCATCCCAACTGGAGACCCCCTCGGCCTCTAGGCCCCGCCCCCGCCCCGCCCCCAGCCCGGAGCTGCCGGTGCTGGGCCCTTCGCGTGCCCCCCGCCCCCCTTGGCGGCTCCCCCGGGCGCTCCTCTGCCAATGGGGCAGGCGCCGCACAGCTGGGCCGGAGCCGAGGGGACGGGCGCGTGCAGGGGGCTTCTGTGGCAAACGCCCTCGGGCAGCCCGGGGGCGAAGTGGGGAGGCCCTGCCAGCCCTTGGCCAGCGGAGAGCCAGGCGGCAGGCCCTCTGCCCGCGGCGCTGCTTCCTGCCTGCCGCCTTAGTCATCGAGGGCCGGGCCGGAGCCTCCCCCCACCCCGCCTCCCTCAGCCCTTCTGCGGGGCGCTCCGAGGCTGCGGCCCCCCGGGAAGAAGGGGTCTCTGGCCGGCTCTCCGGAAGGCGGATCATCTCGCAGCCGTCGGAAGTTCCGCCGGAATAGCCGGCCAGGTGGGCCTCGGAGGCAGGGATGGCGCCGGGACTCACCTGGCCGGAAGAGCCGCGACCAAGGAGCCCAGCGGGGCGGCCGGGGGTTTCTGCGGTTCGGCGTAGCCTCCCCGACCCGGGTCGCCAGGTTTGGCTTGTCCGCTGCACGGAGCCCCCTTCAAGGTAGAGGGGTTTGGTGAGCGGCAGCCGGGAGGTTGGTTGGGTTGGGAGGATGTTTATTAGGGGAAGGGGCTTTGGTAGAGAGACCCTGGGCTTTGGCTGCTCCCGGTTGCCTCTTTTATAACCACACAACCCCCCATCTATTGGCTCTCCAGCAGCTTTGGATCCCAGTTCCCATTATCCCCAGTAAGAAAGCCCACAGGCCTTCTTGTAGCCCGGGAGTAATGAAATTCAAGGGCCACTTGGAGAGCCCAGATTTGGGGAGGCTTTTAGGCAGCCCTTAAACCAAGCATGAGCGATAAATCAGTCCTTCCTTTACTTTTGCTGTTGGTTTGATAGGTATACAATAGCTGTACATGGAAGCTCTTATCAGCAATTGCTAGAAGTGGACAGTAAACTTCTGTGAATTTGTCTGCTAACCCTTCTTATTTGAGCTTGTAAGAAAATCTTGATTTTGTTTTGTTTGTATGTGGGAGAGAAAAATGCAGGCCTTGGTAGCCTTTGTAAGTTAGTCCACAATGGTTAAGTTTGCTGGGTAGTTTAGTAGGCTTGGTTCAAAGTTTTTGAGGAAGCCAGCTGGATCTTTCCTTCTTCCATGCCACTTGCTACAACTTTTTCTTCTGGCTCAGTGTTTCTCAACCTTGGCCACTTGAAGATGTCCGGACCTCAACTCCCAGAATTCCCAGCCAGCGAATGCTGGCTGGGGAATTCTGGGAGTTGAGGTCCGGACATCTTCAAGTGGCCAAGGTTGAGAAACACTGTGACGAATCTGGCTGCTATATTATTTTTAATCATGCTTTCATCCAAATGGACATGCAGGGTTTCCTTCAGTGGAAAAAATGTTTTTATTTAAAGGTGTGCAGCATCACATTTTGTGTTCATTTTCTAAACCACGGATGTCCATCCTAGGCAACTTTAGGGCCTGTGAACTTCAACTTCCAGAATTCCCCAGCCAGCAGAGAATTCTGGGAGTTGAAGTCCACAAGTCCTAAAGTTGCCCAGGATGGACATCCCTGATCTAAGTTTTGTTTCCTAATTTGCTCCTGACTATGGATGGACCTGCCCTCTTGCGCATTCCCGGGAGGGGGGCATTAGGTGGGAGGGAGAGTGCAAGTGCAGGGGAAGGAATGGGGGGGTTGGAAAGAGCCAAGATGCAGGGACTTAGAATTAAGGCCGGGCTAGCATTTCAGGGAAAGCAGAGGTTGGTTATGCACTGGACCAGCCAGCTCAGGGTATAAATAAAATAATTAAAATACTTTCCTGCAAACTTCTCTCAGGTGAGGAGCGCAGGCCAGCTGGGTGGCCTCTGGAAAGACAATGGAGGCTTTGGAAGCATTATGACAGATACTATCCCATGCCTTGCAGCCAGATTAGAGAGGGAAAGTTTTATGCCTTTCTCCAGCTGCGCCCCTGAGGCCAAGGCAATCAGCCACAAGCCTTGGGAACAAGGCTTTTTGAACTTGGCAACTATGGAGGATGGGTGGACTCCAACTCCCAGAATTCCCCAGGCAGCATGGAGGCTGGAAAACCAGAAGGGAGGGGAGGGGGGGTTTATGGTCACCTGCTTTGTTTCCACTGAACTCCTGCCTTTCCAGACAACAAAAGTCCACTCAACATTTGCTTATCAAAGAGGCAAGTAGAAAACGGGACCATTACCAAATCCACTTCTCCTGTCCTCCCCCCACCATCTGCTCCCCCCCCAACTGGATGGGCAATGGTGGGAACTCTGGGAGTTGTAGTCCAGAGGGTGTAAAGGGGCCATAGTTGTAACAGAGAATCCTGGGTGCCTGGAGGGGGGGAGGGGGCAGGGACGGCACAGCTTTGGTGAGTAACCTGCCCACTTTTGTTCTCTGTGGTCAGCATCAGAAAGAGAAGTTGTGGCTGTGAGTGATTCTCCCCCGTGGCCCCCGGGGGTCTTGCAGCAGCCGCTTCTAGTCAGACTTTTGAGGAAGGAGGACAATTCCCCCCCCGCCCCCCGCCCCAGTGAGCCTCTAGTGTTTCTCAACAGCCGCCCCGTCTGCACTGGAGGGAGCCTGTCTTTCATTTGTATTTATTTGTGTGTCCCGCCTGTATTTATTTTTACAAACAACTCAAGGGAACAAACACACCTACGATTCTTTCCTCCAGTTGTTTCCCGCACAACAACCCTGCCAGGAAGGTTGGGCTGAGGAAGAACGAGTGGCCCAAAGTCCCCCAGCCAGCTTTCATGCTTGGCAGGACTACAAACTCCCAGCCACCTGGTGATTGGCCCCAAATCGCCCAGCCGGCTTTTGTGCCTAAGGTGGGACTAGAACTCGCCACCTCTGACCTGATGCCATAACCACTTCAAGCGCTTCCCTGTTTTTTGTTCTCCTCCCCCCCCCCCCACCCAGAGCTCTCTAGGGGGCTGGAGACTGGGGGAGATTTCCCTGGTGCATTTGGTAAGGGAAGAGGGGGGTGGCACTAGTGGGGGAGAAAAGCAAGCCCAGTTTGAGGGGCCTTTGGGGGGTCCAGAAACTGATCCAAACCGAATTGAAGGGTCCTCAATGCTGAGTTTGGCTGTTTTCTTGCAGACGTTTCATAACCCAACTAGGTAACATCATCAGGGCTTGTGAGTTTTACTTGCTTTAAAGCAGTGTTTCTCAACCTTGGCCACTTGAAGATGTCCGGACTTCAACTCCCAGAATTCCCCAGGGGAATTCTGGGAGTTGAAGTCCGGACATCTTCAAGTGGCCAAGGTTGAGAAACACTGCTTTAAACCCTTCCTCTGCCAGGCCACACCCATCCAGTTTGGATTTTCCCTTCTGCCCTCCCTACTTTTTGGTCTGTATGACCTCTGGAAGTGGAGAACCGGCCGGAGGGGCACTTCTGGCCAGCCGGGGGTTTGGCCGGCTGCTTCTAGAGCCACCAAGTCTGCTGTTTCCCACAGAGCAGGAAGCTGGGCTGGCAGCTCCCCCCAGTTCCCCTTTTCCCTCAAGGCCTGTGTCTGTCTGGGGGTGGGTGGGTGGGAGGCATGGTTCATCTTAGCCTTTGGGGCTCCGGGGAACCGGACTCGGTGGGTGAAGAGTCGGCCCAGAACTCAGCAGCCCATGTTGCTCTCCTTCAACCAAAGTGCAGACCCTTAAATTAAAAGACCGAATACTCCCATGCTTCTGCGTTGCTGAATTTGCTCAAAGGGCAGAGCCTCAAACCCAAAGGAAGGTCTGATTTTAGAGCAGGGGCCTCCAACCTGGGCCCCTTTGAGACCCCCGGACTTTAACTCCCAGAATCCCCCCCCCAATAGAGTCTTGTCCTTGCCTTGCCCCTGTGGGTGAGTGGGTGGGAGACCCAGGAAGCAAAGCAGACTTGGGGCTCCTCAGTGGAGCCTGTTGGAGGTCCCCTCCCCAAGGCTAGAGAGCTCTCCTCCCCATCCCCCTCTCCAAGCAGTAGCTGGGTGGGTGGGAAGCAGGGTTGCTGGGGGGGGTCCAGTTGCATTAACAGGAGAAATGGGGGCCCCTTTGAGCTGCTCTGGATGGGGGGAGGGGAAGGGAATGAAAGCCCAGGAGGGTTTCCTAAGAGAGGGAGGGGCTTCAGCCAGGCCTCCTTGGCCTTCCTTCCCCTGGACCCTCCTGGCTCACGCCTTGCCCGGACCCTCCGATTAGACCTCACCTGCGCAGGCTTCCCCTGCCCCTTCAGAGCAGGTAGCCTTCCCCTCCCCTCCCCCTCCCCCCTTTTCTCTCCCGTGGCCCCTCTGACTTTCGGGCAGCCTTGAACCACTTTCACCCGTGTGGCCGTCTCAGCCTCCCGGTGGTCACGAGATCAGACTCTGAATGCTTGGCCACTAGTTCGCAGTTATGACAGTTGCAGCATCCTGGAGTCCGTGATGGCAAAGTCAACGGGAAAAACCAGATTCACTTAACAACTGCAGGGATTCACTTAATTTTGGCAAGAAAGGTCGTAAAACAGGGCAAAACCCATCCCACGAGAGTTGCTGAGCGACAGAAACGTTGAGCTCAATTATGGGTGTAAGTCGAGGGCTGCTTGTGAATGACCGGGGGATGGCGGCTCAGGGGAAAGGGCCCGGGGCTTCTACGGTGGAGGGAGCCCGTCTGTCAGCAGAACGGAGCCCCCTGCCCCCCTCCCCCTTCCGGGATGCTCATTGTGACTTCGCTCGGCTTCTGCTTCCAAGCCCTCCGAGTGGGTGGAGAGCAGTCAGGCGGTGGCTGCAGGTGGAATCATGGTTGCCCCCAGAATGGGTCCCCCTCAAAGGTTGTAAGGGGGGGGGCTCCCTCCAGAACTAAGAGGGGGAGGGTCTTCTCCAACACCTTCCTGCTACCCCCCCCCAGGAGTTCCTCTCCTCTCTTCCCCCTGGGCCCTTCCCCTGGACAGCCCCCTCCCCTTCCTTGCCCCCCTGCTCCCCCCCCCGAAGCCCAGGATTTCTCTCCCTCCACTGAGGTGAGGGGTCCTGGTGTCAGGAAGTGAGGAACACCCCCCCCCCCACTTTCCAGCCCTTTTCCCAACTTGATTCAGAGGCAGAAGTTTTTCTCAGCCGGCTTGTAATAAAAGGCTCCCCTCAAGACCCCCCCCCTCGTTTCTTTGCTGGCTCTTTCTGGCCCCTCCCCACAGGGTGGCAGCAGCTCCGTCCTGCCCTCCCCTCCTTTTCCTAAAAAGCCCCAAGTTGAAGAAGCCGGAAAATGCCTCCTCCGTCCCTCAGCAGGAAGTGACTCAGCTGCAGCGTCTCAGAGGGCCCGGCTGGCTCAGATGCCTGGAGGGGCCTTCTTCTCGTGGGGCGCTCCTGGCTGCCCCCCACCCCACCTCCCACCGGCCCCTTGCATCCCCCCTCTCAGAAGCCCTGGCCCCCATTTGTCCGAGTGCCCCCCCCAGGTGTTGCATGCACAGGGGAGAACCCTTTGGCCAAGGGCTGGGCCTCCCCCACTCCGCCTCTTGCTGTGCTCCGGGCCCCACAGCTGCATTCCCTTTCTGCCCCACACTGGGGCCTTTGGGGCCTGCTCCGAGGAAGGGGCGGGGGCCCTGGCACTGTGGGGCCCCCTGGGAAGTCTTGGGCCCCTGGAGGCCCCCACACCAGAATTGCCTCTTTCCACAGATCAGCCCCAGCACCTCCCAAAGAGAAGGGGACCCACTCCACCCAGTTCAGGTCTGCTTGGGGGTGGGAGAGGGAGAGTCCCCCCCCCGCTCTGCCCCCCCCAGCCCACCTGCGCCCCTCTGGGGAAGCTGCCTCTCTTGGGCATCAGGGGGCCGGTCAGAGAATGACTTGCTTCCACTGGCAAGGAAGGGAGTGGGCAGCACTGCCTCTGCCCCTCAATCCTTGGGGTCGCAGGGCCCTCCTGCCCACTGAGCCCCTGGCAGCACGTAGTGGGCACCTTTGCTTCCCTTGGCAGGATCACGCTGGGTAAGCCAAAGGCCCCTTTGCCTGACCCCCCGAAGAAGACCCAGGCCCAGCAGCCGGAGAAGCCCCCGGGCAGGTGAATGGGGGGGCATGGGGGGAGGAGAGGGGGGACGCTGGAGCACTCGCAGTGGTTAGAGGGCAGTACTGCAAGCTACTTCTGCGGCCAGCAGTTTGGCAGTTCGAATCTCACCAGCCTTCCCTCCCTCCGAGGTGGAGGAAGCCAGGTGGCTGGGGGCAAGAGGCCGGCTCTGCAAACGGCTTAGAGGGGGCTGGAAAGCACCATGAAGCGGCGTATGGGTCTAAGGGCCATGGCTATTGCCAGACAGCAGGGGTGCCGGGGCCCACCTATGGGAAGTCCCTCACGGGGGGTGGTCGGTGCCCGTCTGCTGGGACCCTTTTCTGCCGGCTTCCTTGGGCCCCCTGCAACTCAGCCCCCCACTGAAGGCTGATTTGGGGGGCAGAGAGCAGAGGCTGCCTGGCGCCAGGCCACCCGGCTGCCTGGCCGCCATTGGGGGCAGGCAGGCAGGCAGGCAGGTCTCCAGGCCCTTCCCAGCCCCCCCTTCGCATTCTCCACGGATGCAGCCAGGCCCTGTAACATACCCTTATAAGGCAGGGCTGGTGTGAGGCTGCTGTTTTCCTTGCCTCCGCCTGCTTCCCTTCCCTCTTCCTGTGCCTGGGGCTGCCTCTGCTCCCTCCCACCCTCCCCAGGTGCCAAGGCCTCCTTGCCTCCCCCCAACAATATGGGGGAAAAAAACGCCCTCAAATCTCTGGGGAGAGAGACCCATCACGAGGACGGTCACTGCTTGCTTCCCTTCCTGGCTCCTCCAGCAGCAAAGTCCCAGGCAGACCACCCGTCTGGGGTGGGGTGGGGGGCTGGGAACGCCTGGTCCTCTGTCCTGAGATAGGCTGCAGCCTCCCTGGGGGCTGTGCCTGCGGGGGGGGGGGAGGGTTCTGCAGAGGCCTGGCATTCTGCTCCACTCCCAAGGCAAAGTGCCAGTCTGGGCCGCTTCTCCTGCTTTTAGAAGGGAAGCAGAGGGTCTCCCCCCCCCCCCAAGCAGCCAGGATCCGGGTGTGACCCCCATCTTGTGTGGTCATCTCTGGCAGCGGCTCTTGGTTAAACATTTCCAGGTGGACCATCCTCCCCCCCCCCCCGCCTTGGGGGTGATTGTGCCTGCAGGAGAGAGCGAGCCCCACCCCCCTCTCTGACCTTTGATCCCCTCTCCCCCCTGCTCCTCCCTGGCCCAAACCAAGCTTTTGCACGGGGGTGGGAGGCCCAAAGGGAGCCCCAGGGATTCAGACAAAAGCAGCCACTCTGGTGCTCCCCCACAGTGGGGGCTGGGGAGGGGTCTCTACCCCTGCTGGAAGTCCAGCGGGGAGGTGGAGGAGTTCTCCAGGCCGGAGGCTCCCTGCGAATTCCTGCTGGGTGCAACGAAGTCAGCACTGGGTGGAATTGGGAGGTGGTCTGGATATTGAGAGGGGGCAGCCTGTCTTGGACCTGATCCAGAGATCCACCCAGCCAGGCTGCCAAAGGGGGCGGAGGCCACTTTGATCCTGCTGTGTGGGTAGATCATCTTCATGCCGTCGCCGCTTCGGAGGTTGTGACTTTTCCCCTTGTGCAACAACATCCTGGGAGGAAGAAGGAGGCTTGTCTGACACAACCTTGGGTTTCCTTCTTTGCATCACTGCCCTTGTGGTGAGACTTCCTTTGGACCAGGCAGCGCAGGGGCCGAGCATGGCGAGCCAGCTCAGAGCGGCCGGTGCGGCTGAACAGCCGTCCGATGTCAAATCCTGGGCCTTTTTCTGCCTGTGACGCATTCACACGTTTTCTGAGCTGGGCTTAGCAGCCAAAAAGGCTGATGCGACCCTTGGTGGTGTAAACAGAGGCCTTGACTTTAGCGTTAGTGCCGCTGTGTAAAGGCTTAGTAAGGCTTACTCCACACCTGGAATCCTGCACCCAGTCACCACATTTCAGAAAAGATGTTTGGAAAAAGCGCAGCTACGATGATTAAAGGCCTGGAGACAAAAACATATGAAGAACGGTTGCAGGATTTGGGTTCGGCTAGTCTAGAGAAAAGATGGGGTGACATGAGAGCAGTGTTGCAGTATTTGAGGGGCTGCCCCAAAGAAGAGGGAGGGGCCCATCTGTTCTCCAAAGCCTCAGAAGGCAGGAGAAGGAGCAACGGATGGAAGCTGATCAAGGAGAGAAAACACCTGGAACTAAGGAGACATTTCCTGACAGTGAGGACAATTAACCAGTGGAACAGCTTGCCACCAGAAGTTGTGGGTCTTCCATCATGGGAGGTTTTAGGAAGAGACTGGACAGTCATTTGTCTGAAATGGCCTAGGGCAGGGGGGGGTCCTCAAACTTTTAATGACCTTTAATGGTCACATGGCTGTGAAAAACATCCGAAAGGCTATTTTTAAAGACTTTTAAAGCTCTTCTTTACAAGGTGCTTTTCATCCCACCCTCCACGGGGCAGATGATTTGCACTAGTTTGCGTAGAACTACCTGTCGGGGCTAAGCAGGGCAGGGACTTCTGGACCGCATGGTACATGCAAAGCAGGGAAGCCGTGTGCCGTGTGGAATGGTGCATAATGCACTGGCTTTGGGAGTGGAGGAGTGAGGAGCTGTGTGGGAGCCGCAGCCTGGCCCCCCGGCTGCCAGAAACCTCCTCTCTCACCTGCCCTGCTTCCCCTTCAGGTGTGCCAGGCCGGGGTTCTTTCCCGGAGCGCAGAAACTTGCTCAACTCTCCCTGGTAATGAAAACCTGCTGCCGTTTTCAGGAAGCTGATTTTTCTCAGTACCTCATTTTGCTTCTTACGTTTCCTTTCAAGCTTTGTGAAGCCCTGCGGGGGTTTTGGACAAATGGTTCTCTGCCTCCTGGGCCTCCAACCAGGGTCACTTGAAGGCTGGGGGGTTCTGGGAGTTGAAGCCCACCAGCCGACCAAGATGGGAGGGGTCTGCTTGGGAGGAATCCTCAGCTGGGCTGCTGCCCGCTTGCCAGACCAGGGAGCAGGTTCAGGGGGGCCCCTGGGCCTGTGTGGCTCTAACCCTTCGGACGGGAGCAGCCCAGGAGCCAGGGACGTCAATGTCTGCCATCGGCCCCTCCCTCCCTCCTTCCTCTTCCAGTGAGCAGCTGTTGGCAGCTGGGCTGGGCTCTGCCCCAACCTGCCTGGAGGTCTGGCTCTCCCAGTTGGAGGGAGGGAGGGAGGGGCTGGGCCTGGAGAGCAACTGCCTGGCAGGGGAGGAACTCACTGGGAAGAGTGGGGGGGGGGGCTAGGAATGTGTCTGGGGGAGGGAGGGGGTCCTGCTTTCCTTGGACTGGTGGAGTCTCCAGAGAGCTGGAATCCTCTTCTTCCTCGGGCAGCTGTGGCTCTGACTGGCAGTTTAGAGTTCACCTGTGGGCATTTCTTTCTGTGCCACCCCCCCAGCAAGGTTTCTTCCGTCCCTGCCCTCCGTGCCAGGGCCTTCCGTTTTTCCTGTTTTGCAAGATGATACAATTTCTCCTTTGAGGAGAAATTAAGAACTCACCGGGCTTCCTCCCTCCCTCCCTCCCTCTTTCTCCCCTTTCCCACAACATCCAAAGAAGAAGCTGGCAAAATTAGCCACCTTCTTTATCCAAATTTCCGATTGGGGGGACGGAGGGAGAGAGGGCTGCGAACAATACGAATTGTTTGACAACATGCAAATACTTTTGCATACCTGACCCTTAATCCTTTTTTTGCATAGGCCACAAAGCCCCCCCCCTCCCCCTCCTCGCTCGACAATGGAAATGCGGCCCAGATAATTTTGTGGGCACTTTTCCTACCCATGAATTGTTCTTCCTGAGAGAGGCTGCACCTTCCTGACCTGAAGGGTTTAGGAAGGTTAGAAAGATGAAATGGAGATAAATAAACGTAACAATCTGGAACCGAGGAGAATGGGGCGGGAGGGGGCTGCACAGCCCCCAAGACCCAGCTCTCCAGCTTCTGATGGGTGTATTAGGCAGCATTGCACCATGGCAGAGAGAGGCCGGGATGTGGGTGCGAGTCTCTCTCGGTGGCTCCCCAGACGAAGTTAACTGGGGGGCGGGGGGGGGTATTGGACAGTGAGCCCCCAGGCCTTGCAGCTGGATAGTGCCGGTGCTGTGACCCCTCTAGGAGGCCTGTGCCTTCACCCAGGGGGCAGAAGGCCTTTTCCCTGCTGGGAGCGGAGAAGGTTCCTCTGGGACATTCATCCTGGGTCCTAAATGGGGAGGAAGCCCCCTTGCACCTGGCCCCTTCCTCTCCCTCCAAGGTTCCTTCTTGCAGTTCTGCATTGTAGCTGTAACTCCAGGCCTTGCAAAGCCAGCTGGGCAACCTGAATGGGATCTGGGCTGGTGTGTGTGTGTGTGTGTGTGCGCTGCTCTGGCAACAGCTGCATTCATTTTTTTGCCTTGTCCACATACTTTTTAAGGAGTGTGTGTGTGTGTGTTCAATCTTGGCCACTTTAAAACTTGTGAACTTCAATTCCCAGAAGTCCCAGGACCCCAGAATTCCATCCCAACTTGAATTCTGGGAGTTGAGGTCCACAAGTCTTAAAGCTGCAAGGTTGGAGATCCCAAAGGGAAAGTGTAATTTGTATGTGAACACACCTAACACAAATGAAGCCTCCTGCCTCGCCTCTTAACCTGGGACGGGTGTTTTGAGAGACCCCGCTGAAGGCAGTGGAGGGGCTGAAGTCAGTGTGGGTGAAAGACTGCTGGGTGGGGGGGTGGGACTTATTTTATGAAGCCCCGCCCCACTCCTGCTGCATCTCACCCTCCTCTCGGTGGGCCTTGTGTTTCTCCCTCCAGCGAGTCGGTGGTCTGCAGCACCCGTGCCACGGTGATGCTTTACGACGATGCCAATAAAAAATGGGTCCCGGCAGGAACTGGCGCCCAGGCCTTCAGCCGCATCCAGATCTACCACAGTCCTGCCAACAACAGCTTCCGGGTGGTGGGCCGCAAGATGCAGCCGGACCAGCAGGTAACTCCCCACGCCCCCCCCCGTGTTTAAACTGCCCCCCACCCAAACATCTAAGGGCCGGCCTGGAAAGCTTCCTTGCTCCCCTGTCTGAGCTTGTGTCCCCATTGGGGGTGGGTTGGGCCCCTCCATTTTCGCCTCTGTCCACCCACACGGGTGGAGGGAAGAATTCCACGCTTCCTTTCTCCTCCTCCAATTTAAAATCTCTTGAGAAGTCGTGTCTTTAATGGGCAGCTCTACTGACCACGATCGACCCCAAAACTTTTGTTGCAAAGCAAGATAGTTGCGACCTTTCTTGACACAGCCTGTTGTTAAGTGAATCACTGCAGTTAAGTTAGTATCGCCGTTCTTAAGGGAATCCGGCTTCCCCATTGGGTGGAATAGCAATAGCAGTTAGACTTATATACCGCTTCATAGGGCTTTCAGCCCTCTCTAAGCGGTTTACAGAGTCAGCATATTGCCCCCAACAACAATCCGGGTCCTCATTTCACCCACCTCGGAAGGATGGAAGGCTGAGTCAACCTTGAGCCGGTGGGATTTGAACCGCCGAACTGCAGATAACAGTCAGCTGAAGTGGCCTGCAGTACTGCACTCTAACCACTGCGCCACCTCGGCTCTTGTCAGGGTTCTGGCAGGCACTACTGCCACTTCGCTCGGTGCAATTGAAAAACAAGATGGCCGTGGGGAGCTGGTCGGGGGGCGTGGCTGGCCTGGGTTGCTGCCGGTTCCAGTGACCCACAACCGGTTTGGCCGAACCAGTCCGAAGCGGTAGGAACCCACCACAATTTCCCGTGGACTTTGTGGGGCTTGACACAAAGCAAGGCAGAAGCTGACACTTTGCTTGTAAAGGGAGTCATGTGACCCTGGGACACTGCGACCGTCGTAAATGCAAATCAGTTGCCAAGAGGCTGAGTTTTGACCAGGTGATCCTGGGGATGCGGCCACTGCCATAAATGTGAAAAATGGTTACAAGCCACTTTTTGCCACGCTGCTGTAAGCTTGAACAGTCACTAAAGTAACTTTTGTAAGTGGAGCTCCTCTACCTGCGTTACGATCCTTCGTTAACAAAAATGACGAATTGGTCGGGGTGCAGTCCTGCGTCCAGGGGAGCGGAGTCACTCGCACCCAGAGCTTTTCCTCCAGCTCTGGAGCCCCCCCAGTCCCTGCCGGGCCCCCTGAGCCCTGCCCGTTTCTCTGCAGGTGGTCATCAACAGTCCGATCGTGAAGGGGCTGAAGTACAACCAGGCCACGCCCAACTTCCACCAGTGGCGGGATGCGCGCCAGGTCTGGGGGCTCAACTTCAGCAGCAAAGAGGATGCCAGCCAGTTTGCCAATGGCATGATGAATGCCCTGGAGGCCCTGGACACGGGTGAGGCCAGATGGGCGGAGTGGGGTGGGCACTGTGGTTGGGGATGGGGGGGGGGGCAGCTGAGCCAGGGGAAGAGGCTCCAAGGGGCCCCATCCAGGCTCTGCGAGAGAAAGCAGCCTCTCCCCAAAAGGGGGGGTGGGTGGGTTAGTAGTAGGTTCCATCTGGGGAGGGGTCTCAGGGGGGGTCTCAAAACTGGCAGACAGGTGGGGGGGCTGCAGGGTCTGGAGAAGAGCTGAACTGCCGGTGGGGGGACAGTTGGGGTGCCAATGTTTTTTGGGTGGGTTGCGTCTCCCCAGGAAACTCTGTGCCCCCCCTGCGCCCCACCCAGAACGGACCCACCGCAGATGATCTGGCCGAGCAGCAGAAAAGGTACCGGAAGCCCTGAGAGGTCTAAAAGTTGCGGGGGGGGGGGGAGGATGTGGGGAGGGAGAAGTTCCTTACAACAAGGAGGAAGTTTCTCTTACTTCATCCGATGGTCTCAGATAGGAGCAGAGGGGAAGAAAAGGGAGTATTGTTCACACTTACATTTGTTTGAACAAGCCACACGCTTAAAAAAAAAAACACCCTTTCCTTTCCCAGAGTGGAAGGGGCTGGGCTCCCCCTTTGGGGGGGGGGAGAGAGCAGGGTCCGCAGGAGACCCCCCTCCCCCAGGTCTGGCTCCAAGCCAACCTTGCACACGGAGGGTCTCCCTTTGGTGCCTGCTGTGCCTGCTTAAGAGGCCAGAGGAATTGCCCAGAGCAGAAAGCGAGGGAGGGAGGGAGGGACGGAGAATGTGTGTGTGTGTGTGTGTGTGTGTGTGTGTGTAGGCCCTCCTTGATCAGATTAGCAGCTAATCGGCTTGCCCGGCTGCCTGCTGGGGCAAATGCCCCCTGGGTTGGATGCGCTCCACCTCGTCCCCCCTGGCGATGTGTGGCGTTCCCCTTTCCAGCCTCTTGCCCGAGCCGCCCGCCCTGCTGCCCAAGTGAGTGTGTTGCTGCGGAGGGCCAAGGCGGGGGGGGGGGCTTGGGAGCAGGAGGCCTGCCCGGGGGGGCGGGGGGGGAGGCTGCCCACAGTCACCGAGGCCTCTTCTGCCCTCTTCATCCCAGGCACCCACAGCAGCTGGAGAAGGAGCCGCCGGAGCAGCCAGAGCGACGGGGGCCCATCGGAGGTGGGTGCCAGAGCGGGTGGGGGCCTCGGCCCCTTGCCTGCCCCTCCCCCCCACAAGGCTCCCAGGATGGGAACTGGGGAAGCCCCCGGCAGCTCTGCAGGGGGGACCTTAGGACAGGTGTCTCCGACCTTGGCTTCCGGACTTCGACTCCCAGAATTCCTCAGCCGGCTTTGCAAAGGAAAGAGGGATTCTGGGAATTGAAGTCCACAAGTCTTAAAGTGGCCACGGTTGCGGATGCCTACCGTAGGGGGCGTCCCCCTGGGTGGAAAAGGGCAGGGTGGGGCGGAGAATCCGGCATCCAGACCTGGGGGCAGCTGCTCGGAGGGCCCAAAGAATGGACCGGTTGTGCCCCTCCGCCACGGGGTGCTTGGCAGACGCAGGGGCTGGCGGGGGAAGAGGGTCCTTGGTGCAGGGGTGGGGGAGGAGAGGTGTGGGATTTCCTATTCGTTTCCAGCGTTTGGAAAGGGGGCACGGCTGGCACAGCTGGGGGCTCCCATCTTTCTCTCTCTGCTTCTCTTGCTGCAGCCCCTCAGGTCGCCCCTCCATCGGGGGGCCCTCCGCCGCCCCCGGGACCACCTCCAGCTCCCCCTGGGCCGCCCCCGGGACCTCCAGGGCCACCACCGGGAGCCCCCAGTGGCCCTCCCCCTCCTCCTGGGCCACCCCCTCCGCCGGGCCCACCCCCTCTGACCTCAGGAGGGGGGCCGCCCCCAGCCCCTCCCCTCCCTGCTTCCCTGGGCCCCGGTGGAGGGGGCGGAGCACCCACCGGCTTGGCGGCAGCCCTGGCCGGAGCAAAGCTGAAGAAGTCGGGCAAGGTGAGTCAGGGTGCCAGAAGACCTTCTGGGGGCCCCACACAAGGACCCCCACCGGCCACATGACATGGGCAGCCCCTTGGGGTACCTTTCCTGTTGGGGGCCCCTGGCACTGGAGATTGTGGGAGGGGGCTGCGCATTGGGTGGGATCCTGGTTTGGGGGAGGCCCCTCACTCCCCCCATCTTCCCTCTTTCGCAGGAGGAAGGGGCCAAGCCCACCCCTGGTGGAGGAGCCCCCCCCAGTGCTCCCGGGGGAGGGGGGCTGATGGAAGAAATGAGTGCCAAGTTAGCCAGGCGGTGAGTGGGCACAGGTCTGGGAGGGTAACCCATTGGGAGGACAGCCGGCATCAAAAGGGTCTTTAGGAGATTGGGGGGGGGGGTCTGTAACATAAAAAAAAATCTTGAGTCCCTGAAAGTCAGCATTTCTGCTGCAGCCTAGAGAGGGGTCTGGGGTCTCCCATACAGCCCACGGCCTGCAGCTGGGTCTGCATTGGCTCCCTCACCCGCATGCTTTTAAACCCAGGCCGGTGGTCTCTGCAGAGAGGGACCCTTCTGGGAAATGGGCTTTAGCCTCTTTCTGTCCTCCCCTCCCAGAAGGAGAGTGGCGGAGCAAAGCGAGAAGGTCGTTCCAAAGAAGGAGGAAGCCCCTGGGCAGGTGAGTCTGGCTGGGGCCCCCCAGTGGACTTTCCCACCCCATCCATCGGAGGGCAAGGCCTGTCAGCTGCACGTCAGCTGGTGGAAGCAGGGGTGGCAGAATGCAGCCCCTGTCTCTCCCCCCCCCAAAAAACACCGCCCAGCTCCGTTGCTCCTGTGGCTGGCCATACCTGCCTGCCCTGGCTGTGTGGCGGTGGGATGCCAGGTGCCAATCAATCTCAAGTCAGACCAGCAAAACGACGCCCCACCCCCTCTCCCTCCTGCCAAAGGGGTCTCCGTGGGAAGGAGGCAGGAGAGGGGGGGGGTGAGGGTGAGTCGGGAGCCCCCTGACTTTTGTCCTTCTCTTTTGCCCCCAGCAAGAAGACGCTGATGCCACTGGTGCCAAGCCCACAGGTGGGTGAAAGGTCCCAGGACTCCCTCTGCTCCCTGGACTGCCCCCCCCCCAGGATCAGCACAGGCGGGGGGAGGGGGACGACAAGCCAGCTGTACTCACACAGCTGGCTGAACCCGGTCACTGAATCGGCCCATTTCCTGGGTTTGCCCAACCTGTTGAAGTGGAAAGAGAGGCAGGGTTAAAATTAGCTGCCTTTGGCGGGCTGGGGTGGGGTGTTGAATGTGGCCCCCATGTCTGCAACTAGTTGAGGAGACCCAAATGGGTCCCTTCCCTCCCGCCTGGGAGCAAAGGGCCAGGTCTCCCCAGAGCATCCTCAGTGTAGGTCCAGCTGTCTGGGTGGGCCTCTTTTTAAGGCTTACCCCCCCCCCCAAAAAAAAAACACCCAGTGAGATGTTTTCCATCCATTCCTTCCTCAAACAGCAGAGAGTTATGGAGAATCTCTGCCGTCTTTTCCTTCGAAAAGAAACCATTCTAGTCCTCGTGATTGAGGGAGAACCTTGGAAGTAACAGATTGTGAAAGGATTCCCCCCCCCCCTTCCAATGTTACCCCGTCACACGTTGATCTGTGTCATGTATGAGAAGACGAGAGCAGGTCCATAGGAAGAAAGAGCTGGAGGCAGCTCAGCAAGTGAGCCCAGCTGCACGGAAGACTGAAGGGCTGGAATTCCACAAAGGGGGGGGGGGAGAGATAAAAAGGCCGTGGGGCCGAGGGGCTGGGCTGCTTCCCTCCCTGTTGGCAAAATGGAAGAACCGCTCCCAAGGGAAGGATCCGGATGGAAGCACGGATGGGGAAGACCCCGCACCCAGAACATGCTTCCCACAACGACCGTCCCTCTCTTGATCGTTACAGATGCCTTCCGGAGACCGTGGGAGAAGTCCAGTACGACATTACCTAGGTGAGGGACAGCCCCCACAGCTGCTCCTGACCCCCCTGCAGTGGGAGGGGCTCTTCTGCCCCCCCCCCAAGCCGAGTCCCTTGCAAGCAGCCCGAGAGAGAGCAGGGACCCCGCCCCGACCCCCCCTCCCAACCTGCAACTGAGTCTCTCTCTTCCCCCCATCAGGACAGCCGTCAGCCAGAAGACCACTGCACCCCCCGCCACAGGTCGGCCACAGGTCGGCCACTTTAGGTATCAGGCAGGAGGAGGGCTGGGAAGCCAGAGATACAGGCAGCAGCGGGGAGGGCAACTGGACCCGGGGACTTCAACTCCCAGAATTCCTCAGATAGCACGGCTGGCTCAGGAATTCTGGGAGTTGACGCCCACCGGCGGTCCACAGGGGCCGACCCCTGCTCTGCAGTGGACGCTCTGCAGACGTTGGAGCAGCAGCTTCTCCACTGACCCAGAGCCCCACAAGAGCTGCAGTGGTCGGAGTGCAGTACTGCAAGCTAAATTCTGCTGCCTGCCGGCTGCCTGCAATTTGGCAGTTCGAATCTCCCCAGGCTCAAGGTTGACTCAGCCTTCCGTCCTTCTGAGGTCGGTAAAATGAGGACCCGGATCGTTGGGGGCAAGAGAGGCTGGCTCTGTAAACCGCTTAGAGAGGGCCGTAAAAGCACCGAGTGCGATGGCTATCCAGGCTGGTTGGATGCCAGGGGATGGTTGACTGGAGGGGCTCCAGATGAGAAGATTGGGGTGTGGGCTTCCCCTTTCACATGCCCGGTCTCAGGACCCCTTCCTGCCCCTGCTGGCCTCAGACTGAGCTAGCCCGGGCCAAGGGGCAAGGAAGGGGGCTGGAATTCCAGCAAGCCAGAAAAAAGGAACCAGACCTACCAGCAGAGTGAAAATGGGGTCAGGAAGAGGATCCTGGCCCCTTCAACCCCTCCCCCCCAATCCCCTTTTCCCCAGAGCCTGCTAGTTTGAGAGCTGCCGGTGCCCACATCTGGCTGCTTTTGCTTCTGGTTCCCCAAAGCTTTGCTCCTCTCCAGCTGTTCCCAAAGCCTCTCCCCCCCTCCTACATCTGGGTGGGAGAGCACCCTCCTCTTACCCCCAGGACGAGGCCCCTCCCTCTCTGCTTCGTGGCCTTCAGCTTGGAGATGCTTGCTGGAAGGGTGGGCATCTGTGCCCCTCTGCTTTGGAATCTCTCTTCCTCCCCAAAGGGCCCGGGCCCTGTCTTCCGGGAGGGTGAAGGCAGCTCTTCCTCCTCTGCCAGTAAAGGAGACTATTTGTAGCTCAGGGTTGAAATGGGGGTGTGTGTGTGTTTCCCCTGGGGCCCTTGGTGGCTTTCTTGCAGACGTTTTATGACCCACCGAGGCAACATCATCAGTGTTGGGGTAATGAAACGCCTGCCAGAAAAGACCCAAACTCAGAGGGCCCCAAGGACCCTTTGCCCATCTCTGTGCAAAGAAGCTTTCATTGCTCCCTGCCAGCCCTGAACCCCCTGCCTGGCCTGGGGGGCGTTGGAACGGCCCTGCTGGGGGATTCTCAGGAAGGGCCGGGGGCCACTGGAAAGACGGCCGTGTTCCTGACCCTCCCTTTCCCTCACCGTCCCAGAATGAAATCTGCTGGAGCCATGACGGCCGGGGAGCCCGCGGGGGGCGCAGGGGATGAATCCGAGCTGGAGCGGGTGAAACAGGTGAGCCGCCCCCCCCCCCAGCCCTGGCGCCTCGGGAGGGTCCGCTGGAGAGCCTGGTTCACGCCTGCACAATTAGACCCGTGTGCCCTGCATGCTTCAGGGCCAACAGGCCTGGTGGGGGTCAGGAGAAGGGGGCTCTCGGACAAGCAGCCCTCATCCCAGCCTGCTGCTTTCAGAAGCCCCCACACACCCACACCCACCCTCCGCAGAGACCCTTGGCCTCAATGCGTCTCCTTCCCCCCCCCCCCCCCAGGAACTCCTGCAGGAGGTTCGGCGTGAACTACAGAAGGTCAAAGAGGAGATAATCCAAGGTGGGTTGGGGGCAACCAGAAGTGCCCCTGGAGGGTCACCGAGGGGAGGGCAATCCTCACTGTGGCCCCATGGCCGAGCTGGAGCAGCAGGGGAGGGCGGGCGGGCGCTCTTCCCGTGGGAAAGCCCCACTGGAGGAGGCAGGTGCCCCTCCAGGCTGCCAGGGGAGGAGCACTGAGGGATAACACTCCCCCCAGCTCTGCCTGGCAACGGTTTGGGGAGGGTCCCAGGGTAGAGGAGGCTGTGATCCATAGTCCAAAACTGACCCCCAAGTATTTCCCCCCCCTCCACAGCATTCATCGCGGAGCTTCGGAAGAGGGGGTCTCCTTAGCCCCCAGACCCAGCCGGTGCCACCCGGAGTCAGCAGCCTAATTCTCCCTCGTGCGCAGAAGAGAATAAAATGGAAAATCACAAAGGCCCCCTCCTCACCTTTCTGGCCCCCTCACGCACTAGACAAGCCCCACCCCCACACCCCTTCCCTGTCAGCTCCCACCGTGCAATTTTGGGGTGGGGGGAAGAGGGACAATCCGTGCTGGCCCCCACCCCAGGAAGGGCAGGACCCCCACCTGTGCCTTACCCAGAGCAATAGCAGGACCCTCCTCCTGAACCCCCCCCCAAGGAAGGAAGCGGGCTCTTTCCCTGGTGGAAGGGGCTCCCCTCTCCCCAGCCCAGGAAGGGCCAGTCTCTCCGCTCCCCCTCCCCATTTTTGGCTCTCGGTGTTTGGTTTCCTCCGCATCACAGAGGGGCGTGTGCCGTCCAGCCAGAGGAGGGGCTGGCGAAGGGCCCAAGGAGATGCCCTCACTGTTGGAGGCCCTTCCTTCTTGCAGCTTGCAAGGGCCAGACCGGGCAGTTCTCCCGGGTGGGGTCCCATCTCCTACCCCCCCCTCCTGGGAGCATTTCAGAGCCCCTCCATCTTCCTCCTGCAGAAGAGGCGGCACGAGTGACGGGCAGAGCATTGGAGGGCCGGTTGCCGGGGCTGCACCCTGGGATGCCCCTGCCAGCCCCTCAAGTAGTTAGGAGCGCTGCTGCTCCTGGGGGGGGCATGCCCCACCTCCAAAGATGGCGCTCTTCTGGGCAAGGGAAGGGCCCTGTCAGTCCCACGTCCCCCCCCCCACGCTTCCCAAGCCCCTTCCTGCATTCCAGGTCTTCTGCTGGTTTCACTCGGTTTTGTAACTTTGATTTTATGCAAGGGGAGAGGGCCCTTTTTGGGATATTTTTTTCTCAAAGGCCCACCCCTCTGGGTCTTTTTTAAAAAAAGAAACGTTCTTCTTCTTCTCCCTTCTCCCTCCTTCAGGCCATGGAGGGGAAACAGGGCAGGCTTTTCTACTGAGCTGTAATTTTTTGACTTTTTTGTTTTTGTCAAGCTGGATAGAATTATTATATTTTGATTTTATTATTATTATTATTGTTATTATTACTGATCTGCTGGGTATCTCTGCCCGACCTCTTTCCACCCTTCCGCCTCACCGCACGCATCGCCCGCAGACGGGCACTAGTATCTCGGGCACGTGCACCAGACTTCTCTTACGAATAAACCTTTTCCTTTTTTGTAAAGTTACAAAGCGCTTCGGCCTCTGCGCGTTTCCTTCCGTCGAGCTTTGGGGAACGGGGCGAGAGGCGGGGGAAGAATGCCCCCAGGTTTAAAAGCTGGGCAAGGACTTGAGAAAGCCTCCACCCACCAGGGGCCAGATTGAAAGCCATGGGGGGGTGGGGGGGGGTCGTGAGGAGATGGGCAGCATTGGAGGCACGTGGCTTTGTTCACAATATACAGGCAGGCCTTGATTTGGAACTGCCCAAAGTTGGTTGTACGATGGAAGGCTATTTGAATGTTTTCAATAAATAAATCCAGCCACAACCTCTATAAACCAGGGATGCCCAACCTTGGCAACTTCAAAAGTTGTGGACCGATTGGGGGAAATTCTGGAAGCTGAAATCCACAAGTTTTAAAGTTGCCAAACTTGGGAGACCCCTGCTGGAAACGGAACAAGATGCTGAACGTACCACAACTCCCAGCAGCCCCAGCCAGCACAGCTAATGGTGAGGGATGCCGACGAAGCTGTGGACCTCCGAATGCTGTGGACTGGCAGGAAATGTCGCCCACCGCCTGAATTTAAGAACAAGGAATGCTCATCAACTCCCTGGTGGACTCTGTCATAGTGGCAATGAGTACTGGTAATCCTCAACTTACAACCATTCATTTAGTGAAGCTTGAAGTTAAAATGGCCCAGAAAAGTGACTTCTGCCTAATCCTCACACTTACGACAGGTAGCATCACCACGGCCACACGATCAAAATCCAAGCATTTGGCCACTGGCACGTATCGCATTCTCCGGGATGACATGGTTGAAATCTGCAAACTTCCCAAAGTCATTGGAGGAAGCCAGATTTGCTTAATGACCACGTGATTCATTTAACAGCTGTGGCAAAAAAGGGGGTAGAATCAAACGCAACTCAACCCCTTGCTTAAGAGATGGAAATCCCGGTGCCAACTGTGGTCGTAAGCCAAGCGCTACCTGCACACCACCGAGTGACCAGAGGTGGCATCCAGCAGGTTCTGGATAAGAGGACATTTTGAGAGCAGTTCAGAGAACCGGTAAATAGCCCCCCCCCCCCACCGCATCTCTTCTCTATTCTGTATCAGTGCCAGCTGATGGGGAGGAAATGGGGATTTTGCAATAACCTTCCCTTGCCACACCCACAAAGCCACGCCCAGAGAACCATAGTAAAAATCTTTTGAATCCCACCAGTGTGAGTGTCCCTGGAAGGACATCTATGCAGGAAGCTGATCTATGGCGGCATTTCTCACGCTGACAAGGGAATTCTGGGAGTTGAAGAAGTCCACGCTTCTTCAAAATTGTCCCGGTCGAGAAAAACCTGTTCAATGGGGCTGTTAATGTTGACGCTACATCATCAAGCCCCTCATTTGCTTTCCAAATCTCCGGCCTGCTTCCTGCTAAATCTCCGAGAAGAGCAGCAGCTGCCGCACCCTGGACACAGCCGCTCTGTCCTTGGGGCTACAACCGAAGTTGCCTCTTCCAGGGAAAGCGAGGAGGGGGCCGGAGCCACTGGATGACGGAAGGAAGGGAAGCTGGTCTTTCTCTGACTTTTTTAATCGATCCAATATTTACATTCTAGGAAAAGCCCCTCGGTTGGGACGTGCATCTCAGCGCCCCAAATCCTAGCCTTCCTGCGGGTGAAGGAGCACCGCGGACCACTCCCCCGGCGGCCTGCGTCCAGATCCCGCAATGGCCCAGGGAGGGTCCCACCCTGGCCGTCCCCAGGGGCAGCAGCAGGGGGCTGCTACTTCTTGGGGGGGGGCGGAGGAGACCTCCACCAGCACCCGGTTCATCTCCCGCAGCCGGGCGTCCAAGGTCTCCAGAGTCAAGCCGAGCTCGGTCACCTGCTCCTGCAGGCCGAGCAAGGTGCAGTTCAGCTCCTCCTCCTTCTTCTTGGTGTTGCTGCTCTGGCGGGAGTACTCCAGGAAGATGCACAGGCCCCCCACCCCGAAGACGATGGCTTCGCCCAGCAGTTCGGCCCCCAGCTCCGCAGCCACATCCTCGTTCAGCGGCTTGATGGTAGCGCCCCGGAAGCCCATGATGCGCATCTTGGCCCGCATCTCCACCCAGTGGTAGACTGCAAAGGAGAGCGAGAGAGAGGGAGAAGGGCCGCTGCGGGTCACAGGCCACCAGCCAGCACTCCAGGGAGGCAAGGCCGAGTTCGCAGGGCCGCCCCCACCCGGCAGCCCCAAGGCGGCGTGCGCGTGTGTGGTGGAGGGGGTTCCGGCCCTAGCAAGGGGGAAGCCCCGGGGGAACCGGGGCCGCTTCCTTTTGCCACGGGCAGGACCGGCAGCCCCTAACCCGGGCCAGGCAGTTGAGGGCCACCCTCTTCGGACGGGCTCAACGTCCCTGAGCCAAAAGGCCGGGGCCCATTTGGAGCGCGCTCCGCCCTCTGCCCGCCGCCCTTCCAGCTAGACTGCTGCTGGGGCTGGAGGCTCCACGGCCGCCCCACGTGCCGCCGCAAAGTCACCTTCCCCGCTGGGCGCCTGCGCGTCGCCTACCCCGCGCGCTGCCCCATTGGCCTTCCCCGCCGCGGGCCCCGCCCCCTCCCGCTCCCCATTGGCTACCCAGCGCGCGGCGGGCTGCTGCCGAGGCGCTTACTCACGCTGCGCGGGGGGCCCGCAGATGTACTGGCGGAAGAAGGGGCTGGCGCGCGCCCCGTCCTTGATGCGCGCCGCCAGGGGCTTCGAGAGCTGCCGGACGCCCAGGTAGAGCAACTTGGCGATGGGGAAGGCGCCGGCCACCATCCTCCTCGCGCTCCCAGCGGCCCCCGCGCGGAGCGGCCCGCCAACGTCGAGCGCGCTGACTCCGGCACGCCCGGCGCGCCCCGCCCTTTGCGTAGGCCTCCGGCGTCACGCCGCGTATGCAAATACACCTTATGAATATGCAAATCTGCCCCGGCCACACCCTTCGGACGGCGGCAGCGTGAGGGGCGAGGCCTGCGCTCCGGTGGCTTCGTTCACTCCTGAATACATAAATCCCGGCCACCTTTCACGCGCCGTGGCGGGTCGCGTTTCCCTTCACTGCCTCTCCCTCCACCCCCCATAGGTGAGGGGAAAGTGTGCCGGCCCCCTTCAGGGGTGAGCCGGAAAAGCCTCGTCATAGAGACGGCGGGGAGGTCGGGGCGGGTGGCCCTTGGCTGGCGGACCATAGAGATGCGAAGCAGAGCGACCCTCCCGCGGCCGCCCTCTTGGCGTCGCCCTCCGGGAGGACCCCGAGGAGCCGCCTCCCCCCTCCCACCAGGTGAAGCTTCGGCTTTGCGGTGGAGCGCCGGACAAGAGCGGGGCTCGAGCGGCCAGGCTGCTGCAGGAGGCGGCGCTGCAAGGCCCATCGTCCTGGCCCAGCGCCCGCGGCCCCCCAGTGGCTCCTTGGGGTCTGCAGGCGCTGTGGGCTCCTTGGTGCCCTCTGAGCTTGGCGGGCTTTTCTTGCAGGCGTTTCGTGACCCCGCCGCGCAACAGCATCAGTGCCCAGGCGGCCAACCTCGGCATGCGCTGATGACGTTGGGGCCCCGGGGACTGTGGCGCCCCCTGGCGCAAGAGGGACGCTGGCCGTTTGCCAGGAGGATTCCGTGGGCGGGGGGCTTTCTGGGGAGTGCAGGAAGGGGGGGCTCAGCCCATCTCACTGGGCAGACGTTGCACTCTGACAACGAAGGTTTGGATTCGAAGCGTCTGCAAATAAACCCGCCAAGCTCAGCCCTGAGGAGCTGCAAAGGCTCGCTGGGCTTGTCGGGGGCTTCGCAAAAGGAGGAAATCCCGCGTTCCCTGGCAGGAAGTTCAACTTCCGGCTGAGTAGCCCAACACGCTCAGGAAAAGCAGTGAAGCGAGGATAAAGGCCGGGCAGAGCAAATGAGGCGAGGAGATGGGTGGTGCCTGGACTTTTGCAGCTTTGGTTCCAGGAGGAGCCCTGCGCCCTCCCTGGGAAGCCCCTGCCGGGCATTTTGTGGCCAGGAGACTGACCACACGGGGTCACGCCAGACCCCGTGAAGGCAGATTGCAGGTGGTTAGGAGGAGAAAAGAGGGTCAGGGGCACCCAAGGCTAAATCCCTTTCCTCTCTGCCCTTTTGTAGGCGCTGCCACCTTCTTTGCCAGAAGAACTAATTGACACCCTCGGGGGGAGCAGCTGCCAAGCGAAACCAACAAGCAGAGAAAGAACCCCCCCCCCCCCCCACAGGTTAGTTCCAGGACTGCCAAACACCCAGGACTTCAAACACGACTCCTTTTGTTGAAAGGGCCTGGGGAAATTATTGCACCACAATCCATCTGGAGTAAAATGTCTCTGGGGATTGTCAGTCACTGAGGTCACGGTTGCCCTAAAGGTGCTTTTCCAAAAGGCACCTGGACTTCCTTGTTTTTTCTTCCCCTTGAAATTGTTTCACTTCTAAAGAACTGAAGAAACTTCCTTGGATGAGAAGCAAAATGTTTTCAAGATAAAAACCCCAAGGGAATCCAGTTGCCTTTTGGAAAAGCACCTTTGGGACACGCCAAAGTTAAAGTTGGACTGAGGCATTTCAGGTCCCAACCCTGGGAAAGTCAAAAAGGCCGTCCTTCCCTTGCTCTGACCCTCATGCAGGCGACTGCCTCCTCTTATCGGCCGTCCAGCAGCCGGAGGATCCAGCCGAGAGAGAGAAAGTGAAATAAACAGCACCAGAAAAAAGTCTCCCATTCTGACATTCGCCCTCAGAACATCTGGGCAGCTGCAAGGTTGGAGGCTTCAGGGAGGAGGGTGAATCCTCCTTTGCCAATGGTGATGGTGCTCCCTTCTTGTCCCTGTGGAAGTGGGCATGTTTTAGGCTACCAGACCCCAAGGCGAGGCGTGGCTGAGGTGGAGGGATGCCTCCTCCTCCTCTGGAGAGCTCTGTCCACTGTCCTCACCTTTGGCCTCTCGTGTTTATTCCCAGGAAGCCTCTCCATCCAGTGGCCCTCGGTGAGGCTAAGATTAGGCTGTTCTCATCTCGGAATGTTACTGATGCTAATCTTTCTTTGTCATGCATTCCCGGAACAGAGAGTCATCCGTGGGGTAACTTGCCAGAAGTCCACATTGATTTTGGATCAAGAGACTTTTTGGAAGCAGCTGACATGCCTTATATCTTGTCCCATACAAAGGGCTGCTTCGCAGATTGTAGCACTACATATATGCGGTAAATTTAGCTATTCTGGGGGAAGAAATACTATTCTTACATCATCTCTGCTGACGTAGATTAATATCCGTCCCCACGCTCGTTCATAAACATGCATTGAAGGGGCAGTTAAAGTCCACCCTTTCATGAGTTCTTAAATAATCCAGCTGTGAATTTAACAGGGAGCCACGAAAGCAGTTCAGCTGACTTCTCAGGCCGACTGGAACGAGGGTCCCACCCAGACCAAGAAGCCTACAGACGCGAACCTGCATTGGTGTCTCTCTGCACAATCAGAAGCAGCCCCAAATTCAGAAAGGAGCACCCGCTGAGAGCTGCCCTCTTCCGGGAGGAAGACGAGTTCCTCCCCCTTTCCCCTTTGGGTGACGGATCAGGCCAGGCTGAGACTTAATTATGCGACAGCCAATCTTGGCCTCTGAAAACGTTCCGTTAATTACCCTTCCAGAAACTCCCTGTGTTCGGCTTCCTGTCCTAACTAGGAGATGGGAAACTGGAACAGGCTAAGGAGAAACAGACACGCGGGGGATTGTTTTCGTCTTCTGGCGTTTGAAGGGGCCCCTGGGGAAGCTTCTGTGCCCTGAGAATGGCTGGCCCTGGTTTGATCCATGGGCTGCTTTCAGCTCATCAGCTTGTTTAAAGAAGCAAGCACAAATCGGACGAGAGAAAAATCGAGAAGCTCCCAGCTTTGTTGCCCAGGAACCAGCGCGAATTGCAACTCGTGGCTCAAACCTTATTGCCGCTAGAATTTTTCTGTCCTCTTTGGAAACCTTGGCCTGATGCTGTCCAGATGCCACAGGAGGGCAGCTTCCAAAGTCATAAACAGCTCTTTGACCTGAGAGCCTGGAAAAGGAAGGAAGGAAGGAAGGAAGGAAGGAAGGCTGCCCTAATGGAAGTGGCTGATTTGCAGCCCTGCAAAAACGATGGGAGGGGGAAGATCCCAGAGGGAGCCCAGTGCCAGGACCCTGTTGCTGCTTTCTCGTAAAAGGGGGACTTGGAGAACAGATCGGGAATAGGGTCAGGGTGCTTTTTACACCCTTAAATGGTAACGTGTGGCAGGCAGATGGGAATCAGCGTAGTTTCATTGTTTGTGTCCATTATGGGACACAATCTGGCTGGCCTCAGCACATGGAATCTGATGGAGCTTTGGCCGTATCCCTGGGCCCTATCTTTATATGATACAACAGGGCCTCAGTGATGAGCGGCTGCTGTGCCGCATGACAATATGAGGGACACTTGCTCTCCTTGCTGTAGTGTGGACGATAAAGAAATGCGTGTGAAGTGGTTTGCGTGCTTGGAAGTGTTAGATGAATGCCAGGTATTCTTATCTGTGGAACATATGACAGAAACGTGCTCAGACACACGGCTGTTTTTAAATAGTCGTAATGTTATTACTGGCCCTTAAAGAATCCTGGGGAAGACCGGCTGCTTCCCCGGGAACAGTCACCGGTTAAAAGTCAGGATCTTCATGTGGAGATCCTCGTCTCCCATCCCCAACCCGCCGGCCTGCGAGGAGGGGGGCAGCCGGAGGGCCGGGGGCTGCCGGCAGAAGATGCTCTTCTTGGTGGACAGAGGGGTGTCGAGGGTGAGCGAGGCGCTGGCCATCTCCTGGGGCTTGGAGCTGGTGAGGAAGCGCACCAAGGTGGAGAGGGCTTTGGCCACATCGCTCCGGGCGCCTTCGTTGGCGAAGCAGTAGAGGATGGGGTCGGCCACGCAGTTCAAGCTGGTGAAGGCCAGGGAGGAGTGATAAGCCACAAAGATCTTCTCCTCAAAGCTGCAGTCGCCCGGCTTGCTCAGGTAGACGGTGCTGCGGGAGAGCAGGATGAGGTGGTAGGGGGCGAAGCAGAAGAGCAGGATGGCGATCAGGCTGAGCGCCAGGCGCTTGATCTTCGCCTTCTCCTGCTTCTCGGTGGAGACGTTGCCGCGCACGGCCCGCAGGATGCCCTGGTAGGAGAAGAGCATCAGCACCCAGGGGAAGAGGAAGCCCAAGAAGACCCGGTAGAGGTTCATCCAGGCCACCCACTCCTCCATGGGGTACTTCTCGAAGCAGAAGGTGTGGTTGTAGCGGTCGTGGAAGAGCTCGTCGTGGAACAGCGGGGCGGAGTTGGCCCCGATCTCGATGGTCCACACCACCGCGCTGACGGCCACCGCCGTCTTGACCCTCCGGAACCTGGCGAAGCGCAGCGGGTGGGCCACGGCCAGGTAGCGGTCCACCGAGATGCAGCAGAGGAAGGCGATGCTGATGTAAATGTTGGTGTAGAAGATGAAGCCGAAGAGCTTGCAGGATTCCTGCCCGTGGATCCAGTTGTCGTAGTGGAGGAAGTAGTCGATCCAGAGGGGCAGCGTGGCGATGTAGAGCAGGTCCGCGATGGAGAGGTTCATCAGGTAGACGCCCAGCTCATTCTTCTGCCGGACCTGCAGGTAGGCCGCCCAGAGCGCCATGCAGTTGGTGGGCAGCCCCAGGGTGATGACGATGATGTACAAGGTGGGGGGGAAGAGGTGGTCCACCCTGGAGTCCACAGGGCAGCTCCAGCTGGCTTGGCTCGTGTTGCACATCCTGGGGGTGGGAGGGAGGGGGGCCGCCTGCCCGGATCCTAGCTCACAGCAGGAGTTTGTGTGGCTGGGCGCGCTGTCTCCACAGAACCACGCAGGCTGCTGAAAGGAGGTTCCTGCAGGTGCCATGAAGAGAGGTCTCCATCATCGCCCTCTAGGTGCCCGTGCGCCCGCTGCCATCCCTCCGATCTCCACGGGTGGCCTCTGCTGGCTGTTCAGATCTGGGGAAGGGAAAGAGAGATGGGTTGATGCTTTCTGCCTTTCGTGGCAAAGCCACACGGCGTGGCTCCGTTCGGAGCATCGGCCACAGAGACGCTCCCTGGGCCAGAGAGCAGAGACGGTGGGAACGGTGCCAGGGGACGGGCTTGTACAAGGAAAACATATGCCGCTTTCCTGGATGTTGAGCCTTAAAATAATCATAATTTCTATCGCGAGGAGCCATCGAGTCCAGCTCTCGCTTGTTCAGTGCGGGAACGAAAACTGAAACTTTTTCTGGCAAATGGCTGCTCAGCATCTCAACACAGACTGCAACCCCCCCCCCCCCCCAGGACACCTGACAGCCCCCCTTGTCCGCTTGGATCCACCATCAAATTGGTCCCCTCTGAGGGAAGCTCATCTTTATTTGGGATGCGTGTTCTTACTCACGAGTATCCCCTCCCTTCTCTTCTCCGAAGGCTGAGCGTCCGGGGTCCTCAGTGCTCTCCGAGCTGGGTGGTTCCCTTGCAGACGTCTCATTACCCAACTAGGTAACATAATCCATGCTAGTAACTATGGAGTTTGTTCCCTGTTGGTGTACCATAGCTTGCCCTGTCATGGAACATCTGCAAGCTCAGCGAGCACCAAGGACCCCACCACGCTCCTCCCCACCCCTTTTAGCACTGATGATGTTCCCCAGTAAGGTAATGAAACGTCTACATGAGTGCACCAAGGACCCCACAGTTCAGCCTGGAGCTGCCTAGGTTCCCTTCTGAAGGTAGACACATCCTCAGGGTCTCCTGGTGGAACATGAATTCCTGATGCTCCATACATGCACACAGGCCCTTGAAAAGGGCTGTGCAGCTTCTGACGAGAGCTGGGAAGCCAAGAAGTCCTCCTCCTCCTCCTCCTCCTCAGGGCAGGGAAAGAGCCGGTGGGGCCTCCGGAGCGCCTGGGAATAGGGGGGTCATTGTCCGAGGCTGAAGTCTCTCAAGGCTCTTCCCTATTTTTACTGCAACACACAAACAGGCCCTCGTCCTGTCACTGCCCCGGAAAGCACCTCCCTCCTTCCCTCCGGATCGCTGGCCTGAAAACGAAGGAAACCAGCACTGGTGGGTCACCCAGGCCCCAACACTCATTTCATTTATTGAATTTCTGTACCGCCCAATCCTGGAGGACTCCGGGCGGCTTACTGGGGAATTCTGGGAGTTGAAGTCCGGACATCTTCAAGTTGCCAAGGTTGAGAAACACTGGCTTAGAGCTTTAAAAGTGGGAAAGGGCAGAGGGGGAATCCGTCAGGGTGTTGGGTCTTGTGTAACTGCGCACTGATCCAGGCAGAAGCCAGCGGCAGGCTCGGTACTGCTGGGTTCCCCCAAAGTCGGCCGTCTCCCTGCTCCCTGCAGACGGTGCCCAAGGGCGCAGCTGAGATCTGCCTCCGTGTGGGCAGCCCCTCCATCCTAGGGGGCTTTGTGTCTAAGGAGCTCTTAAGCGTTGAGGCTGCTGCCACTCAGCTACTTCTCAAGGAAGGGCAGGCGGACTCTCTGCAGAAAAGACTCCTGAAAAATTAATGTTGACCTTTTGGGGAAGCTTAATCCTTCTGGCTGGAACTGAAGGTCACGAGGACCCCCTTCCCTGCTAAGAAGCCCCCCTGCCGGGCTCCAAAGGGCAGAGGAGAAGGTAGAAGACAGCCTGGTGCAGCTACAGCAAGGCTCCTGCCGGGCCAGCCAGGATGTGGGAAGGAGAACCATGCGCTCTGCCTCTTCCCAAATTAAAAGATGGGCAGTTCCCAGTCACACCTGCCACGGTCCCTGGGCCCCAGCTCTCTCTCGCCCTTCAGCCGTGCTGCTCTCCCCAGTGATGTTGTCGGACGGGGGGTAAATAGAGCTTCATCCTGTTGACAGCAAACGAGGAACAAGATGGAGGTTGCTTGGATGTGGTGCAGGTCCTTTAATGCACTTTGACGAGACTCTGGCAGAGAAGTTAAATCTCCACCAAAGTGAAAACGGAGGGGGGGGGGGGTTCTTGGGAAAAAGACAGATCCCACAAGAAGTGACGGATGGAAACTAATCAAGGACAGAAGCGACCTAGAACTAAGGAGACATTTTCTGAAAGTTAAAACAATTCACCAGTGGGACAATTTGCCTCCAGAAATGGCTGCTCCAACACTGGAGCCTTTTAAGAAGAGGCTGGAATGGTAGAGGGTCTCCTGCTCGAGCAGAGGGTTGGACTAGAAGACCTCCAAGGTCCCTCCCAGCTCTGTTATTTTGTTAATGTGCTCTCCATCAGCTTGCTCCAGATTCCATGACCCACAGCCAGCCAAGGGTGTTGTCGTACGAATTCTTTTCTGTTCCGTAAAGCCCCATGGGCGTTGAGAAGAGAGCAGCATGGGGTTCAGGGTCCCAGTGAGCATACTGGGAAGGGGCGGGCCCTCGTGCAAGGAAGAATGGCAATTAGGGGCAAAAGCCATGGATTCTGGGTGGAGATACGACACCGGAGGAAGGAAGAGACAAAGGATTTTCCTCCCCTTTTCCAAATCCGGGAAAAACCCAATCGGTCCTCAAAACCATTTCTCTTTTGAAGAAGAAGGAGGAGGGGGTTCACTTCCCTCAGCAGGTCAGCTGCTGGAAAGAGAGAGCCTGCCTTTGGGAGACCCTTTCATGCCCCCCCCCCCCCGGAGGAACAGCCATCTCCAGAGGTCAGACGGAGGGGGCCCCGAGCGGGCAAAGGCTTCTTGTGGGCACATCCAGGTGAGAACCCAGCATTATCCACTGGAAGTCTTCAAGCAGAGACTGGACAGCCATAGGGTGTAGGATAAGGGTGTCCAACCTGGGAACTTTAAGACTTGTGGACTTCGGTTCCCAGAATTCCCCAGCCAGCATAGCGTAAAATTCCCAGCTGGACACCCTGGATCAAGGATCTTGGATTAGGAGACCTCCCAGGTCCCTTCCAATTCTGTGGATTAATCAGTGGAACAACTCGCCTTCAGAAGTGGGGGCTCCGTCAGATCGGACAGCCCTTTGTCTGGAATGGCAATAGATCTTCCTGCTTGAGCAGGGGGCTGGTCTAGAAGACCTCCAAGGTCCCCTTCCACCTATGTTATGCTGCTACACAGCAGCACCTTGGAGGAGAGGCTGAAACCCAGGAGTCGATCCCTAGCATCAGCCACCCTGGCCCTGCTTGCTCTGAGCCACCATGAAGCGGAGGAGAAGCTAAGCAAGGGAGTTAATCATTCTCCTGGGGTGCTTGTGGAGGGGGGGGGGGCAGATCCCAGCCCTAAGGAAGACGCTATGATTGTGCAACCAGGTGGCTGAAGGCCTCCACCACGGTTGGTTGACCCAGGACGCCTACGTGGTGAGGGTAGAGATCTCCCTAAACCGGGACAAGACAGGTGTGCAAAGAGAGAGTCCTGCTTCCCCCTTAAAACTGTCCGCACACCCACTGGCATCAGGCAGACCTTCTGAACAGACGGATCCTCCTTGCAACTCTTCCTTCTGTCACTATTTGAAGTTGCAGCGGCAGAGGAAAAAGTGGAAAGTCCCACTTGGGACCATTGCCGCATCCTCCTGACTCATACTATGACAATTGCAACATCCCGGGGTCACGCGATCCCCTGTTGCGACCTTTTGACAAGCAAAGTCAATGGGAAAGCCAGATTCGCTTAACAACCCCGTGACTCAACAGCTGCAGCGATTCACTTAACAACTCTGGCAAGAAAGGTCGCAAGATGGGACAAAACAAGTGTTTTGTTTAGCAACAAAATTTTTGGACTCCGTTGTGGTCTTGAGAGCGAGCTGCATACGGAGCATCTTCCGGCAGGACAGTCGTCCTTCGGAGGGTTGAGCCGGGGAGTCAACATCGTGGGGTTAATTCCACCCACCCGATTTAAAGAGAGAAGCTGCAGCAGCTTCTTAACCATGAGTAAAATCCCAGCTCAGCACGTACGCCAGGAGCCCCACCCGGCTGTAGCAGGGGGGCTGCCCTAGAGGCAGGGCAAGGGGAGGAAGGGAAGGGGGCAGAGAGGAGCCCTCTCCCTCCTCGAGGACATGGTCTCCTTCCATTACTGGCCCAAATGGGATTAGGACTCCAATTCCGGGCCACGCTTCCCAGCTGCTACTGAACAGGCGAAGCAGCTGGCAGGTGGCCTCTGATGCCCGAAAGGAACGGTGGGCAGCCTTGGCCCAGACCTGCCACCCTTACAAATGTTCAATGCCTGGAATAAATTCTTTGGTCGCTGCTCCTCGGAGGCAGAGCAGAAATTCAAGCTAGGAAATGAGAACACAAAAGGGGATCTCTTGCTTGCTGGAGAAAAGGCGGCCAGCTCAGAGCGATGGGAGACTCCCGGTGCAGACGCTGGCCAGGAGGCAGAGGAGCCTATGGGGGGGCCTCGCAGTGTCCGTGCACGAGGAGGAGGAAGATGAGTGGAGAATGTCTGCACAATTCTGCAGAATAGTGAAATGAGGGTTTTCCAGCCTCGGCAACTTTAAGGCTTGTGGACTTCAACTCCCAGAATCTGTGCTGGCTGGGGGATTCTGGGAGTTGAAGTCCACAAGTCGCCAAGGTTGGAGCCCCGTGGATGCCCAGAAAGCAGCCGCCTGGTGCTTTTCTTGAACGCCTGGTGGCTTCTCTGGAGGGACACGAAGGCTGGTGTGGTTGCGTGACACACTTCAGCTGATAACCAACCACTTCCTTAGTTGCTCAGCTTCTCCGAGGAGCCTCAACACCCGCAAACCCTCCGTTTACTCTGTGATTCAGGGTGTTTTGCAAATTCAACAGGAAATAATACGATGATTAAAAAAAAAACCCTTCGAGCTAAGAGTCTTGTAAAAATGCAATATGGGTTTTATGAATTCATTCCCCTTGGAGATTGTCCTCTTTCCGTGTCCACGTCTGAGACCGGTAGGTCTGCAGTGGAAGCAGGAGGAGAAAGTGGACTGAGAAAGCCAGCTCAGTTCCTGGAGAGTCAGAAATAAAACGCAGCCAAGACAGGAGCTTCCTCTGTTCCTAGGCGCCCAGACGGTAATCCTGGGCGTTTTCTGCCCTATTAAACATGCTGGGTTCCTCCCAGGCAGCTTCTTCCAACCAGTGGATGTTTTTTGGGGGGGGGGAAGTGAGTGGAAAACACTGGCGGAGGAGAAGGGAGAATCAGAGATGTTGAAAGGACAGAGAAGAGGAACAAAGATGTTTAGGGGACAGGAGGCTAAAACGGATGAAGAACGCTTTCAGGGCCAGTCAGGTGCAAAGAAGGACCAGGGGGGTGACATGATAGCATCTTCCAATATCTGAGGGGCTGCCCCAAAGAAGAGGAGTCAATCTAGTCAATCCCTGAAGGCAGGACAAGAAGCAACAGGTGGAAACCTTTCAAGGAGGGAAGGAACCTGGAACTAAGGAGGAATTTCCTAACCGCAAGGACAATTCACCAGTGGGACAGCTTCCCTCCACAGGTTGTGGGGGCTCCATCAGTGGCGGCTTTCAAGAAGAGGCCGGATAGCCACTTGTCAGGAGTGGCCTCGTTGAGCCGGGGGCCGGACTCCTTCGGTCCCTTCCAGCGCTTTCTCTGCTGTAGAGGAGAGCCCACCTGGATGCTGGGGGCCTCTGTGCACGGAATAACTGAAGGGCTTTATCTCTGGACATGGAGAGGGAGGGCTCTCCTTTGGGGGAGAGAGACCCCCTAAGCCCGTGGAGGCTACTTTGCAACGCTGGAAGGCCCTGGGGAGTGCCCTCCTCCCTCTCTCTGCCCTCCACCTGCCAGTCAGTGCTCGGCCCCCAATTCGATTACTCTGCCATCTTCCTATTTATAGTCCAGAAATGCAGGTGTTTCTGAGGCCGAGAGAAGGACCCAAACGTTCCCCTGGGGTCTCAGCAGTGTGTGCCCAGGATTTGGGGGTGGGGGGGGGGAAGGTGTGCTGTGGGGCTTTGCTGCTGCTTCATCAGAGAGATGGGGATGATGGCCCATCTTGGGTCAGAGGGCACCAACTACAGCTGGGGAGTTTTCCCTGGGAGGCTGGTCTGCTTTCAAGGCTCTCTTTCTCTCCTCGGCCCAGGTGGGAGAAAATGTTTGGCAGAGAACTTTGGTGTCTGCAATAACTGGATGGAAATGCAGAAATGCATTAAAAACCCTCGCAGAAGGTAGAGATCCGTTTCTGAAGCAGCTCTTAAGAGGCTCTCGGGGAAGGGAAGAAAGCGTATTTTCAGCTTCAAAATTAGGCACAGTGTGAGCTCACGTTGGAATTCATCGGGACAGTCAGTTCTGAATCGGTTTTATTGGGGCCTTTGGAGCAGAGAAACTCTGCAGGGGCCACGGGGAGAGGAGCCAAGAGACCGACGGGCAGGAGCAAGGAAGCAGGCGGGGTGTGTGTGCTGCTCTCCCTTCCCCAGACCCCACAATCCCCGGCAAGCCGCCAGTTCCCTGCGTCAGGGCTTTTCATCCCCGGAGGTGTTTGGGTGGGTGTGACGAGCAGCTCCCGGCTAATCTACGGTCTGGCTAAATAACCACGTCTGGGCCTTCCTGCAGGCCCCAGCTTGACCGTGGGCCCAGGCCGGCTGGGGCTCCTCTTGTGGGGAGGGGGGGGAGGGCTGGATGACCTGCCTTCCTTACTCGACGGGCGAATGGTTCCTGCCTGGGAGTTTCAGCCGTTTAGGCCCCCTTCCTCTTCCATCGGGGAGGGAGGGAGGATTTCAGATGAACCCGTTCGAAACTCCGGCTCTGTGCAAAATAGTTTTCCTGAACTTGGTCAACTCAAATAAGGTTATCTTTAGAGATCCAGACCGTCCGAGTGCATGAAGGTGGCCAAGCGTTGCTACAGGCCTCCCTACTCCATGCAGGGGAGCGAGTGGAGGCAGCGTTCCTCTTCCGGCTGAACCCAAGGCCCTGAAGGGGGCACGCACCCATTGCCCCCAGGCCTGTGCTCGAGGTTGTGGGCCACATTTTGCCTTCAGCAAACATTCACACCACAGGTTTGCCCCTGTCTGTTCAAGCTGAGTGACAGTGTGCAAAACGCTGGGCTTCCTTAGCCTTAACCACAGTTAGATGTTTGTGCGTGGCCGCTGAAGTCTCTGAGCCAGTCAGTCCATGATCCACTTACAAGGCATGTCCAGCAAGTGGGCTAATACAGTAACCAAGTTAACCATAAAGCAGAATATTGACACGAGGGGTTCCTGGTGCTCTCTGAGCTTGGCGGTTTTCTTGCAGGCGTTTCATCGCCCAACTAGGCAACCACATCAGTGCTAGTCCTCCGTTAGATCCCTCAAGTTAACTGTGAACACTGAGGGTCCGGCCATGATCTCCAGCCATTGCCAGCTTCATGGAGTTTTAATTGATTTCAGCTAAAATATGGGCAGCCTGGAAGCCACAGGGCAACTCCTTCTCGGGGATACTGCTGGGGAGGCAGTCGGAGGAGAGATGTGCAGCCTTGAGCCCTGGAGCCACGCCAGAAGATCAATCAGAAACACACAAATAGCCACCATTGGGGTGAGGAGAGCTTTAATCCTGCACCCGGGTCACTCGGACAGCTAATCTGCCCTTTGCAGCTAAAACGATTATGCAGCCCTTCCGGTTGCGTCTCTGCCGTGTTTTGGAAGCCTCGGCGTCTCCTGTTAGATCCCCTAACTGCTCTCTTATTATTACTATCAAAAAGGATTATTAGCATTAAGTCCTTGCCCAGCCTGTTTCTCCAGATAAAAGCCTCATCCATCAGGTTATATCATATTTTGGAAAGGTCAAGTATAAACACAATACGAAATACGTAAGTAAGTTCAAATGGTAAATAAATCATCAGTCAGGTAGCGCTAACAGGTAAAACTTTCCTAGAAAGATAAAACAACCCAAACACCGCTTGGAATGGAGGCTACAGAAGGCCCCCAAAGAGAGGCAGAAGGAGGGGGGCGGTCACCAAACTTGGCCACTTTTAAGACTTGCGGACTTCTACTCCCAGAACCCCTGAAGCCAGTATGCCCTGGACGGAGAATTCTGGGAGTTGAAGTCCACAAGTCTTAAAGTGGCCACACTTGAAGCCCCCTGTGGCTTAAAGGAACTTGGATGCACTCTTTGACACCAGGCTCCAGCCCAGTTGGTGGTCTGAGAAGCCAAGGAAGAGCCAGCAAGGCTCCCCCCCTCCGTCCCCTTCGCCCCAAAGCCAGGTTGGCAGAGAAGGAGAAAGCGGTGCAGGTGTCCGTTGCCGGCAGGCATGTGGCAGGGGAGACGGCACGGCTGGAACCAGGCAGGAAGAGACGGCTGCTCGGCTCCCACCCACCAGGTGCCCTGTGACTTCAAAATTGCATTTGGGCTGATTCCATTATCGCCAGAAACTCCATTATCTGTTGAGGTTATCAGCACAATTTTGTTATCTGCGCAGCAAATCAGTCAAGATGAAAATAGAAATGCATTCAGGAGGGTCGGAGGGGAAGAGGAAGAGGGGGGCTGCCTTCCTGCTGCTGCCGCTTCTGCTGGAAACATCCCGTTTCCCCTCCCTGCGTTTTCCCCAGGATGACCTGGGGAGTCCGGGAGGAAGTCTCTCTTGACCCACGGCCAGTTGGGGGGGGGAAGAGCCACAAGGAAAAGTCGCCCACTTGGGGGGTTGCCTGGCGTGTGCCTCTTCTCCTTGGCTGGAACCCCCCCCCCCGTTTCCTGACCTGGGAAGGAGCTTCCTGATGAGGGTTGGGGGTCCAGGCAGGCCTGCGGGAGCCCCATGGGCTGGTCAGTCTGGGTGCTGGAGGGGGACCGAGAACCAGAGCGGGGGCTGGGTCCAGCTTCCGCCTTGGTGGTCAGAGGTTAAGGGAATCCAAAGTCAAGGGGGGACTGAACCCCCTCACCCCCCGTGGGGCGTCTCCCTCGTGCCCTTCTCTTGGGGGGCTCTCAGAGGGCTGGGAGCCCCAGGTAGCCAGGCTCCCCAGAGAGCCCAGCAGAGGGCTCCTCTTGGGCCACCCAAAAACCACCCTCGGCCAGTTGCCGCTTCTTTCCTGCCTGGTGCGGATGAGGTGGGGGGGGGGAGCTCCAACTTTGGCAACTTTAAGACTTGTGGGCTTCAACTCCCAGCAGGCTGTGCTGGGGGGGGGGATTCTGGGAGTCAAAGCCCACAAGTCTTAAAGTTGCCAAAGTTGAAACCCTTCAGCAACATAGACTAAGGGGGGGGGGGTCTTCCCTCTGGCCAGAGAGGTCTTGTGTGCCCTCCACCCTTGCCAATGCCCACCCCTCCCCAGCCGCCTGAAAAAGACTGCTGGTGCATCTGGAATCTTTTGCAGGCAGCCTCTGGGAATACACAGAGTGTCTTTCCCCTGCCAAGGCGCTTTCCCCGTGCCAAGCAAGCCAAGCTGGAGTTCTTACCTGGGCAGCGGGCAAAAGGCTGCCTGGCAGGCTGGGGCTCAGGATCCCCCTGCGCGTTTATTCAGGCAGGATCCGGGAAGTCCTTTGGGGGAGGGGAAGGCTCTCCCCCAGCCCCCCACTGGGCACGGGGTTACTGGATCCCAGGGCAACAGCCCCCCCTGCATCTCAGGACTGTTGCGAGAGAAAGAAGCCCCCTCCCCAAATAGCCTGATCTCCAAACCCCCGGCAGCTTTCAGGTGGTGAAGGGAAAGCAGTTGGTCCACGCTCAGAGCCTGGAAGGGCTTCCCTTCATTCGCCCCCCCCTCCTCCTCCGCCAAGCGACGGACCCCATTCCCGCCCCCTCGTCCCTCCGTGTCCCGAGCGGCGGAAGCTCACGCTTGAGACTTTCCCGGGAAGGTCGTCGCCGCTGCCGCCGCCGCCTCCTCCTCCTCCTCCACCGGCGGGGTCGGGGGGCTTCTCCCGAGCGGCGGCGCTCCGAAGGGGACGCGGGACAGGCGCTCACGCGGCCGGCGAGGCATCTTGCCCGGCTTCCATCGGGACCTCCGCTCGCCACCCAGCTCAGCCCGGAGTGAACGGCGGCGGCTGCTCGGAGACTTTCTCGGCGCGGCGCCTTCTCCGGAGCCAGCCTCTCGGGGCGGGGAGCCGCTTAACCCGTTCGCTGCCGGCTCCCCCAGGCGCCCCGCCGCCGCTGCGGCTCTTCTCCCGCCCGCTGCTTCACCCCGGAGCGGCTGCTGGAGAGGAGGGGGAGGAGGAGGAACCGGGGCGCGGACGGTGCAGCGGAGGGCCAAAGCCGGAGTTTCCTCTCCACTATTCGGGTGAGAAGAGCCGCTCACCTGGGCGCTCCACCCCAGAGAACCTCTGCTTCCCAATGGCCTCCCTGGCCCTTGAGCCGAGGCGCCGCGGCCCCATCCTGTGGCGGGGATGATGCGCCCAGGGGAGGGTGCCAGGCTTTCGGGGCCCTCGCGCCCCTTTCCAATGCCCGGAGAGCAGCTGCTTCTCTGGGGAGCCTTTGGCCCCTCCCTCGCTTGTCCTGGGGGCTCCTGGCTAACGACCACGCCCACCGAGAGAGCAGCGGGCCTGTGGGGGCACCTCCCCAGCCCCCCCCTCCGTAGGAGCCGCCACCCCAGAGGCCGTGGCTGCCAAGAGATGCAGGAGGGAGAAGGCAGCCACGGGCCTTTGAGGGAGACCCTCTCCCCTCGGCCCCTGAACCCCCAAGAGACTCACAAGGGGCCCCGTCCTGCAGGCCAGAAATAGCCCCCCCCCCCCCCGACTCACAGCCGACAGAGGAGCAGGGCCCAGAGAGGCCAAGGGCCCAGGTGGCCAAGCAGGAGATGAGAATCTGTCATGTCTTAATAGCCGAAGGGGCCGGAAGACTCACCTGGGCCTATTTAAAGATGCTCCCGTGATTCAGCCCACTAAACCCTCGCAGGGCAGCTGAATGAAAATCCCAGGAGATCAACAAGACAAGCACACCTTTCTCCTGACACACACACACACACACACACACACACACACACAGCACTTCTGCATTTTTAGGCCAGACTTTATTGGTGTTCCAGAGTTTGGCTCCCCATCCATATAAAGGGGGGCCTCCTGCCCCTCCCCTCATTTTGAGAACCTCTTTAAGGACTTGTGAAGCGGGTGCAGCTGAGGAAAGTTTCAGCCCAGGTTTCCTTGGCGTGTATCGGGGGGGGGGGGGCTGTCTTGCCGCCATGTTCTTGGGGTTCCTTCGCCACAGATTGCAAGGGGATCCCAAGTTTTTCACTTGCACAATACACCAAATCGGGAGCAGCCACAACAGACAAGGCCCACCAGGGATGGCCTGGCGAGCTTTGTGCTTCAGGCTCTGGCAGGGGCCTTTGAGCGTCCCTTGTTCAGGGCGGTGGGTTCCCGAGTCTTCCTGGCCCACCCACATCCCACGTCCGCCCACATCCTCCTGCCATTTGCAAAAGGAGCTGCACGGGGGGAGATTCCCAGAAGCCAGGGCAGATCCCAGTTTTCTTCTTCAGTTGATCAGTAAAGCCCATCTTTATCCACCAGGTTAGGAACCCTTGCAAGGGGCTGGGGACACCCCCGAGGCCCGACTCTGCTTTGGGGTGCAGTGGCAGAATTCTGCCAGAGGCCTTCTGGGGGAGGCAGGCTGATCGTGCAAGGACCCTCTCAAGCGTAGCAGCCATGACTTTGCTGAAGCTCAGCTGATCTTCTCCAGACCTTGGGACCCGGTTCAAGAATGCCACGTACAGTTGAGTCTCTTCTTTGGAGGAGGAGGAGGAGTGAGGAACTCTGAGCATACTCAGAGAGCGGCTTCAAGGCCCTCCCACCCAGCTGGGGCCCAAGGCAAGTGGTCCCACCCCAAACCCTTCCCAGCATGATTCTGCTCCAGCCAGGGATCGTCCTGACAGCCACGCCTAAGCCAGGATTTGGGGCCGGCCTTTGTTTCCCTTCGGAGGCTTCTCCAGGCAAGCCTGACATGAGATCAGCCCAGCCGCAGGACCGGAGCCGGCTCAGCTCAGAGGCCGCCTTCACCAGCTGCTCGTCAATAAGTCAGAGGGGAGCAAACACCAGAGAGCAGGACGGCAGCCTCCAAAGCTCCCAGAGGAACCGGAGAGCAGCTTTGGCTCCCGGCTGAGCACAGAGAGCGGAGCAAACTTCAACCGCAGCAAAGAAAACTGGGGGCTCTTGGGGGGGGGGAAGAGGAGGAGACGGTGGGGCTCTCTGCCCAGAAGGCGCCCAGCAGAGGCCGCAGATGGGAGGGGGGCTCCTTCCAGGTCCTGGATTAATGGACAGGCAGGTCCATTTCTGGCTGGAAAGAGCTCTGCAAGATCTCGGTCAGAGGGGGAATCATTTCCCCCCTCTGTCCCTTGAAATCTTCACCCAGGAGTTGGTGGAAACATCAGGGCTGCAGTGCAGGCCTTCTCCTGCTGAGCTTCGGCCCCAGGAAAGTTGCCTGTAAGTCCACCAAGGGTCCCCATAAACCCCCAAGGCTCAGGGGCCAATGGCCCTCCAAGGAAGGAGGCCGAGATAAGCCCTGCAGCCCACCTGGGCCTCAAGGAGCAGATCCACCCGGCTGCTTTTCTCTGAGAAAGCCCAGGGAGGCGACTCTAAAAGGATGAGCAGGAGAGGAAGCCACGTCACCTTTGGCGCCCAGGTAAAGAGCACTAAAGGGGTGGACATTTTTCCTTGTGAGGTTCTTCTAGCAACATTGACATGTCAGAGGGGGAAATGTGGTTTTGTCTTACTGCAGAGTTTTTCCATCTAGGCAACTTCAATCCCCAGAATTCCCCAGCCAGCAAGTCAGGAGACCCCCCCCGACTCAGGAATTCTGGGAGTTGAAGTCCACGCGTCTTACAGTTGCCAAGGTTGGAGACCCCTTCTTCAGAGCATCACAACCAAAGCCGAGCCTGGAATTATGCTTAAAAGCAGCTTTCCAAGGAACCCAGCCATCCGCCTCTTCTACAGTTTTTGAAACTAAACGCTGGTCGACTCGCTTCAAAACAAGCTGCCATTTTCCCTCCGGTCCTTCCTCTGCGGTCCTTCCTCTGAAATTGCGTTAGCAGAAGGGGAGCGGAAGACGAATTTGCTCCACTTTACTTATTTTGAATGGCGATTAAATCGGTCAGCTGGTCCTACGTCACCCCGTTGCTTGAGAAAACACAACGCCAGCAGCCACCTGGGAGGGAAGGGGCAGCCTTCCCTTCTAGGGCAAACTTTTCAAAACTTTCTCTAACCCATCCCCCCCCTCCAAGCTGCTTAGCACCCTGCAAACCCAGAAGGCACTTCTGTGGTGGCAGTTATGGGCATGACTAATTCCAGGCCACAGCTGGACATCTCCCCTTCCCCGCCAAAGAGCTGGCTCCTTCCCTGCCTGCTATGGCTCGCAGTTGGTCGGAAAGAACTGGATCCAGTGTTTGGGTGAGATCCAGTTGCCTGCAGCTGATTTAGGCAGCAACCTTTGTGTCTCCTCCGAGAGTTTCCCCGTTTAATAAGAAACTAGCAGAAAGGACACGTTGTGGCATTGCCAACCGGAGAGCGTGCCCCTGCCAGGCAGTTTCAGTGCGACACGTTGGTCTACCAAAGGGAGCCTGGACTTAGGACGGCAGACCAACTCCCAGAATTCCCCAGCCAGCCTGGCAATGAAGCTGAAGATGTGCAGACTTCAGTTCCCAGAATCCCCCAAATTTCCCCGACGACTGTGGACCCTCTCCACCTATCGGGCCCTGGCATTTCGCACGTGGACTTCTAAAACCTTCCCATTTGCGCTCTCTCCATCTCACCCATTCCAAATAATAAAAATGATGGAAGGGACCTTGGAGATCATCTAGTCCACCCCGCCCCGCCCTCTTGAGCTCCAGCCAAGCAGAAGCATTAATGCCGCCAAGGCAGCAGGCACGGAGCAGGGCACGTCGCTGGCACAGGCTGCCCATCTGTTCCCGTCCCTCTTCAGGCCCGGCCGTGGGCGGAGAGACCAGCCTGCCCAGATGTCGGATTGCAACCTTCGGTCAGGCGGAGCCCGGATGAGCCTCTCGGTTCCCGGTGGAGTTTGCTCAAGGTTCAAAAGTTACCCCTGGCGATGGCATTAAGGCACCCAGAGAAGGTCTGTCCTTCTGCCTCTTTTTATTGGACTGTATTCTTATTATACAATTCCTAGCCCCCCTTCCCCCCCCCCCGTACTTTTTCTTTGGAAAATACAGAAGACAGTCATGCTGTGGTCAAGCCCCCCCACCCCCCACGTCCCACAACACATGTGCCCGCTGGCCTGCAAGCCCCCTCAGCCCCATGGCCCAAACCGGGAGGATGCCCAGGGCCAAAGACCCCCGCCCTGGGCTGAAACTGGGACTCAGCTTTCCCCCCAGTCCTGCATACTCTCAGCTTCTCCCCTCCCCTCCCATCTCTCCTGCCCAAGGGGAAGGGTCTTCGGTCCCCCTTTGGACAGAGGAGCAAATCCTGGCCCCTTCCCTCCTCCTCAGGCTTGCTGGATCCCGCCAGAGGGACCATCCCCAGGCGGCTCCGGTGAGATAAAGGCAGGACCCCCCCCCTGGAATCAGGACTGGGCCAATTGGGGGGGGCTCCTTGCATCCTGGAGGCCACAGAAGAGAGATTTAAGCAAGAGCCAGGAAGGCTTCGGAGCCCCTCCTGCTCTCTCCATCCGCCAGCATGGAAATGACAGGGGGGGCCTCGACTTACGACCACATTGGAGCCCAGACTTTCTGTTGCTGAGTGAGGCAGTTATTAAGTGAGTTTTGCCCAATTTTACAAACATTCTCGGTTGCCAAGTGAACCACTGCAATTGTTCAGTCAATCAATCTGGCTCCCCCATTGATTTTGCTGATCAGAAGGTCGCAAAAGGGGATCACGTGACCCCGGGACACCTCAGCCGTCATAGATCAGTTGCCAAGTGCCTGAATTTCGATCACATGACCACGGGGACGCTGCAATGGTTGTAAGTGTGAAAACTGGCCATAAGTGTGAAAACTGGCCATAAGTGTGAAAACTGGCCATAAGTGTGAAAACTTGTCATAAGTGTGAAAACTGGCCATAAGTCACTTTTTTCAGTGCCGTTGTAACTTTGAACAGTCACTGAACAATTCGTTGTAAGTTGAGGACTCCCCCTATGTTCCCTTGGGTTGGGGATGCTCTGGCCAAAGGGTGGGGGGATTGGGGGGGGGGTGAGGCAGGCTGAAGGGAGGAAAGGGGAGGGGGATGCCAGGAGGGGCACCTTGTCTGACCAAGCCCTTTTTCTGATTCAGAAATTGGACCCGGGCAAGCACCTGTGTGTGTGTGTGTGTGTGTGTTTGTGTGTGTGCTGCCATCACAAAAAGCGTGAGTGAAGTAGCCTGAGGATGGGAGAGAAGTGGGGGATGGGCCTCCTCGCTGTCTCTGCTCTTGGACTGCTCTCCCCCCACCTCCCCCACGGCAGATCAACACTGGGGCCAAAGCTGATCCCAGGACAAGGGCTCTCCTCCCATCTTGACAACGTTAAGACTCGTGGACTTCAGCCCCCAGAATTCCTCAGCCGGCTCTGCGCGGATTCTGGGAGCCCACCAGTCTTAAAGGCGTCACGGCTGGAGACCCCGTCCTCTCGCCCAGGGCCAAACCAGCGGCTGCTTCCCCTGTGCCACGCAGCAATGCTTTCCCTCGGGAGGAGGCGGGGTGGGGGGAGTGGGGCAGAGCCCCCATCTCTCTTTGGCCCCCCTCCAAGGATTCTGACCCAGCAGCTGGGAGGCAGAAGAGGGAGATAAACTGCTCTCGGGCCCCCTCCAACTCCCCTCCAGGGAAGGGGAGGGGCAGGACAGAGGCTGCCCAAAAACTGCCCTCCCCCCTGAGACCTGCAGGACTGCCCCCCCCCCACTTCACAGATTTACAAGGAGGAACCCGGGAACCCAACTGGCTTACATTCATAGTGCAAACGTGCCCCAAAGCATCCGAGGAGTCGGAAGGAAAGCGGAGGGGTTCAGCTGTCCCTGCCAGGGTCTCTTGAACCCGGGGCCAAGAGATCACCAAGCTGTGCCCTGGCTGGAGGGGAGCGTTGCGCCCCTCCCCTCAACCCCCTCACATTCTCAGCCTGTGCAACCTTCTGCCTTTAAATATAGATATATAGACATCCATCTAGATATATATTATCACTATTCATATAGGGATTTCTGTAAATATAGCTGCCTGCAATCTCTCTAAGTGCCTCTTTCTGCCCCCAGCCCCCCCCTCCCCTCCCCCAAAGCGCTTAACAGGATGCAACCCCCACCCCGCCCCCCCTCCCGCCTTTGCACCTCCTGCCCTCCGAGGCCCCACCACCAAGGCAGCCCCGCTGGCCGCCTCCCCCCCCCACTACACAAGGCGCCACTGGAGGACACTGGTGTCCACCCCACCGGTGGAGAGCAGCAGGCTGTCGTCATGGAGGAAGGCGATGTTGGTGACGTGGCTGCTGTGGCCGCTGTAAGTGTGGCTGGGGGCCTGGGGAAAGAGAGGGGGGGGGTCAGGCATCTTTGCTTTGTGGAAAAGAGGCAGCCGGCTGGCCTTGTGCCCCCCCACTCCCTGGACGGAGGTCCCAACAGCGCAGCCTGGCCCCCAACTCTGCCCTTCACTCGGTGGGGGGAGTCTGGGTCTTCCTCCCCAGTTGGCTGAGAAGGGTTTCAAGTCCCAGAGCATCCCAGACGCTTCCGCCTGGCACATCGGATGACAACTATTGATTTATAAGTAACTCATCCGCTTTTCCCAACAACAGCCCTGCGAGGTGGGTTGGGCCTCAAGTGGGGCCTGAACTCCCAGCCTCCTGGCGTCTGGCTCAGAGCCACCCAGGTGGCTTTCATGGCTAAGACAGAACTAGAACTCGCCAGCACCTGAACCACCACAGGGAAATCACTGGCCGTCAGGGTGCTTCTGCTGTGCCAGTGGACCCTCCCCCCCCCCCTCAAAACCATATCCTGGTTTTATACTTTGGGGAGAGGCCACGTTTAGGCTTCTGGGGCCCCCTCTGCCCCCCACATGGAGCATCAGGCAGCCAGGGGACTCTCCTAAGAGGCACCGGCAGAGGTCCGGGGGGGGGGGCCTCGGCAGAGCTGCTTACCCGCGGCTGGCAACAGGGGTAGGAGAACAAGTGCACTTTGCCAAAGTCATCGGCCGATGCCAGGAGCTTCCCCTCGTGGGAGCGGCACACAGCGTTGATGTCGGTACCATCCGCCCCCTCTGGCCAGATCCCTAGAGGGGCGAGAGGCCGGATTTCTGATGTCCAAAGTCCTTAAAAGACCCCTCCCCACCCCAAGAGACGCTGGAGCCCAGAGGACCCCAGGGGTGTTATAGTACAGTTAGGTCTGTGCTGCCCCCTGCTGGCCCAGGCACGGAAACTCTCCTGGCACCCACACCTGCACTCACCAAACACCCCGAAGCCCAGCACGCAGGTGGCGGTCGCCCACTCCTGGTTGCGCACAGCCTCGGCGCTGGTGATTTGCCGGCAGGTGGAGGGGTCCCCTGGGATGGGAAGGAAGGCGGCAGCAATCAGGCAGGGGGGCTCAGAGAGGGTCTACGGTCTCTGTTGGCTGAGGAATTCTGGGGGTTGAAGCCGCCCAGGGCGGAGACCCCTGCCCTAAGGGACCACGGCACCTCCAAGAGGAAGAAGAGCCTGGGGGTTTCGGGCAGGGGCTTCTCTTGGGCTGACGGACAGCCACGGAGATCCCCAGGCGGCTGGTACCCAGAGTACCCCTTTCACCCACAGAGGCTGCTGCCAGTTGGCTCAGGCGGGCAGGAAGGGGCCAGTAAGGGAGGGGGCCCGTTCAAGCTCCGAGATGTCCGAGGCTGCCCCACGCGGCACGAGAGCCCTTCCGCTCTCCAAAGCCAACAAGCGCAGAAGGGACAATCAGGCTGGGTCTGTTCCTGGGGTGGGCATCCTTTGAGCGCCAGGCCAGCCTCTAGACGAGGAGAGTCTGTTCTTCGGACGTTGGGTCAGGAAAGGGACAAAGGTCCCCCTCCTCTTCCAACTGACGCAGGCTGAAGGGGGGGAAGGGACCCCCATCCCCAGCCAAGAACACAGCAGTGAAGACGGGGGGGACAGTTTTCAAACACGGGGGGATTGGAGGGTCAGCCCTCCGGATACTCACAATACAAAATCTCATAATCCCCCGAATTGGTGACCAGGCAGCTGCTGTCGAGGGCCCAGTCCAGGTGGGTGATGAAGCTGGAGTGTCCCTGAGGCGAGGAAGACGCCCAAAGTCAGGATAGCCTCACCTCAGCGCTTCTCTTCTTTCAGGAGAATCTGGAACTCGCAGCCGCTCCCTGAGCATCAGGGAGTCCGCAGGAGAAGCTGCCAGTCCTGCGCCGTCCAGCTGAGCCCCGGGCACCCCGTTCGAATGAGCGCTAGCCCATCCTGGTGCCTCCCCGAAGACCCCACTCGGAAAGGCCTCCCTCCCTGGCAGCCTCCACTCACCGAGCATTTGCCAACCCGGCCGTATTTCCTGCCACCCTCAGAAACCAGGTAGATGTAGACAAAGTTATCGTGGGACCCCAAAGCCAGGTACTTCCCGTCTGGGGAAAAAGGGGGGGGAGGTGTCAGTACAGGGGGGGGGGCAACAGGGCAGAGAAAGTGTGGGGCATTTCATTCATTTCCTATTTCTAAACCACCCATCTCTCTCAAACTCAGAGCCCAAGAAATCGCCTTCAAATTTGTGTCTTTTGTGTCCCTTTTACCGAAGGACATGGAGGGGCCCGGGCTGCCTCCCCTTTTGCAAAGCCCCACCCGAGGCCACACCTGGAGTGGGCAAGTTCTTGTTCCCCCCCTGTGAAACCCCCTCCCCCCTTTCTAACCTGGGGAGAAGCTGACCACGGAGATGGGCTCTCCTCCGTCCGTGTGAATGGCCACCAGATCCCGGGTGTCTGTGTCTAGCACCAGCCACCTGGTTGAAAGCAGAATGGAGGGGGGGGAGATGTTACGGCAGGCCAGAACCCCCCCCCCCCCCCAAGGTCTGCCAATGCACACTGTCTGCCCCTCTGCATCCTCCCCATTATTAAAGGCAGAGAAAGCACACGAGAGCCGGGAGATTAAAAAGGGAGCAGACTTTCTGAAAGGAGGACGGAGGAGGAAGTCTGCCCCATGCCAGGAGCTCAAAGTTTGGGGCCAACAGCTGCACGAAATTCCTGAGACCCCCCCCCCCATTCCTCTTTTGGGCAGCCATTCAAGCCGTCCCCTCTCCCAGGGAGCAATAGATTGCCACATCATTGCAGAAAGCCCCCCCACCCGAGATTGTCTTACACCCTCTTGCCCCCTGCGCCCATTACCTGCCCGTGACGGTGCCCACCACCAGTACCGAGCCCCTGGGGTGGAAGCCAGCCGAGCGAGCCGCATCCTGGAAGAGAGAAAAGCCGTCAGACTACCCGGAGCCTTGGGGGTGGTCTTCATTGCCCCAGAAGCCCCCTCAGAAGCCCCTGGGCTCACCTCGATCCCCTTGCTCCAGAGAGGCTGGTGGGAGGCCACGCTCCACAGGTGGACCTGCTTGTCCTGGCCGCAGGTCAGGAACTGCTCCAGGGTGGGGTGGGTGGCCAGGCCCCAAAGCTCTTCCGTGTGTCCCTGGTAGGAGAGGGGGGGGGGGTCAGCTGGACCCTGAGGGCCCGGCCTTTCCACGGGGGCAGCCCGGTGCCCAGGCCCTCCCAGCAGAGACCTTACCTGCACCAGCAGAGAGAAGCCGGTCGACAAGGACCCATGCAGCACGGAGTTGCGTGTGGTGCCCACAAAGAGTGAGTCGCCCTTCCCTTCGGCAATGGTGCGCACCGGCCCAAAGCCTTCCGGGACCTGCAGAGAATAGCAGAGTCGGAAGGGGCCCTGGAGGTCTTCTAGTCCAACCCCCTGATCAGTCAGGAGACCCTATTTCTAGGAACAACAGCCGGACAGAAAAAGCCCCTCGGGACACCCGGAGGGACCCGAAGCACCTTAGCAGCCCCCAGACCCTCATGAACCTATTTGGGCTCGGAAAGGCTGTGGAGAGCGAGCACTTCCCTCCCTCGTTCCGAGGCTGAAGCCGAGCGTCTCTTGCTGTTTTGAGCCTGCTGGCCCTTCCTCTCGGTCCTTCTCACCTCGTTCTCCTGCAGCTTCTGGTAGTCTCGTCCCCAAAGCACCACCCGGCGATCCCGGCCGCCCCCCGTCAGGATGGTCCCATTCCGCAGCACACAGAGGCCGAAGATGCCCCCCTCGTGGGCGCCTGGCACCGCATGGCAGATCCGGTTGCCCCCTGCCAATGAAGGGCAACAGTGACACACGGCAGGCATTTAGGCAGGGCCCACTCGCCCACTGGAGCCCCAGCTGTGGGGCCCTCCTTCTGGCAGGAGTTTAGTCTCCATCATCCTGGCTTGCGGAGACCATGAACCCAGCAGCCTAGACTGGTTTGCATGACTTAATGGTTAATCTGCACATCGTGGCTTGCATGAGCCAAGCCAACAGGGATTTCATCAGCAAACCCTGCATAAACAAACCCTGGTTTATGCAAAGTCTGTACTTGGGGAGGAAGCCTGGCCCTCCGAGCAACAGACCTTTGCCCCAGATGTAGAGGTTGCCCCCCGAGTCACCGGTCACCGTGTCCCCGTTCTCTGTGAAGGCCACGCACAGGACATACTTGGGCTTCTCGTGTTTCTGCAGAGAAAGTGGGGGGGGGGGAAGGAATGAGCCCCCAAAGGAAAACCTCAGAGCCCCCCAGCCAAATATCCCCCTCAGGCCTTCGTGCGGGGATAACAAGCCATCGCAATCACTCACTGCTGAATTGCAGCCAGTCCTCGACTTATGACTACCATTGGGCCCAAGCTTCCTGTTGCTAAGCCAGACAGTTGTTCAATGAGTTTTGTCTCATTTTATGACCTTTCTTGCCATCACCGTTAAGTGAATCACTGTGGTTGTTAGATTAGTAGCACAGTTGTTAAGGGAACCTGGCTTCCCCGTGGATTTTGCTTGTCCGGAGGTCGTAAAAGGGGATCACCTGACTCTGGGACACTGTGACCGTCATAAATGTGAGTCAGTTGCCAAACATCTAGGTTTTGATCGCCTGATTGCGCATTGACGCTGCAACGGCCGTTAAGTATGAAAACAGCCGTAAGACACTTTTTTCAGTGCTGCTGAAAGTTTGGAAGGTCACTGAATGAAGTGTTGTAAGGACTTACATGTCATAGGTCTGAAGCAAAATGTGTAAAGCCTAAATCTCAGCTGCTTCTCCTACTTCTGATAGGAGGGAAACGGGAGGCAAGAGGGAAGCCCCCCCAGGGGTCGGAGGGGGGGGGGCAGATCAGGGCCTACATTTCCCAGAGTTCTAACTTCCAGCCTGCCGTTACTCCAGCTAAGAGAGGCTGCTTATTTCTGGGAAGCTCTGTGGCCGGAGGCCCTTGGACGCCAGTGGACACGGCACGGAGGGCAGGGGAGCCACCGCCTGCCGCCCCCCCCCCCCCCCGCCCCCCTTCTGCCCTTGCTCTCACCTCAAAGATGCCCTGCCGTTTGCTCAGGCTGCCTCCTTCCAGGCTCCAGAAGTGGATGTGGGACTTGCCGCAGGTGATGAGGAGGGTGGGCTCCGTAGGGTGGAAGGTGGCGGCCAGGACGGACTCGTTGGAACACTTGGGAGGGGAGGGAGGAAGGAAGGCGGGGGCGTCAGGCGTGAAACACGCGTGCCGGATTGCGGTGCAAGGGAGGGGGAGGAGCAAACCTTCACGTCCGCCAGCTTCTGCTCCTTCTGCCAGTCCCAGACGGAGAGAACGTGGTCGTTGGAGTCGTCCACGGCACACAGGAGGCCACCCCCGTTCTGGGCAGGGGAGAGAGAGGGCAGGTGGGCAGGGAGGCAGCTCTGCCCTTTCGCTCAGGGTCCCCACACTTGCCAACTAGGATCACTTGTAGACTTCCAATCCCAGAATCCCCCAGCCAGACGTGCCCTGGCTTGGCTGGCTGGGGGATTCTGGGAGTGGAAGTCCTCCCATCTTAAAGCTGCTCCCAACCAAGGACGGGCCGCGTTTTAATCTGGCCACATCGGGGGAGGGGGGGTCCCGGGAGGTCCCTTTGGAGGGGCTCTCACGCACAGACTTGGAGAATCCCACACAGGTGACCGCTCGGTCGAAGGGTCCAGGCCCCAGGACGTGGAGGGTGTTGAGGCTCACGGAGTCCCAGATGCGCACTTGGGGCGGCATCACCTGTGGGAGACGGGAGGGAGGGGGGGGCACCTTGAGGCCAAAGGCATTTCCTCCGAGAAGGCAAAGGCGGCTTGTGCATCTCGTTGCCAATGGATGCAGCCTTTGTCCCGGGGGGGGAAAGAGGGGACGTTCCCATAGAGCCCCACTGACTTTCCACAACAAGCAAACACAGGCCCTACGGGGCTCCGGGCTCTGCAAACGGCAGAAGAGGCTGGGGGGGGGGGGGCAGGGGGGGACTGCCAGCCCATGCCCACTTTTAAATGCTCCCATTTGGGGCCCTTCCCACCCAAAGCACCACCTGGTGCAACTCAGGTGGCAGCCGTTCAGCTCTGAAGGAGGGGGGGGGGCAGTTTTCTCCCTCGCTCTCTAGGGACCGCCCCCTCCCCTGAGCCTTTCTTTAGGCCGCCTCCCTCACCTTGCCGTCCTTTGAGGTCCCGGCCACCTGTCCGGTTGCTACGGTCACCATATCTGGATGCACAGTCAAACTGCGGGAGAGAGCGAAGGGCCCAGGTTACACCCCAAAGGGCAGCCCCTCCCCCAGTTTCCTAGGACAGCGGGGGGGGGGGGACGATGCTCCCATTGCAGAGAAATTGTGCCCCCCCACCTCCTCCACCTTTCCTTAGCCAACCACCTCTTCCCCAGTTCTGGTGCGGTGCCCGCGTCCTCCCCTAAACTGGCACTGCTTCTCCCCCCTCCCCGCCCCCGTGTGTCCTCCTCTGCCCAGCAAATGGGGTGAGGAGGAGGGGCAGGGCAGCCAGGGTCCCCAGGGCCTCTCCTACCACTTGATATCGTCGGTGTGGCCCAGGTAGTGGCGCTGCCGCTGCTCCTCCACATTGTAAAGGACGGCCACGGCGGCCACGAAGTAGACGATCTCTCCCGTGGGCAGCAGGAAAAGGTTGGCCCGGCAGTCGCGGCCCCGGTACCCGTATCTGCGGCTGGCGGTCAAGGGGAAGCACCAGGGGACTCTGCCCGGAGGAGCCAGCCTTTGGGGCCCAGCCCCCCTCCGCCCCGGGGGACCCAGCCGTCAGCAGGATACACCCAGTCCAGCTTCAGCTTCTTGTGCGGCAGCTCCAGCTTGGCGTCCAGGCTGTAAGTGGCCACCACCGCATCGGGGACAAACATGGGGATGGGGCGTCCCCGGAGGAACATTTTCACGTAACCATCCTCTGCGGGGCAGAAGGGGGGGGGGGCAGGCAAGGCCAGGTAAGACAGCTGCCCCCCCCCCTCCCCTCGCAAAAGCCAAGCAAACTCCCAGCTCTCAGGATGCCCCCCCCACCCTCCCCCAAGGGTGGCCTGCAGGGCAAGCAGGTGCCCCGTCCGCACGTGGAGTCCCAAGGGACGCCCTGCACAAGGGGAGGGGCAATGCCGGCTTTAGGGTGGGTCTGCACCCCCCTCTTTGGAAACGGTCTGACCACAGCGACAATGCAGACGTGTCCTCCTCCTGGGGGGTTTCCTCCTCCGGGCGGCCCACTTAAATAAGCCAGAGCCCCCGCCCCAAATCTACCATGGCCACATCCACTCACCAGCATTGAAGATGGCTTCCTTGGGTTTGCTAGGGGGAGGGAGAGAAAGTAGTTGGGGAAAAATAAGAAAGGGGGGGCCGGGGGAGGCGAAATAACCCCCACACACCTGATTAGCTGACCCTGGATGACCCTTCAGCCACCCACAAGCCTCCCCCAAAGGGAGACAGACCCCTTCCACTCCCCCCCCCCCAAAGACACACAGATACTCGCCTGAAAGAAGATCGCTTCGGGGTCTTCCTTTCCCCGCCAATCCTTCACTCCCGCCTTCCCGCCCCTCTTAGCCCCAAGTGCTGGACCCCTCCCCATCTGAAGGCCTCCCGGCGCCTTCCCTGCGCTGCCCCCAGCGACCCACCCGAAGACCCCCACCCCATGGCAGGGGAAGCCAGCTTGAGTCCGAGGAGGGGCGCAGTGGCGACAGGACCCCCCTCCCGCCCCCCGGGAAGAGGCCGCTGGGGCAGGAAAAGGAGCAGCGCTTCCCTGCAGCTCCAGCTCGGAGCCTTCGGGCTGCCACGGACCGCCGCGAAGGGCCGGGGGAGAAAGGACGCTCTCGTGGCGGCTCAGAGGGGGGGGGAGGCGGCTGAGCGCCCCGATAAAAGCCCGGAAGCATCGCCCAGAGCCCCCAGGGAAGAAGCCTCGCAGCCCCCTTCTCCCCCTTCCCGCCCCGCGCTCAGCCAACGAACATCTGGCAGGCCGAAGCGGTCCGGCCGCCAAGCCCGAAAGTCCCGGGGAGGCCGGGCAAAGTCCCCCCCGCCGCCTTTTGCAGAAAGTGTAGCGGGCCTCTCGCCCCCCCCTCCTCCTAGGCACCCGGGGGGCGTCTCTGTTCCTCGGGGAGGGGCGCCCGGCTCTTGCACCGATCTCCCCGGCTCCGCACCTGCACGGCCGCCCCAAGGACGCCGCGCCCCCCGCCCGGCGGTCCTTTGCAGGGATCCTGCCCGACCTCGGCGGGGCTCAGCTCTCTCCCCCCGCCGGCTCTCCCGGGCCCTCCGGCCGGCAACCCGGAAGGCGAGCGCCCCGCCGCGTCCGGCTCTCCTGGGCCGGGAGGGCAGCGCCGAGCCGTGCTGCGGGGAGGCTCTCGGGCCGCGCGGGGGGAGCGTGGCCGGCGGCTGCCCTCTGCCCTACCTGGGGCTCTCGGTCCGGGCCGCCTTCCGCATGCTGGGCGCTCCGCTCTGACTGCGGCGGGCCGGCGGCGCTCCTTCAAGGCCAGGCGCGCGCGGGGCGGCTCCGCCCGGGGGAGGAACGCGGGCTTCCGGGAAAGGACGATCCCGACGGGGCCCAGGAGCCGCCCTCCCGGGAGCTCCTCCGCCCGGCAGGCTCGTCGGGGCGCCCGAGCTGCTCAGGCCGCGGCTCCGAGGCCGACGGTGAGCTCCGCGTTGCCCGAAGAGACCCCAGGGAGCCTGGCCGGTGCCCAAGCCGGAGGTCTGCCTCGGGGCTGGACCTGAAGGGCTTTGCCAGACCCGGACGGGCGCTGCGTCCGTCCCGGCCCTAGAAAGAGCCGCCTGTAAGTGGAGGCAGGAGGGCGGGAGGGAGAGGGGGAAGCGGGGGCTGTCTTTGCCTCTAGGAATGGCCGGGGGGCTTCGAAGTCACCCGCAGGATCTCCCCAGGCTGCCCTGCTCCATTCCTGGATGGGTTTCCCTGGAGAAACGGGGTCCCTAACACAGGCGAGATTCACAGCATTGTGTGTGTGTGTGTGTGTGAATTGAGCTGCTGCTGGAGTGGGGGGGGGGGGCTGCCTCTTGCATGGAGACGGTGGACAGGAGAGAGGAACCAGCTTCTCTCTTTCTGCTGGTTTAATTTTCTGCATGCTTTCCTGGGCTGCATTGTGGATCCGGGCACATTAAATGGACCCATAAAAGAGAATATTTCTAATCCAGGTTGAAATGACGGCCCCCGGTTGCCCCCCTGAGCTCCGTTGTTTTCATGCAGACGTTTCATGACCCAACCAAATATCCTCATCAGTACTAGAAGGGGTTGGGGTTTAATTTAGCACTGATGATGTCCCCTAGTTGGGCCATGGAACGCCTGCAAGAAAACAGCCGAGCTCAGGGAGCCCCAAGGAGCCCTCAGATCAAAGGGGCCTGGCAGAGTCCAAACTGGCTTCGGAGCTCAGAAGACTCTTCCCTGCATTGCACGCTGGTCCCACCTTGGAGTGGCAGCGGGGAGGGGGCGATGGTGGCGGGCACGCGGTGTGGGTGGTGGGCTTGGCGTGGCCGGTTCAGACATACCCTTCGCGTCTGCCGCTGCAGGAGCTGGAGGAGGAAGTGGTGCGGCTCCTCTGGTCCTTGAAACTCTCGCGCTTGAGCGAGGCGGGGCGCTCCGGGGAGGGGCAGCTACTATGCCCGCTGTAGGAGAGAGAGCCTGAGCGAGAGAGCCAGACAAGGCGCGGGCGGGGAGGGCAGCAGCGGGGCGAGGGAGCCAGCTGGGGAACGGGCGATGGAGGAGGAGAAAGCCAGGCGGAAGCAGATGCAGCAGGCCAGATAATAAGGCGGAAGCGCCACACGCGAGAGATAAAACCTCCTTCGGAAGAGGGGCCGGAGCCGCAGGAGAAGCCGTGGGGGGGTCCCAGCAGCAGCCGAAGCAGCCGAAGGCAGAAGCAGCCGGGCGGGAGAGAGGGGTGGGGCCCTTCGCTTGGGGGCCCTCGGAGGGCTGGGAGAGGAAGGCTTCGCAGAGGTAGTTTGGGCTGCAAGGGTTCAAGCCACCGAGGGCCGCCCCCTTTCCTCCCCCAGGCCAGGGGGGCCCTTTGCCCCAAGCCTACTGCAGAAGAGGACTGCAGCCCCCCCCCCCGTTTCTCCTGGGGGGCTGGAAGCGGGGGGGGGGCAAGGACAATGCTGGGGGGGGGAGGGCTGATCAGTCTGGTTGACTCAGGCTGCTCAAGCAAAGCCGAAGGCCTCCCTGCCCCCCAACTTAAAGGGCGCCTTCGGGGTTCACCCGCTGCCCTTTGGGGACACAGCCTCACGTAGGCCCTGGGCGCTAATGGAGACGAGGGGAGGTTCCTCAGCACCCGGGCCCCTCTGTGGCCCCCTGGAGAAGTTAGCATCACAGCAGAAGCAGGTGGGGGGGGGGGCGGCACAGGAAGCAGAGAGCGGCGGCAGGGGGTGAAATGGGGGTCAGGAGCCATGTCATGATCCCACGGAGAGTCAAGAGGCAGCCCCTGAGCCACTGACCACCCTGGAGGGGTGATCTGCTGTTCCCCTCCCACCACCACGTGTGCTATGAAGAGGCAAAGGTATGATTTTCTACCCCCCCCCAATCATGAAAAAAATGGTTCATCCCAAGATCTAACCAGAGCCACCGGAGATGGCCAATATAAAACGTCATTCTTTAAATCCCTTGCTCTATTGCTTCTCTTGGTGCAGTTTCCTTTAAGACGGGTGGACTTCCAACTCCCAGAATTCAAAGCTGGCTGGGGAATTCTGGGAGTTGAAGTCCACCCGTCTTAAAGGGTTGGAAAGTCTGCTTTGTCCTTCCAGGAAGCAGAGCATCTCCCTCTGGGACTCAACAGGCCCCCTTCGTAGCCCCCAGGAGCCATTTCAATGAAGAAAGAACATTTGAAACAAGGCCCCTTCCAAAGAATTCTCTCTCGGGACAAGGCTTTGGGGGCCCTTGGGGAGTGTCTGGCTGAGCCCCCCCTTCCCACCATTAGGACGAAGGGCAAGGCTCTTTCACTGGCTAAATGCAAGCGGTTTCATTCAGAGGGACCTTGAGAACTAGCAACTTGAGGGTTTCCCCTGCGGTTTCTACGCTTCCCTCAGAGTGAGCCGAAGTGCAGGGCACGGGAGACACATCACTCCCTCCATGGAGTCCCAGGTTTTCAAGCAACGCCTACCTTTTCTCACCCACCGAGGGAGAAAATGCCAGAATTAAGGGACGGCTCCTGAGCAGGAAGGGTTGTTTGTGCTCTGCGCATCCCCAGAGCCAGAGTGGGAGAGCATCAGGCTGTCTCTAAGGTACAGCCAGGTTGGGCGAGACACCTGCGTGACTCGTGCAAAAGTTTCTGGCTTTTTCTGACTTCCCGGGGGGACCGTCGTCCTAGGAGGCTCCCCATAAATCTCTTCAAATCGGGAGAAGGGTTTTCCTTAGCCTTGGCTCACCTGCCTGGCAAACCTAAACTCCATTTGTGAACCACAATGCCACTTTCTCAAACTCTTTTCTTAAAAAAAAAGAATAGGGGTAAACCACAATGGTTCATTGAGTGACCTTTGAAGTGGCACTGGAAAAAAACCATTCGTGGCCATTCCCCACACTTTATGACCGCTGTAACATTCCTGTGGTCACGAGAACGAAATTCAGACGTTGGCAACTGACTCATAGTTATGACAGTCACAGTGTCCTGGATCATATGATCCCCTTTTGTGACCTTCTAACAAGCAAAGTCACTGGAGGAAGCCTGATTCACTTAACAACCAGGTGGACTAACTTAAAAACTGCGGCGATTCACTTAACAGCCGTGGTAAGAAAGGTTGTAGAAGGGGGCAAAACTCACTTAACCACTGTCTTGCTTAGCAACAGAAATACTGGGCTCAATTGTGGTCATAAATCGAGGTCTACCTGCACTGTCTGATGGGGACTCTTGAGGAATTAGAACAGTGTTTCTCAACCTTGGCCACTTGAAGATGTCCGGACTTCAACTCCCAGAATTCCCCAGCCAGCATTCGCTGGCTGGGGAATTCTGGGAGTTGAAGTCCGGACATCTTCAAGTGGCCAAGGTTGAGAAACACTGAATTAGAACATTTGTGCATATTGAGGGCAGCAATATTGCATTTGGCAACCTGCAACTCAACAACGTCGCCTTATTTTTCATCAGCAAGGAATGCAGGAAGTCCTGAGTTTGCATGGATTGTATTTCTGTGCATGTCGATTCTTGGGGGGGGGGATTTAGACCCTTCCAAATGCTTCCCCCCCCCAAAAAAAACATTGAAAGACTTTTATCAGTTCCTGCTTAGGCAGACAGCCTTAAGAGGAGCCAAGACTGCTGACATAGACCTTAAGTTTCTGCCTGATACTAGAAATCCCTTTCTGATTCAGGTGCAAAAGAGCAGGATGGATGTAGAATACAGCAGCAACCCTCATCCTGATGCGATTCCCGCTCCCTCCCTGCTTCCAAAAGGGGCAGCGCCCCCTGGTGGACCAGTGCATAATCACCTTTTTCCAGGAAGGAGTTCCCTCTTGGGGGACGAGGGGGAGGTGGCGTAGCCTCTCCTGTGTGGGACAGCCCCATTGCTCAGGGTGGGCCTGGAGGGCAGCCCCCGCAGCAGCTGGTACACTGCAGGAGAGACAGGACAGGACTGAGGGTCCGTGGGGGAGGACTGAGGCTCCGCAGCTCCTGCCTCCCTGGTCTCCTGCCCCCCATTGAGTCCCCCCAACCCTGGTTGCCCTGCACCCCTTTGGGGGCCGGACCTCTGGGCACTCCGGGACTTGCAGGGGCCCATCCCGCAGCCCCTCCCCACTCCGGATACCTTTCTCGGGTCTGCGCTTGGAGAGGCTGAGCCCGTTCTCCTCACAGGTGCTCAGGCGCCGCAGGACGTCGGCCAGGGCCGCCTTCAGCACCTGGATCTCGTCCTCCTGCAGCTGCAGGCGCTGCTCCAGGTAGGAGATGCGGTCGTCCACCTCCATGCCGCTGAGGCTGGACAGGTGGTCATCTGGGGAGGCAAAAGCCGGAAGGAGCAGGAGCCTCCGGGAGAGGCCCTCCCCCGTCCTCCACTTCCCCCTCCCCTTGAGAGCTACAGGCCCCCCTTGGGGTTGCGGTGGGGGGCAATGGGTCCTCCTCCCCAGCTCTCCTCCCAAGGGCTGGCAGGAGCCTTTCTCCTGAAAGAAGATTGACACATTTTTTGTGTCCAGCCATGTGGAAGGCCTGCCCCAGTCAGGTCCTTCACAGATCGATGGCCCTCGTGACAACAGGGGCCATGGGGTGGGAAGGGGGCTTCCCTGCCCACGTGCCTTTCGTGTCGGAAGCAGCCCCAGAGTGGCGCTTGGCCCACCTGCGCTTCCACAGCAGGGAGGAGGCCCACCTGGAGCTGCCCATGACTGGCTTCTCCACACCTGTAGATGTGCCAACTCTACCCCTGAACGGGAGCACAAATCAACGGCAGGAGGCAGCATCCTTCAGCCACAGCTCCCCTCTTCCTCCCTCTCTTCCGCAGTGGTGGGCCCCGTGCCCGTCCCGCCTGCCTGTTGCTGCCGCTCGCCTGGCACTGCCGGCCCCTCCCCCCGCCTGCTCTAGCATCCCTTCCCTGCTGCCGCCGCCTCCACATCCAATCAGAGGCTGGTCCTGCAGCCAGGCAGAGTACCAGCCCTGGGATGGACGGCGGAAGAGGCAGCTGTTGGCAAGAGATGCTGGGGGGGGGGCTCCAAGTGACGCCAGAAGGGCAGCTCTCCTGGGCTAGGATTATCCCCTGGTCTGGGCCTGCCCCCTTTGCCGGCTGGCCTACCTCCCAGGGCTGTGAGGAGGGGGCTGGAATTGTCCCCAAGTGCCCCTCCATAATCCCTGGGGACTGACGCCATCCTAAGCCTGCTTGGCACGTGCGGGAAGAGCAAACGCCCTCTGAGCATGCAGAGAAGGCAGGTGGGCACGGGGAGGGCGGGGGGGGGTGTCAGCTGGCGCTTCCTGCCCCCCCCTCCCGGCCCGCGGATCTTCCCTGGGGCAAGTGGGAATTCTGCACGGCCGTTGGGGCCGCTATGATGGGTCGACCTCCGCCCCGCCTTGCCCCTCTGGGCCTTTCCGAGAACCTGCGAGCGAGGGGATCGGAAGGAGGGGCGGCAGGGCGAGGCTCGGGCTGCTCCTTCGGGCGCCGAGCTCGGCTAGCGGGCAGGAGCGCCCCCCCCCCACCTGCCTGCGGCGGGACGGCCGACCGCGATTATCCGGGCGCTGAGCAGCCCAATTCGCCCCGGCTGCCCCCAGCCCCCTTTCCCGACCGGGCTCCGGGCGCCTGGTGGTGGGGGCTCTCCTGCCCGGGCGGGGCCTCTCCCTCCCCAGGGAAGCCGGGCGGCTGACTGCGGAATCGGGGCTGCGGCGGCGCTTCCACTCACCGTTGCAGAACTGCAGCAGCGAGGAGGTGTCGTAGAGGAGCCCGCAGGCGGGGATCCCCTCGCCCATGCCGGCCCCCCGCGCCCCGTCCACCCCGGGCTGCTCTCCCGGCGCCCGTCCGTCCTCCGCGGTCCCCTGCCCGCCCGCCCGCCTCCCGTTGCTATGGCAACCCACCTCTCTCCTGCATCCTGCTGGCCGGGGATGCCGGAGCTCCGGCCAAGACCCCCCGGCTGCGCTCCCCTCCGGGCGCGTCCCCGTCCAACCAGCCGAGCGCCCACCCGCCGACCCACAGGCGCAGGGCAGCCCTACCTTCGGCTCCTTCCGAGCCCCACCCACCAGCCGCGGAGCTCCTCCTGCTTCCCTTCCCCATCTTCAGCCCGCGAGCCTCTCGCCGCTTCCCTGCGCTCCGGCGCCCCTCCCGCCCCCGCCGAAATCTGCAGAGTCCTCGCCCCGCCAAGCCCCACCTCGGCCGCGCGAGACTGACTGGCAACTTCGGCCCTTCCAGGCTCCGGCTGGGCTCCCTCGCTCTGCGCCCCAGGCTTCCTCCTCCTCCCCTCCATCCCAGCTCCTTCCCCCTCTCTTCCCCTCCTCCTTTCCCCAAAGTTTCACTCCAGCCTTTGCTGGCTCCTGTTCTCGACCCAAACCATTTGTCTCCTTCCCTTCTTCCTTCCTTCCTTCCTTCCTTCCTTCCTTCCTTCCTTCCTTCCCTCCATTCTCAGTCTCTTCCAATTCTCTCCCTGCTCCCCAATCTGATTCCTCCCCCCTCTGAAGCCAATCCAGGGGTGCTGAAGCCTTTCCGAGCATGTGCAGAGTGCCCACCGTTGAGAACCGTTTTGCCTTACTCCAGGCAGGGGTCTGCTCGTTCCTCTGGTTTGGCCCCTGGATGCACTTCTAATATCGGCCTGCTGCACGATGCATCGAACCCTGAACCCCAAAGGGTGCCTCCAGGTTCCTGGCTGGCATCTTGGGAGCAGCGGCCGAGGGGAAGGGCAGTGAGGGCAGCCCTCATCACCAGATGCTCCTACCGAGGTCAGGGCATTTATTGGAGTGACATAAGAGGAATTGCAGGCAGGACAAACTGATCAATCGGGCAGCCCTTTTCCAAGGGGGGAGTGATGCCCTCCTGTTTTTATTTCTCTGCCCTCTGGCAACAGTTAGGCGCGGTTGGCATGACAGCGCGGAAGAGCTTCCCTTGCTCTCCGGCTGCCCCCGAAAGAGATGTGGAGGCGATCAATATTTGATGGCCATCGAAGATTGAGGAGTCCCACTCCCATTCCAGGCCGCTGCTCTTCACTTCAGCAATGGCGGCTCAGCAGACCCCTCCCCCTCCCCTGCTGCAGCAACCCAGATTCTCCCTGCTTGCAAAGCAGGCGGCTTAAACTCCAGCCGAGCCGGGATTCTCTGTTCTCTCGTCTGCTGGCTCTCCAGGGTCCCGGTGGTGCTTTGATCCTCAAGGTTGACTGCCAGAGGCTGCCTTTGTGATCCTGCCTGCCCGTGGAATGGAGAGCAGTTCTAGGTTCCTAGCAGGTCCCTCCCACCCCCCACTCCCCCCCCCTCCGGGCAGAGACAGCTTCTGCCAAGGCTGTCCTTCCCTTCCCTGGGGAGGATGCCCGGGTGCCCTGGACCTGTGCAGGAAGCTCTCCTGTCAGCCCTGGAGGCTCCCTTGTAGGCAGGAAACAGAACGGGAGGGAGGGGCCACATGGATTTTTAATGAGTTCACTTGAAAATAGCTCTTCTGGGGCGGGGGGGAGGCGGTCTTCTGCTTCTACAACTCCCCACCAGTTGAGGGTCTCCCTGGTGCCAGGTCAGGAGAAGGAGGGTGGTGCTCCTTGTCGCTCTTCTCCAGGGGGAGCGGGGGCTCAGTGACCCCCACAGCCACCGGGCCTGCCGAGGTCTCTTGCGCGAGGGCCCTCAGCTCGGCTATTGGCACCTTGAGGGTCACACACTTGAGCACCCTGCGCACAACCATTCCTTGGGCGGTGAGGTTCTCGGGGTCCTGGGTCCAGGCGGCTTCCCCGGGTTGCCAGTGGTAGATGGCGTCGTGGGTTCTGGAGGTGCAGACACCGCCAATCACATAAATCCTCCCTTGGAAGGAAGTGGCGCCAGCAAAGGCAAGGGGCACGGGCAGGGAAGGGATGGCCACCTCCCTGCTTATGATGCCCTCCTCCTGCATGAGGAAACATTTCGAGGTGCAAGGAAGAAGTTGGCTGAACCTCCGGTTGGGGTGCGGTTGGTTGGCCTTCCTGGAGAAGAAGCCCCCGATGACACAGATCCCGGCCTCCACGGTGACTGCGGCTGCCCCGTGGAGGCTAAACTCGAGTGGCACCTGCGCCCAGGTATCCAGGTGGGTGTCGTAGATGAGGAGGCCCTTGTAGACCACATCGTCGGAGTCGGCGTCGCCGCCTATTAAGTAGAGCTTGTTTTTGTACGCCGCGGAGGCGGAGAAGCGCAGGACGATGGGCAGGCTGGCGATGGAGGCCCACAGCTGCTGGGCCACATCAAAGCACTCGGCCGAGGCCAGGGGGCCGGCATCGTTCCAGCCGCTCAGGGCGAAAAGCTTCTGCTTGCAGGTTAGGAACATGTGGACAGAGCGGGGCGTTGACATGGCGGGGAGCTGGGCCCAGCGGTCAGCCAGAGAGTTGTACTCGTGCAGCGCAGAGGAATAGGAGCCATCGGCGTGTTTCCCTCCGGAGATGTAGAGCCTCTGGTCCAGCACGGAGCAGCCGGGGAGGGCCACCAGTTCCAAGGCTGGCAGCTTCGTCCTGGACCCGCTGGTCGGATTCAGGCACTCCATGTAGCAGTCCATGTCTTCGCTGACCGAGAGGATGTCCCTCAAACGGGGCACTTTGATGCAGACGATCTTCTCCTGGTACATGCCCCGGCGGAGCCCCCCGCTCACCTGCAGCCTCCCTGCTCCGTCCAGGTCCTGCCACCGGACCTCCAGCCGCTGACCCGGCAGCTCTGCCTCCGTCTGCACCTGGGCAACCTCCTCCTGGGACAGGAGCGGGAAGCGAACGCACCCGAGCAGCGTCCTCAGCACTGGGAGGCGCTTGCTGGGCTCAGCTCCCACCCACCGCTGCGCGGCCCGGAAGACCTCCATTTCTGAGGCCACCGCCAGGTGGTCCGAGGAGAGGATGCAGGTCAGGGCCCTCAGATCCAGCTGCAGGAAGTCCTGGTGTTCGAAGAGGAGGCCAAAGTGGAGACCCAGGTAGCGCAGCGCCCCCTGCAGCAGGGCGGGGTGGTTGTGGTCGTGGCCCAGCATGTAAAGGCGAAGGCAGTTCTCCGGGGAAATCTTCTCCATCAGGAATCTGTTGAGGGGAGGAATGGAAAGAAGGATCACTGGAGAACTTGGCAGGAGAAGCCCCCACCCCCAAAAACAGAGAAGCCCGGGAGGGTCTGGGCTACCTGCTGATGAGCGTCAGTGCTGGGCTGAGCTGGAGCCGGCTGGCCGCGATGAAGAGCTCCTCGGCGCTTCCGGGACTGAAAGCCAGCTCCCCCGAGTAGAGGTAGCCCAGGAGATTCTGGAGGACGGAGGGGTCCATGTCTTCCAGGAGGACCTCCCCATCCCGGGACTCCTTGAAGCCGCTTGTGAAGACGGCCTGGAAGTAGGGGCTGATGGAGGCCAAGAGGGCCCTGCGTGGGGAACAGAGACGGTGGGGTTAGCCGTTGGAATCCTGCCCCGAGCCCTGCCCAGCTGGCGGATGCCAAGACGCACCTGTTGCAAGGGAACCTCTTCCCTCCGGCGACCAAAGTGGCATCGCAGAGTTCCGGCCGGTGATGCAGATGCTTCAGACCTGGGGAGCAGGGGGGTGGGGGGAAGAAGGGAGAAGAATGTCTTTCTTCCCTGGGGGAGGAAAGAGGAGCTCTGAACCTTCGCTCCCCCTTTTCCTCTGTTGGTAGGAAATTCCTCAGCATCTCCCGCTGTTGGGGCAGGGGGCTGCTAGGCCTGGGGGTGTGGAAGGGGGGGAAGGCAGGACGAAAAGAGGAGCTCCCAGGCAGGGAGAGGGGTTACCTTCTGTCCCGCTGTTTGGGAAGTTCAAGGATGGCCTCAGGGAGAAGGGCATCGAAATGGCAACAAGGTTCACGGCTCCTCCTGGCTGTTCCGCTGGTCACTTCCTACCCCTAGGACCCACCAAAGACCCACCTTGGCTGAAACAGGCTTTGAGAGAGACAGTCGGCTCTGGCTGTTCATCGTTGGCCCCGTCGTCTTCTTCTTCTGATGGATCCATGATGGCTCAAGTTTGGAGCACGGAGGCTGCCCTTTCGCTGGGGCCCTGTTGGTTTTTGGTGGCCCCAGAGGGTCCTCCCAGCCCAGCTCCTCCTGCCCCCTCAAGATCTCCTGAGAGGCCCCTGCAGAAAAGGTCTCCAAGGCAGCCCCCACCTCACAATGGGGGCCAAAGCATCCTGAACCCCACCCTCAATCTCTGGACCCAAATGCAATGTTGGCCTCCCGATATCCAGAGCAGAATCCTGGTGGGAGTCACGAGGGGGTGGGCTCTCTCTGGCTTCTTCTTAGTTGGACACTTCTCTCCACCAATGGAGGTGCTGGAATCCCCAGACTGGCCTTCAACTTTGACCTCTGGAAAAGGGCTATTTTTGACAGTCCCTGTGATGGGCCCCCAGGGTTTTTTCTTTCCCTCTATGGACATTAAGTGCAGAGCTGGTGACAGCTGACAGTTCTTCGTGCAATTCCTTGCACAACTACATTGGGGAATGCTGTGTGTGTGTGTGTGTGTGTGTGTGTGTGTGTGAGCCCTCCTAACTTGGTCAGTTAGAAAAGAAAGACTCTCAAATCTGTTGTTAAGGAAAGTGCACTTTACTAAAGCCAAGTGGTTACAGAGAAGCAAAGCCGGATCTGAAGTTTTGCACCCAAAGCATATGGTTAATTTTCTTTTCTCCCCACCGTCTTTCTGGTTGTCTTAAACCAGTGTTTCTCAACCTTGGCCACTTGAAGATGTCCGGACTTCAACTCCCAGAATTCCCCAGCCAGCATTCGCTGGCTGGGGAATTCTGGGAGTTGAAGTCCGGACATCTTCAAGTGGCCAAGGTTGAGAAACACTGTTCTGTAAAGATGAGTCATTTCCCCCTCCGTGAACGATGCCTTCTCTGGGGGCTTTTGCTGCAGGAGACCCCACCTCCATGGTGGTCACCTGGACGACCTTTGAGCCAGCCGAGTCCCTTGTAGTCTGGGAGTTGAAGTCCGGACATCTTCAAGTTGCTAAGGTTGAGAAACACTGTCTTAAACTGTCTGATTACATCCAAACAAATTTTGATAAGAGTCCCTGAGCTTGACGGGCTGGGTGGTCTCACGCCCCCTTCCCTGACTTTGGAACGCCCAGCAGGTTTCATGGCACGGCCATTCTCCTTACCCCAGCCCCCCATCTACCTCCCATCTGCAGCTCCCCCCCCCCCCATTACTTATGGCACACTGGCATCTGGTGAAGCATGGCTGGCACAGCAGGATGGCGGTCCTGAGAGGGTGTGCGTGCGCATATGCGTGCCTGTGGGAAATCACTGGAGCTTTGAAAGCCTTTTAAGCAGGTCAACCCTTTTCTCAACATTGTTAAATAGTGCATATACCATCCATAGTTGCCGTTAAGACCAGCGCATCAGCTGACCCTCAAGAATCAAAGTAAAAAATGCCCCCATCTGCAGATAAGCTGACCCTTAAAATATTTGCACTTAATTTTCACAATTGGTGTATCCAGGGATTATCCATTTTTCATGCTATTTTGATTAAAAATCCAAGGGTCATCTTATCCACAAGTATATGTAGGATACGCAAGTATTTTTTTAAAAAAATATTACCGTATAGACTCATGGACAAGACAAAGCAATTGGGGAAGTGTATTCCAGCACTTAAAATTCTCCACTCATTGGCAAGCATATATGGTACCATTTTTCGGAATAAAAGTTTTCTCCATTTAATCCTGGATGGGGTGGAGGGAGGGGCACATTCCCCCCCTCCCCGCTGCTTGAAATAAAAACTCACTGATGTATTAGTCCTTCTTGCTTTGATAAGTATGGGCAACACCACTGAGAGGAAGTGGAACCAGGCAACGTTAAGACTTGTGGACTTCAACTCCCAGGATTCCCCAGCCAGCACAATATATAAAGCAGTGTTTCTCAACCTTGGCCACTTGAAGATGTCCGGACTTCAACTCCCAGAATTCCCCAGCCAGCATTCGCATTCGCTGGCTGGGGAATCCTGGGAGTTGAAGTCCGGACATCTTCAAGTGGCCAAGGTTGAGAAACACTGCCATAAAGTATATTGCATTCCTGACGGAAGGATTGAAACCTTTCCAAGAATGGCTTGAAGCAGGGGTGTCAAACTGCGTCACGCTCAGGCCACACCCACCCCAGTCCGCAAAGTTAAAAAAAACGTGTGGTCACTTGACACAATCAGGATTGACACCCGTGGCGTAAAGGTAGTCCCCCACTTAAGACCCCCAACTCAGCCCAAACTTTATGTTGTTAAGTGAGAATTGTGTTAAGTGAGTTTTACCCCATTATATGACGTTTCTTGGCATATTAAGTGAATCGCTCCAGTTGTTAAATGAGTAACACCGTTGTTAAGTGGATCTGGCTTTCCTATTCTCTTTGTTGGTCAGACGGTCACAAAAGATGACCACTTAATCCTGAGACAAATACGAACCATTTGCTGAGCATCGGAATTTTGATCTGTTGACCATGGGGAGCCTGCAATGGCCATAACTGTGAAGATTGGTCTGAGGTTATCTTTTTCAGTGCCGTTCAGTCACTAAACAGTTGCAACTCAAGGACTTCCTGTGTTTTAAGGTTACAGACAGGATCCTCATTTTTCGCCAGCTCAGAAATAGGATTTCGGAGGCAAAACGGGGCTGGGGAGCTGGGAAGGTGGGGGGGAAGAGAGTCCAGGCTCCGGGGATTCTGCAGACTACGAGGAAAACTGGATTACGACGGAAGAGTTTGTCACCCGGGCACCGTAATGTCCTTTCCAGAACTGTGTGTCCTTCCCTCTGTGCCGAAAGAGGATGTAGCGGACTCCAGGGCCATATTGTCTGAATGTGTGGGTTACCTGGAGAGACAGAAATGGAAGCAAGAGAGGCTCAGCCATTTTTTAAGACTCTGGAAAAGGGTTTTAAGGAACTGAAGCTTCTTCGTGCATTTATTTATGATTGATTTGTTGCCGTTATTTAGAAAATTTTACTATTTACAATTTTATTATCATGTATTCCGGGAGCTGTGGTGGCGCACTGGTTAGAATGCAGTACTGCAGGCGAACTCTGCCCACTGCTAGCGGCTTGAACTTGGCAGGGTGCAAATTTGACTCGGCCCTCCATCCTTCCGAGTTTGGTAAAATGAGGAGCCAGATTTTTGGGGGGGGCAAAGTGCTGACTCTGTAGCCAGCTTAGAGAGGGATGTAAAGCACAGAAGCAGTATATAAGTCAAAGTACTATTATTATTATTATCTATTATGTTTAGAAAAGTGTATTTCACACGATCTCATCCAGCTACTTGGACTTCTGGGTGCTGCCTGTCTGAAAATTGGGGTAGCCTGAGAACTTGAGATCCCCTTAAAACACTCCTGGCCCCCCACCCAAAAACATGGAGTTTCAAATTCTGAGCACCTTTAGAGTGTAGCTAGTCCTCAAGGTACGACCGCAACTGAGCCCCAAATTTTTCTTCCCAAGTGAGTCATGCAGTCATTAAGCAAATCCCCCACTGAGTTTGCTGGTTATTGCGTAACCCTGGACCCGGGCAAAAACTGTCAAATTACATACTAGTTACCAAATGCCTCAATGTGGATTACTTGGCTGTGAGGATGCTGCAACTATGATAAGTGTGAAAAATGGTCGTAAGTCATTTTCAGCAATGTTGTCACTTCAATTGGACTACCTGTAGTTTAATGCATTGTAATTCATTCTATGCTAATATAGCTAAAGATTTTTTAAATGAAAATTTCCAACTATTTGTGCAACCCCTAGATACAAATTCTAGATTCTTCTCTCTTGGTTATTTAATTCTTAAGGGGACTTTAATTCTCAGAATTTAGTCAAACGTGCGTAGGAGGGAAAGAGAAAGTGAAAAAGAGAAACAGAGAAAAAGAACAGGCCATCCCCCCAGGGGCAGGGAAATCCAGCAACCAGACAAGAGAGGCCTGGTGTGGCCAACAGCACCTTTTGGTACGAGGGGTCCATGCTTGGAGGTCTGGGATTTGGTTTGGCTTCAAAAACACCAATCTTCCTTTTTTTATTAGCTGCCAAGAGAGCAACATACAGCTCATATTCACAGCCACAGTCCGGACGGCCACTCCACCTGCAAGAGTCAAAGGGCAGAAGACAGTGACGTGCGGTGACTTTTATGGCTGGTGAGGCAGCAATTATTTTAGACTTGTGGACTTCAACTCCAAGAATTCCACAGCCAGGCATGCTCAATTCCGATTTAAAGTGACAGCATTTGTTCTTCTCCTTTGCTAAGTAAGTTTCCTTCTTTCTTTTTCTTTTTCTTCCCCTCCTTTCTCCCTCTCTCAAACACACACACGAACACACACACAAAGTTGCACCAGGAGGATGAAGTTTGAATTCCTCCCCCTCCCTCCGACCCACACGTACTTTTTCCAGCTGTTTCAGAGAGGATTTCAACTCTGCTCTTGCCTGTCATCATGAAAGAAAAAAATGTAAAAGGAGAAAGGCAAGAGCTGAGGTCAGGCTGAGCTAGTTGCTGCCAGAGTCACTGTGGATGACTCTGCTTAACTGTTTAAAAAAGCCTCTAAAAATACGCCCTCTACAGGAGGAGGCAGGAGAACGACGTGCCTCACCTACGTCAGGAATTTTTCGGCTTTTAACCCTTGCTTAACTCTGCTCGAGTGCTCATAAAGAGTCAGACTAGATGAGGCACATCGTTCTCCTGCCTCCTCCTGTAGAGGGCGCTTTTTAAGAAGCTTTTTTAAACAGTTAAGCACTAAGCAGAGTCATCCATTGGGGACTCTGGCAGCAACTAGCTCAGCCTGACCTCAGCTCTTGCCTTTTTCCTTTTACATTTTCCTTTTCTTTTCATGATGGCAGTGGTGAGGCTCTGCCTCCCCTGCCTCCCCTGACTGCACGTCCCTGGCAGAAGGGCTGGTCACAAGAGGAAGCTGGAAAGGCCTCTTCCTTGGAGATCCTCAAGCACCGAAACCCTCCTGTGGGTGTTCAATGTCCAGACAAGTGGCCGGCCTGTCCAGGCCTCGGACGATGCCCCAAATCGTCCACACCTACTGATGGTCACCCAAGGAACGAGGAGAGCCTCACTCACCAGTCCGAGACCACAATGTCAGGCTGGTAAGTGTCCAGCAGATCCTGCCAGAAGCCCTCCTTCAGCAAATCGATGACCTGCTCCTTCTGACACCACCTTTGGAGAGACGGATGGAGAAGACAGGCAGAGGGGAAACTCTGGGCCAGAGTTCACCCAGCAACGCAAAGCCCCGAAATACAGGCAGTCCTCGACTCACAGCAGTTCATTTAGCCCCTGGTGGTGAAGACGCTTGCCTCCCACTTGAAAAGTAAGAGTTCAATCCAGAGAGAGGCAGGAGAGAGAAATCTGCTGTGAAATTGGTGTAGGCATCAGGGAGGGAATTCGGCCAGTAAATTCCCAGCTCCATGCAGTCGCCCACCCCAATACAAGGGATTACATTACAGGGTCATAAGATGGGGAGGTTCTTTTAATGGCCCTCCAGAATTACAGTGGCACTGAAAAGAGAGACTTATGACCGGGTTTCACCCAACCATTGCAGCATCCCCATAGACAGGGGATCAAAATTCGGAGCCTCTCAGCTTCACGTGCTCATCTTTTGCAAACGCCTGAGAAGCAGAGCCAATGGGAAAGCCAGATTTGCTTAATGAATATGCGTTTCACTTAACAACTGTGTCCAGGAAGGTTATAAAAAGGAGCAAAGCTTCCTCAACAACTGTCTGGCTCAGCAACAGAAACTTTGGGCTCAATTGTGGCCGTAAGTCAAGGACTACCGGTAGCAGAGGACGGTGGGAAAACCTCCAAAGGACCCTGGGAAGGAGAAGCAGGGGACTCACTGGAAGGAGGAGGCAAAGCAGGTCTGGTCCTCAGCGCCTTCCAAGAGAGCCCGGTTCTCTTCCACCTTCCAGCCGTCACTCCACCCATCGCATTCGACGCTCCAGTGTCGGAACTCCTCTAGGGGCAGAGAGCCAGGCTTTTAGCACCGCTCGAGACCCACCAGGTCAGCGGAACTTTAGGAGCTACACGCCCTGCCCGAGCACGGGTGGGGGAGGCGCTGCCGACGAGGAGAGCCCGAAGGGACCCGAAGCGGCGACAGGCATCCCGAGAAGGCTCGACTGCCCAGCGGGGGAAGAAGCCAGGCGGGCGGCGCCGGAGACGCATCGGGAGCCGCCTTCTCGTTCCTCCCAGCGGCCGGGCTGCCTACCTCTCCCGCAGGGGTTTCGCACGAGGTTCCTGCCCAGCGGCCGCAGGACGGCCAGGCGGCTCCACTGCAGGCGGGGGCAGCGGGAGGCGGCCTGGAGGACGGCGCGCATGGCGGGCTCCCTGCGCCACTGGAGCTTCCAGACGGCGGGGCCGTCCAGCAGGTCCCTCCAGCGCCGGCAGACCAGCCGGCAGCGCGTGGCCAGCGTCTCGGGCGGCAGCCAGCTCAGGATCAGCGCCAGCACTTCGTTGGGCAGCCGCGGCCAGTCCGGCGGGGGCGCCCCGGAGAGGCTCCCACCGGCCCCGGACGCCTCCTCGCCCGCCTTCCCGGCCTTGGCGGTCGCGGCGCCCATCGCCGTCCCGCCTGCGGCTCCGGGTGCGGCTCCGGACGGGGCGCGAGGGCGGCTGCGGAGCTCCCTTCCCGAGACGCGCCGTCCGGGCATTGCGGCCAGCGCAGGTTCCCTTCCGATCCCAGCTCGGTCCGCGGCGCCCTCATTGGCGGACGGACTCGCACGACATGTGATTGAGCAGCGCCTGGCCAATAGCGTCTCCTTTCATGACAGCCGCAGCGCGGGGGCGGGGCGCGGCATTTTTTCGGATTCCGGCGGGTCCTTGTGCTCAACTGTCACTAAGCCCCCCAAAGGACTCCGCAACCCCAGAAGGAAAAACCGGAGACCCATAAAATGTAAGAGCGACAACATTCCACCTGCCTCGCCAGTCAGCTTCACACCTGGCTTTCAAAGCAGCAACGTCCGTCCTTCCTCCAGCTGTTCCTGAAGACCCCCAAGTGTTTCTGACAGCATTCAGAACAGAATGATTGACAGCTTTGCAAGAAGGGTTTATTTTAAATGATATATACAGGAATATGCCTGGGATTCCTCACACTCATTTTTCGCCAGTTCAGAAATACGATTTCGGAGGCAAAACGGGGCTGGAGAGCTGGGAAGTTGGGGCGGAAGAGAGTCCAGGCTCCAGGGATTCTGCAGACTCCGAGGAAAACTGGATTACCACGGAAGAGTTTGTCATCCGGGCACCGTCATGTCCTTTCCAGAACTCCGTGTGCTTCCCTCTGTGCCGAAAGAGGATGTAGCGGACTCCAGGGCCATATTGTCTGAATGTGTGGGTTACCTGGAGAGACAGAAATGAAGCAAGACAGACTCAGCCATTTTTTAGATTCTGCAAAAGGGTTTTAGGGAACTGAAGCTTCTTCATGCATTTATTTATAATTGATTTGTTGCCGTTATTTAGAAAATTTTACTATTTACAATTTTATTATCATTTGTAGTAGGAGTTGTGGTGGTGCACTGGTTAGAATGCAGTACTGCAGGCCAGTTCTGCTGCCTGTCGGCTGCTTGCAGTTTGACAGTTCAAATCTCACCAGGCTCCAGGTTAACTCAGCCTTCCGTCCTTCCGAGGTGGGTAAAATGAGGACCCAGATTGTTGGGGGCAAAAGGCTGTAAAACCACTTAGAGACTGCTGTAAAAGCACTGTGAGGTGGTATATAAGTCTAAGACAGGTGGCTATTTATTATAATTGTACTACCATTGTTTAGAAAAAGTGGATTTAACATGATCTTGCATGATCCCAGAACAGCATAAATATAAATATATGCTTGTCCTAAATATATGCTAGTTACCAAATGCCTGAATTTTGATCACGTGACCACTGGAATGCTGCAACAGTATGAAAACTGGTTATAAGTCAAGTTTTTCAGAGCCACTGTAGGTCCAATCAATCACTGGTTGTTACGTCTAGGACAATCTGCAACGTCATGCCTATGCACATTTTAATTCATTCTACCTAATGTTGCTACGGATCTTTTAATAAAAAATTTCCAACTATTTGTGCAACCCTAGATACAAATTCTATGTTCTTTCCTGGATATTTTCTTCTTAAGGGCACTTTAATTCTCAGAATTTAGTCAAACGTGCGTAGGAGGGAAAGAGAAAGAGAAAGTGAAAAAGAGAAACAGAGAAAAAGAACAGGCCATCCCCCCCAGGGGCAGGGAAATCCAGCAACCAGACAAGAGAGGCCTGGTGTGGCCAACAGCACCTTTTGGTATGAGGGGTCCATGCTTAGAGGTCTGGGATTTGGTTTGGCTTCAAAAACACCAATCTTCCTTTTTTTATTAGCTGCCAAGAGGGCAACATAGAGCTCATATTCATTGCCACAGTCCTGGCAGCCACCCCACCTGCAAGAATCAAACGGCAGAAGAGCTGGTCATAACAGGAAGCTGGAAAGGCCTCTTCCTTGGAGATCCTCAAGCACCGAAACCCTCCTGTGGGTGTTCAATGTCCAGACAAGTGGCCGGCCTGTCCAGGCTTCGGATGATGCCCCAAATTGTCCACACCTACTGATGGTCACTCAAGGAACGAGGAGAGCCTCACTCACCAGTCCGAGACCACAATGTCAGGCTGGTAAGTGTCCAGCAGATCCTGCCAGAAGCCCTCCTTCAGCAAATCGATGACCTGCTCCTTCTGACACCACCTTTGGAGAGACGGATGGAGAAGACAGGCAGAGGGGAAACTCTGGGCCAGAGTTCACCCAGCAACGGAAAGCCCCGAAATACAGGCAGTCCTCGACTCACAGCAGTTCATTTAGCCCCTGGTGGTGAAGACGCTTGCCCCCCACTTGAAAAGCCGTAAGTCGAGGACTACTGGTAGCAGAGGACGGTGGGAAAACCTCCAAAGGCCCCTGGGAAGGAGAAGCAGGGGACTCACTCGAAGGAGGAGGCAAAGCAGGTCTGGTCCTCAGCGCCTTCCAACGGGGCCCGGTTCTCTTCCAAGTTCCAGCCGTCATTCCAACCAGGAAACTCGCATTGGACGCTCCAGTGTCGAACTACTCTAGGGGCAGAGAGCCAGTCTTTTAGCACCGCTCGAGACCCACCAGGTCAGCGGAACTTTAGGAGCTACACGCCCTGCCCGAGCACGGGTGGGGGAGGCGCTGCCGTCGAGGAGAGCCGGAAGGGACCCGAAGCGGCGACAGGCATCCCGGGAAGGCTCGACCGCCCAGTGGGGGAAGAAGCCAGGCGGGCGGCGCCGGAGACGCATCGGGGGCCGCCTTCTCGTTCCTCCCAGCGGCCGGGCTGCCTACCTCTCCCGCAGGGGTTTCGCACGAGGTTCCTGCCCAGCGGCCGCAGGACGGCCAGGCGGCTCCACTGCAGGCGGGGGCAGCGGGAGGCGGCCTGGAGGACGGCGCGCATGGCGGGCTCCCTGCGCCACTGGAGCTTCCAGACGGCGGGGCCGTCCAGCAGGTCCCTCCAGCGCCGGCAGACCAGCCGGCAGCGCGTGGCCAGCGTCTCGGGCGGCAGCCAGCTCAGGATCAGCGCCAGCACTTCGTTGGGCAGCCGCGGCCAGTCCGGCGGGGGCGCCCCGGAGAGGCTCCCACCGGCCCCGGACGCCTCCTCGCCCGCCTTCCCGGCCTTGGCAGTCGCGGCGCTCATAGTCGTCCTGCCTGCGGCTCCGGGTGCGGCTCCTGACGGGGCGCGAGTGCAGAATTCCTTTCCCCTCCTGCCCCGTCGGGGCATTCCCGGGCGTTCCTGCAGGCGCTGATGGGCGATGGGCGGGGCGATTGTCCAGCGCTTGGCCAATGGCGTCTCCTTTCATGACAGCCACGGCGGGTGGGCGGGGTTTTTTTCCGAAGCCCTCAGGGTCCCTGTGCCCGAAGGCTCCGGGGTGACTGCTGCGGGGGTCTCTCCGCGCCCTGCGACGGCTTCGCTGCTCGGGAGCCGCCTGGGAGCCACGTCAGTCGCGCCCCGGTTTCCACTATTTTGCAGGCCCAGCACGGAGGTCCCCGAATGGGGCCAGCCGCCCCGCCCCCGACTAAGCGGCTGCTGGACGGGGAGGGCGAGCCCGGGACGGTCCGCTTCTGTCCGGAGACGCTGCGCCGTTTTCGCCCGCCGCTTCCGTGACGCTTTTCCAAAGTCCGCAACTTCCAGCTGGAGGGGCTCCAAGCCCCGGAATCCCCCCGCCCGGCAGCTGCTCTTCCAGCGCCCGCCTTGCCGCCTCCCCGCCCGCCCGGGCTTGGCAGGGAAATCGGGCGCGCCTCCCGGAAAGCGGCTGCGGGGGAGAGCTGCTCTGGGCCGCCGGCCTCTCGGCTCTTCCAGTCCGGGGAGGCGGGGCGAGGGCGGCCCCTGCAGGGAGAGGCCCGCTGGGCGGCTGGAGGCGGCGGCCGGATTGCAACACCGCGTCTTGTGACTTGCTGCAGGGCGGCCTTGGCCCGCTCGTCCCCGGAGCTGCGGGGCTTCGGCGGCTGGCGAGGAGCCCGGCGGGAGAATGAGCCGAGCGGCGAGGCTGCTGGGCTTCTTCCTCTGCCTGTGGCTGCCCCACTTGCGAGGCCAGGGCGCCCGGCCCTCCCAGCCTGAGCAGGTGCATCTGTCTTACCCAGGTGAGCTTTGGGGCGCCCGCCTCTCCCGTCTCCAGCTCTGCACCTCCAGCGGGGAGAAAGCCAGGTCGGGGGGCTGCCAGCCAGCCTGGGCCCAGCGGGGCTGAATGCCCGATGTTTCTTTTACTTTCCCTTAACTGAACCCCGGATTTGGTTGCAGCCAATCGCTTTGCATATTTATCCACCGCATTTGCTGCCCTTTCTGCTTTGCAACCTTCTGTAACAGTGTTTCTCAACCTTGGCCACTTGAAGATGTCCGGACTTCAACTCCCAGAATTCCCCAGCCAGTGAATGCTTAATCATTCCCCTGGCTCAGCTGATAAGGGAGGAGAGCTTGTGGCTTAGAGGTTAATACAACTGCATAATCCAGTGTTTCTCAACCTTGGCCACTTGAAGATGTCCGGACTTCAACTCCCAGAATTCCCCAGCCAGCGAATGCTTAATCATTCCCCTGGCTCAGCTGATAAGGGAGGAGAGCTTGTGGCTTAGAGGTTAATACAACTGCATAATCCAGTGTTTCTCAACCTTGGCCACTTGAAGATGTCCGGACTTCAACTCCCAGAATTCCCTAGCCAGCATTCGCTGGCTGGGGAATTCTGGGAGTTGAAGTCCGGACATCTTCAAGTGGCCAAGGTTGAGAAACACTGTTCTGTAAAGATGAGTCATTTCCCCCTCCGTGAACGATGCCTTCTCTGGGGGCTTTTGCTGCAGGAGACCCCACCTCCATGGTGGTCACCTGGACGACCTTTGAGCCAGCTGAGTCCCTTGTAGTCTTTGGCCAGGCTCCGGGAAAGACCCTTCCCCACAAGGCCAGCGGAAACGCTACACGCTTTGTGGATGGGGGCAGCCTGGGCCGTGTCCTCTTCATCCACCGAGTGACTCTCCGCGGCCTTCTCCCGGGACGGAGCTACGGTAAGGAATGGGGGGCCCTTGTTCTTCGCAGGGCAGGGCAAAAACCACCCCCACATAATGGCACACATAAAGACGGAGACCCCCTCCGCTTCTCTCGCCTTGCAGTCTATCGCTGTGGGAGCCCGCGGGGCTGGAGCCAGCCCTATGGCTTCCGGGCGTTACTGAAGGGCAGCGGCTGGAGCCCGCGGTTCGCCCTCTTTGGAGACCTGGGCCTGGTGAACCCCCAGTCCTTGTCCCGGCTGCAGAGGGAGACTCAGCAGGGCTGGTACGACGCAGTGCTGCACATAGGTAGGCCCAATGGCTGCCCGGCTCTTCCCTGGGGCCCTTTTCCTTTGTCCCCCTGTGATGGTGACCCTCTTCCCCCCTTCCCCCCCCCCCCAGGAGATTTTGCCTACGACCTGGACTCGGTAAGAACCTCTGGAGCATCTCTGGGCTTGGCAGGAAGACGCTTGGGGACAGCCATCGTCAGGCCAGACCCGTGAGGCTATTCCAAGAGGGCCACGTGGGTCGGCAGCCCCCCGACCTGGGCAGGGGTGGGAGATCTCTGCCCCTGGACATTGCCCCGTCCCAACCTCTCTCTGTTCCACCCCTGCAGGATAACGCCCTCGTCGGGGATGCCTTCATGCGGAAAATCGAGGCCGTGGCTGCCTTTGTGCCATATATGACTTGCCCGGGAAACCATGAGGAGAAGTAGTGAGTGGAGCTGAGCCAGATTGAAGAGATGCCCGCACCTCTTCCAGTCTGCCTGCTGGTTCTGGTGGCCTCCTTGTAACTCCCAGGGCGGCCCTCCCTCTCTGGGTGGGGTGGGGGGAATACAGCCTAGACGTCCCAGTTTTGCTGGGTGACATAACGAAGGGAAGGGCCACTGTTTTTGCATCCATCTCCTTCCCTTCCACCCTCCTGCAGCAATTTCTCCAACTACCGGTCCCGCTTCAGCATGCCCGGAGACACCGAGAGCCTCTGGTACAGGTGCGTCCCTGGGCTGCAAGGGGCACAAGGCCAAGACACCGAGACCCTCTTCCTTCCCAGGCTCTCCAGTTCCTTTCCTGGGGGGAAAGAGAGGTCCGGAGCTGCTCCTGCCTTGTATGGCTGTGGTATTAATGTCAGGCCCAAAAGGCAGTTTCCTCCACGAAGGTCCAAGTAAACTGCTTTATTGCTAAAAGCCTTTGCACAGGAATCTTCTCAACTAATATTCAGCCCCGACTTAGATACGGCTCCATGGGATTCAAGAGAGGTTGGACTTAGTTTGCTTGTGGCTATGCAAGGATGCTAGGCTGGTGCCTCTTTAGACTCTGCCCTTGCTATTCCTTCTCCTACACACACCTACCCTGTGAGGGAGGCTGAGACACAATACCTGGCCCAAAGCCCCCCAGGGAGTGTCTCTAGCCGAAGCTCTCCGTCTCCTCCGTCCATCCCCTGCCCTGCCCCACCAGACTCACTCTCTGCTTCCAATTGCTTTGGGGGCAGGTCTGGGCGGGGGGTCTGGGCTCTGGGGCCCCCATCCTCTGGGGGAGGGGGTTCCTTTCCCCCCACTTGTCCCCCTGCTCTTAGTGGTTGTCTATCTTGCCCCCTTCCAGCTGGGATGTAGGCCCTGCTCATCTCATTTCCTTCTCCACGGAGGTGTACTTCTTCCTGGGCTACGGGGAGGAGCTGGTAGCCAAGCAGTTCCAGTGGCTGGAGAGGGACCTCCAGGTAGGCGGGGTCCGGATTTGGGTGGGCGGAGCCAGTTTGCCCCAGGCAAAGACCAGCCTCTGGTTCGTTCCTCTCGGGGGCAGGAGGCGAACCGGCCTACACGGCGCGGGGAGCGCCCCTGGATCATCACCATGGGGCATCGACCCATGTACTGCTCCAACAACGACAAGGACGACTGCACCCAGCACGAGAGCATCGTAAGTAGGCCTTGGAGAAGCCGGTTTGAGCCCCCCGGGGAAATAGGGGGGGGGAGGGGCCGAAACATTTATTTTATGAAACAAAGGTATATGGTTGCCTGTCTCTGGCGGCCGACCCTCACCTGATCCTTTCAGGCAGATGTTTGCAGCCAGGAGGATCAGGCGGAAGTGAAATGACACTTAATTATAAAAGAAAAACAAGTAAATATAATGAGATAAGCTGGATGACAAGGTAGGATGGAAACTCACTGAAGAGGGATCCAATAAGGAAAAACTTCCTGGCAGTGAGAACAATCAAGCGGTGGAGCATCTCTCCTCCGGGGGCTGAGTGGGCCCCCGTCCCCGAAGGCTTTGAAGAAGAGGAGATGGACAGCCATTTATCTGAAAGAGTCCAGGTCAGTGTTTCTCAACCTTGAGGACTTTAAGTCCTGTGGACTTCAACTCCCAGAATCCCCCAGCCAGCTCTGCTGGCTGGGGGATTCTGGGAGTTGAAGTCCGCAGGACTTAAAGTCACCAAGGTTGAGAAACACTGGTCTAGGTTAAGGGTTCCAGTTTGGGACCTTTAAGATTTGTGCATTTCGACACTCTAGCTGGCCGGGGGAATTCTGGGAGTTGAAGTCTCAAGGTTGGACAGCCCTGATCTGGGATCTCCTACTTGAGCAGGGGGCCGGACTAGAAGACCTCTGGGGTCCCTCCCAAATCTGTTACTCTGTCGTTCTGAAGCGGCTTGCTTCAGCTGGAGCTGGAAGTGGGCAGGAGGCTGAGTCCCAGGCCCAGCACAGCCACAAAGGGGCTCCAGGGTTCAGCAGGGGGCACTCAGTGTTGTTTGTGGGCCTCTCAAATAAACTAAATCTAAATATTCAAATAAACTAAATCTTTCCAGGTGCGCAAAGGACTTAAGCCGAACCGTTACGGCCTGGAGGATCTTTTCTACAAATACGGTCAGTTCCCCCAGGCAGCCCCTGCTGAAGGCCCCGGGAACCCCTCCAAGGGAAGGCACACAGAGGGAGTCCTCCACTGACCCAACTCACTTAGTGGCCACTCAGAGTTACAACGGCACTGAAAAAAGTGACTTATGGCCTTTTTTCACACTTACAACCTTTGCAGCATCCCCACTGCTTCATACTTATGACCACTGCGGTGTCCGGGGGTCACGTGATCCCCTTTTGCAACCTTCTGATAAGCCATGTCAATGGGCTCCCCTTCCTCCCCCCCTCCCCACTTTCTCTTCCTCCAGGGGTCGATCTGACGCTGTGGGCTCACGAGCATTCCTACGAACGGCTCTGGCCTCTCTATGACTACAAGGTGAGTCCAGCTTTGGGGACTGGGGGGTGGGGGCGTTCAGAATGGGCTGCCTTCCTCCTTCCTAGCCAGGGGGAGCACCTGAATGGCTCCCTGGGAGGAGCAAGGGGGCTCCCTGATTTTAAAACCCACAGTGCCCAGTTCTCTGCCTGCCCCTTTTGCGTGGATGGAGAGCTGCAGAGCTGCAAGACGCAGAGAAGTGGGCAGAGCAGAGGGGCAGCTGCCCCCCCCCCAGCACCCCAGTTCATTCTTTCCCTTCCTTCTCCTCCCTCTTTCAGGTTTACAATGGGAGCACCGCAGCCCCTTACACCAATCCCAGCGCCCCCGTCCACATTATCACTGGATCAGCCGTAAGTTTGCAGATGGGCAGCGTGAACTAACCGTGACGTCTCTGTGCATATACAGAATTCTTTTCCTGGGAAGCCGCCCATTGTGGTCCTAAGTCAAGGACTGGAAGTGCTGGGTGGAGAAAGCCCAGGGTGGGGGGAGTGGGGGGCAGACTTTAGGCTCTTTGCACTTGGCCATGGGGCCTTCGGCGGCTGAGCTGCATTCCCTTTCATCTCCCCCTCTCCCCTCCCCAGGGTTGCAAGGAGCGGCTGGACCCTTTCATCCCAGACCCCCGAGAATGGAGTGCTCTGCGGGTTGAGGATTATGGGTACGCCCGCATGCAGATCGTCAACATGACCCACCTCTGGTTGGAGCAGGTCTCGGATGACCAGGTGGGAGCTTCAACAGCAGCCCCGAGTCCATGGCTCCGCTTGGCTTGTGAATTTCCCCAGCCTGGGAAATCCTGGCGGCCAAGCAGCCTTGCTCCACCTGAGCTGGCCCTGAGCTCCAGCCACTCAGCCTCCTGGGGGAGACGCTTCCTGCACTGCTCAGGGTGGCCGCCCACCCATCCCCTCCCTCCATGGCAGCCAGACTTCGCCTGATCCCCCCCTTTCCTTTTGGTTTTCAGGATGGGAAGGTGGTGGATAAGATTTGGCTGATCAAAGACCGGCATGGTGGCCCCAGGGCCTGGCAGTGACCCTCCAGGCTGGAAGACCCTCGGAGGCAGGGCAGCCAGTATCCCTCCTCCTGAGCTCCAGCGGCTTCAATTGCACTGAGCTCTCTGGCCTGAATATGAAGCGGTTTGCGTGACCCGGCCACAAAGGGGGTGAAAGAGTGAAGAAGAAGACGACCTTGACCACTGGAGGAAAAGGAGGAGGAAGTTCAGTGATGTTGCTGCAGCTGCCCTCCGGGTAGCATTGAGGACAAGTGTGATTTTAAAGCAAATAATTACTTGAAATAAAAATCAGGACTAAAGGGAGACCAGACAAAAAATGTGTTTATTTTTAAACCAGACTTCTCAGACGGTTATTTCTAATATATTTCTGCCATTCCTTGTAGGGTGGAATTTGCAATTTGGAAGACGATCGGTTGTGCTTCCTGGCCGAAGGAGCAGGGCACAACCTCAGTGAAATACACCAATGGGCGCTTCTTACAAAACTTTGCAAACCTTGGTTCGCAGTGGGGGAGGACGGCAGAATTACGCGGGGAGGAAACTGGGGGAGCTGTTTCCCCGGTGAAGGGCGGCTGCTCTCCGCATGGTCTGTTCTGATGGTCCTTCCAAAGGGCGCCAGCAGGGAGGAATCCTGGCCCTGCCCTGCCTGCGTGATGAAGCTGGGTGGGGTGTGTGGATTTTCCTACTTGGGGGTCGGACGGGAGACCACGTGGAGATCCAGAGGCCGAGAAGAGCGGGAAGGAGCCAGGCCAAACCTTCTCCGTTGTTGGCCAGCAGACCGGATGAGCCAGGCAGGAGATCCCTGTTTCACCTCCAGGAAACGCCCGGTGGGGCTCTTGTGTCCTTTGAACCCGGGACTTTCTGCGGGTTCTTGCTGCACAGAGGGCGAGGAGCAGCTCCAGGAGAGCTTGGCTCAGCAGCAGCTGCCGGCCAAGTGATGGAGCCTCCCCTCCCGCGGCAGTCTACCAGGGATCTGCAACATTGGCAACTTTTAAGACTTGTGGACTTCAACTCCCAGAATTCCTCAGCCTCCTAGCTGCCCACCTGCAACCTGGGCAGGAAAGGTTCCAGATGTGCCAGGATTCTTCAGGTAGTTGGTGGGGGTCAAAGGTTTGGGGGCACACAAGACCCCTCTGGGCAGAGGGAAGCCCCTCCCAGCCTACAGCTCAGGCGTCTCCAAATTTGGCAACTTTAAGACTTGCGGACTTCAACTCCCAGAATCCCCCGGCAGCCCCGAACGCAGCAAAGAGGCGGAAATGCCCCGAAGCGCCGCCTCCACGCCTAGCCCAGCCTCCCGTCTCTCAACGCACGCCGCCCAGCCATTCGTCCTCCCCTGCCCCGCCCCTCTCCCTCTCGGCCAATGGCAGGCGAGTGCTAGAGCGCTCCGGCCCGGCGTGGCCTAATCGGGAGCGACCCCGCCTCTCCCCGGGCGGGGCGGGGCCCTCTGTCGCCAGGCGACGGGGAGGCGCTTGTCCCCGGATGTTGCCGGCCGCGGCTTGGCCGGCTCCCAAAATGGCGTCCTCCTCCTCCTCCTCCTCCTCCTTCTCCTCCTGCTGCTGCTGGTGAACCGAACCGGGACCGGCCTGCGCGGCGGCGGCTGTTAACGGGCGAGCGGCGGCGCCAGCACCGAGGGGTCGGCGGCCTAGCTAGCGGGTGAGCGAGCGAGCGGAGCGGTGGGCGGCCGGGGGTCCTTCGGTGGGGCAGCCCGTCGCCTGAGGGGCCTCCTGAGTCTGGGCCGAAGCAGGCGCCCCTGTGGGAGGACCGAGGGCCTGGCCGTTGGCCCGCGTTGAAGGGCGGGTGGTGGTGGTGGTGGTGGTGGACGGGGGACCACGCGGAGATGCCCGGGCGGAGCCTGGAGAGTTTGGGGGAGGAGCTGCTTTATGGTGTCCTCGACTTACAACCGTTCGTTTAGTGACCATTCTGTGTTACAGCGGCCCAGGCATAAGCGACTTGGGACCGTCTTCCACAGCCTCCATTCATGTTTCCCTTGATCCAAATTCAGGCGCTGGGCCACCGACTCACACTTACGACGGCCGCAGTGTCCCACAGTCACGTGGTCCCCTTTTGCGACCTTCTGACAAGCAAAGTTAATGGGGGAAGCCGGATTCACTTAACAACCAACTGCAAGGGTTCGCTTAACCACCGTGGCAAGAAAGGTCGTAAAATGGGGCAAAAACTCGCTTAGCAGCCGAAATGTTGGGCTCGGTTGTGGTTGCGAGTCGTTGTTGCCTTTGACCAGGGGCGGCCTGTGGGGGGGAGGAGATCCGGGCAGGTGGCTGTGCCTTTTTTCCCAGGCGGATTCCTGCAGAGCCGGCTTTTCTCAGCCCCGAGCCTCAGGCGGGGTTCAAGGCTTTGCTCTCGTCGCTCCCTCTGGGCCCTGAGGAGCACCGGCGGTTGAAACCCCCAAAGTTTCCACTTTGCCTCTTTCCTTATTCTTTTAAAACAAATCGCCTGTTTGTAAAGTGCTCGGAGTTCCCTGGGAGTCCGATGGCGTATAAATTTATATTACGTAAATCTAAACAGTTAAATAGTTGCAGGACTGTCTAGCCCAGTGTTTCTCAACCTTGGTGACTTTAAGTCCCGTGGACTTCAACTCCCAGAATCCCCCAGCCAGCACAGCTGTGCTGGCTGGGGGATTCTGGGAGTTGAAGTCCACGGGACTTAAAGTCACCAAGGTTGAGAAACACTGGTCTAGCCGAAGGGAGAGAAGGACGAGGGGTGACATGATTGTCAATTATTGTCAAACAGTTATTGTCAATTCTAATTGGGTTTGTTTGGTATATTCTATTTTTTTAAAAAACTTTTGTATTATGTGTTTCTTTTAATGTTGTACGCCGCCCTGAGTCCTTGGGAGAAGGGCGGCATATAAATCTAATAAATCTAAACCTAAACATGGTGGCAGTCCTCCAATATTTGAGGGGCTGCCACAAAGAAGGGGGGGGGAGTTGAACTTATTTTCCAAAGCCCCTGAAGGCAGAACAAGAAACAAGCAAGGAGAAAAACAGCCCAGAATTAAGGAGAAATTTCCTGAAAGGGGGGAAAATTAATCAGTGGAACTGCTTGCCTCCAAAAAATCGCTTTTAAGAAGAGACTGGACAGCCATTTGTCTGAAAGGGTATCCGGCCTCCTTGTGCAGTGGGTTGGACTAGAAGACCTCCAAGGTCCTTTCCAGTTCTGTTATTCTGTATTCAGATTTTCACAGGTGGATAAGGGGTTTAATCCAATCCCTTTTATTTGGGGAAGGGGGCTGTTCCTAGGTGAGCTAAGCCTGCTCTTACAAAATGCCCTCCACAGCCCCTTTGACCTGTTTAGCTTCTCTCTGTCTTAAGCAAGCTGCCGTGAATCATTAGTCTGTAAGCCTCTTTCAAGAATTTACTCTTGGCTTACAGGTTGGAAATGAATCTCTCCATCATATTCATAAACTGCAAAGTTGGTTTCTGATTGTAAAGAAAGCAGCACTATTAACGCCTAGCAGATAATCCTGCCTGGCTGTAAATCAGAGAATTTTAAGGGCTGGAGAAGCTTCTACACTTTACAAGCCTCGGTGTCCAAAAGAATTCTACTGAAGTGGTTTATGGAATGTAGCTAGATGATAAGTTGTCCTGTATAAAAGATTTTTTTCCAGAAAAAGACTCTCCTGAATATTTGGAAGTCTATTTTATATCATTTTGTGGAAAGCTGTACTTTATATTTAAAGGCTTCTAGATTTGGTGATGTACAGGTGAAACTCGAAAAATTAGAATATCGTGCAAAAGTTCATTTATTTCAGTAATGCAACTTAAAAGGTGAAACTAATATATGAGATAAGACTCATTACATGCAAAGCAAGATAGTTCAAGCCGTGATTTGTCATAATTGTGATGGTTATGGCTTACAGCTCATGAAAACCCCAAATCCACAATCTCAGAAAATTAGAATATTACATGCAATCAATAAAAGAAGGATTGGACATAGAACAATATCGGGCCTCTGAAAAGTATAAGGATGCATATGTACTCAGTACTTGGTTTGGGCCCCTTTTGCAGCAATTACTGCCTCAATGTGGCGTGGCATGGAAGCTATCAGCCTGTGGCACTGCTGAGGGGTTATGGAAGACCAGGATGCTTCAATAGGGGCCTTCAGCTCTTCTGCATTGTTCGGTCTCATGTCTCTCACCTTTCTCTTGGCAATGCCCCATAGATTCTCTATGGGGTTCAGGTCAGGCGAGTTTGCTGGCCAATCAAGCACAGTAATCCCACGGTCATTGAACCAGGTTTTGGTGCTTTTGGCAGTGTGGGTAGGTGCCAAGTCCTGCTGGAAAATGAAGTCAGCATCCCCATAAAGCTCGTCTGCGGAAGGAAGCATGAAGTGCTCCAAAATCTCCTGGTAGACAGCTGCGTTGACCCTGGACTTAATGAAGCACAGAGGTCCAAAGTCCTGTTACTCAGTGGTCCAAAGTCCTCCTTTCTGATGAGAGCAACTTTTGCCCAAAGTACTAAAACCTGGTTCAATGACTGTGGGATTACTGTGCTTGATTGGCAAGAAAACCAAGTACTGAGTACATATGCATGCTTCTACTTTTCAGAGGTCCGATATTGTTCTATGTACAATCCTTGTTTTATTGATTGCATGTAATATTCTAATTTTCTGAGATGGTGGATTTGGGGTTTTCATGAGCTGTAAGCCATAATCATCACAATTATGACACATCACGGCTTGAACCATCTTGCTTTACATGTGATGAGTCTTATCTCATATATTAGTTTCACCTTTTAAGTTGCATTACTCAAATAAATGAACGTTTGCACAATATTCTAATTTTTCGAGTTTCACCTGTAATATAAATGTAATTTGAGAATACTCTGGCAGGTAAAAGTCTTGGGAGAAAAAGATTAGATTTAGAGCATGAATGGCGGAGGTGATCTGTTTCAGGATGAGTCCAGAGAAAGATTTTGGCACCTGTAAGTAGGACACACCCTGCTGTTTATGGTACATTGGTGAAGGCTCCATATATTGGTGTGGTATATTAGTGTAGGCTCACTTTCATAGTTAAGGGTCATTTGTCTGCTTGAGGTTGTGAGTTGCAACTACCATTTTTGCTAATAAGGAATTTTGGGATATCTTGGTTGTATACCGATGTTTGTTTGAGAAATTGTTCTGAATTTTATGCTCCAAAGAGCCCAGTGCCTTTTTTCCCCCTTATATACAAGTTGAGTCAAACATTTGTTTATAAAGATCGGTATATAGACAAGTTTTGTCTTGCCAGAAGGTTATTGTTTCTCAGCTCTTTCAGCCTCTGGTTTATCCCTTGAACATGTCGACAAAAACAACTTGAATGCAGAGCTTTGCATCCCAGAATAATCGAACATACTGATAGCTTCAGAAGCCCTTCAAAATGTTTCAAAAAACGAGCAGTCTAGCTACAAACTGGTCTCTGGTTGTTGGCCTTATTTTGATGAGATGATTTGCGTTGAGTCCCATTGCAAACTTGGAACCACTTGAAAAGGAACCAGGATCTCTCTTCCAGAAAACAAGGAAAAGAAAGCGCAGAGAAGCAGAAGATTAAACAGCTACTATATTTGGAAAGTTCTGAGAGGAGATAGGAGGTCCGGTTGGCAGCTTCTGCTTACTGCATTTATATACGGAAGGACACCCGTTTGGCACTTGGTCTGTTTCTCTCAGGACTGGAAGTTCTTTCCTGTTAAAAGTTAGAAACATGTGGCTTCGTTTTTTTACAAAAGGGTTAGAGCTCTTGGCCCAGTGGTCGAGCTTGTTTCAAAGGAGACTTTTTCTGAAATCTTCAGGTTCAAATTTAGGGAGCGTGGTGGGGAAGAGACCCCCATCTTCTCAGCCTGGAAAAACGCTTCCAGGATGAAAATGTCAATACGGGACATTCTGAAAGTCAACAAGGAGATACTTTGCTTAGTTCATCCACGCTGTGTCCTAAAAAAAAGGCTCCAGTTCTGATAAAAGAGCAAGCCTGCCCGTTGCCTAAATTTGCTGTCCTTGGAGTCTTGGATCCGTGGGTGACGATTTGAAAAACGCTCTGTAGCATAATTCAGTGGTGGGACGGAGCTTCCAACATGGGGTATGTCAAATATTACCTGACGTTTTGTCTTGGATTAGATAACAATTTCCCCCGGTGAAGTATTTCCTAAATGCCTTTGTTCTGCATTTCTCTGCAAAGCCTGGAAATTGTTTTTACAAATCTTTCGAGAGCAGATGGATCCTGGCTCTTTGATCCTTTCGGGGCCAGCCAGAAGACGGCAAGCAGGAGCTGCTTTGCTGCCTTATTCCAAATCCTGGGAAGAGTCTGATTATGTAAGGCCGTCAAAGCCATTCTCTCTGAATGGCAGAGGGGGACATGGGGGCTTTTTCAACGAAGGAAAAGAGCAAGCAAGGGGGTAGGGCAGCTTAGGTGCATGCAACTATCTGGGCCCTAAATAAAGTGGAATATTAATACCAAAAACATTCTATTCCGGTAACTGTTAGTTTTCTGTTCCAGTGTTCCACAACCAATGGCAGTGTGAAGACTTCAACTCCCAGAATTTCCCAGCCCGCAAAATTGAAGTCCAGACATCTTCAAACTGCCAAGGTTGAGAAACACTGCTCTGTTCTGTTTAAATAAATCCACCACTCCTGTTTATTTTATAACAGCAAAATTACCTAAATCAAAAACTTAAGATTTTCTTATTATAGGCTTCAGAAATAGTAGGCAGGGGCAAATAGCAAAAATTGTAGCATTGCCACCAGCTTTATTTTTATTAAATTGGAGGGGACAGGACAATTTTTGCACTTGGGTGTGTTTTGAGGTACACCGTGAGTTATTTCCACGTGTAGGATAGTAATAAGTTGGCTATAGTGATTGGCATTCTGGATTGCACAAATTGGACTGCAGGGATCTTTTTCAAAGGGATCATATAAGGCTGATCCAAGAAGGAGCATTTAATGGAACAGAACTGGAGGTAGATTGAACTTCAGCTCTGCTGATCCCCGGACTTCTGGCTAAAAGATTACAGGAATGGCGATCTAATCCATCTGGAGGCGTTCCAGGTAGGGGAAGCTTTTCTGCCCGCTGCCCTTAATTCTTCAATTGCGAAACTGCATCCGGCACCCCTCGTGTTCTCGCAGGCTCTGGGGTGACCCATAGAAGTGGAATAAGAGAAGGGGGCTTAGTTTATTGAGGAAAAATTCCCACAACAGATTTCAGAAGACAGGCAGAGGGAGAAATGTGAGGCTGCAACGTGTGTGCCAATTTTTCCTCCCTCCTATGAAAAAAAAAAAGTTAAAGCCTAAGTGGGAGAAAGAGAAACAGAAGGTATTTTAAGCCTGAACGGAGAGTCTTCCCCCTCCCACTGTTCTAAATTTGTAGAGCATGGAAGAAGGAATAAAATTGCCTGCTGTACCTGCTCCTTCTATAGAACTGTAATGATATATATGGGAACTAAGCCTCCGGCGTAAGAAAAAAGGTATTTTGTTCTAAATGCAGCAGGCTTGGTTGGGAGAATGCTGCTAGAATTTTTCTGGCATTTAAAATACTGGGCTTCCTCCTTGAAACCCCAGTTCAGAAAAAGAACTTTGATGTGAAAAAGGCTCTGGTTAGGAATCCTAGCTGCCAACCACGTTCACATGTAAGCTGACGTGCGGCTGAAGTCTCAAGTGCCTCCTGGTTATCCCATTCAGGGGGTGGGTGGCATGTTAGGCTCTTTTTGCCTACCCGTCACACACGTTGGCAGCTCCATGCCAGAGCGGCCTTTGGGGTCTCTGCCTTGCCTGGAAGGAGAGGAGAGGGCAAAACGTTTGGGAACCTCGCTGGCTCAGGAATTCTGGGAGTTGAAGTCCACAAGTCACGAAAGGGCCATCCTTCCCCAGCTCTGTTGGGAACAAGGGGAGCTGCGTCCTTGGGAGAAGTGCGGCGGAGCAGTCGGCAAGGTGGGCCCTCGGCCTCTTTGCTCCTGCTTTACCAGGGAGGGATTAGTGAAGCGGCACTTCCCAGGTGCAGGTGCCCGGTGGAGCTGGCCTGGTGCCACGGCTGCTGAGCGAAAAGTCCCTGAATAAGAGCGGGAGCTTCTCCTGGGAGGAAGGAAAGCCTGCTTAAAGAGTAGGAAGTAATGGCTCTGCTCCCTGCTAATGAAAATTAGCAGCCAGGCGGGGAGCTCTGTCCCATTTTGCTTCTCTCCCACCCACCCCATCACCCCACGTGTGTGTTTAGGGGAGAGACTGCTCTCTAATTCCAGTAATGATGCAAAGAAGTAATTAAGGGTCTTGCTCAGTTAGCTTGCAGTTTAATTACCACCAGAGTAATTATTTGGCAGAGCAGTGTTGCCACCAGCCCTCTGACAGGGTTGCTCTCTGCTGGGGAAGGAGGCGGCTGGGCCGAAAGGCCCCGCCTGGGTGCAGCTTCTGAGGGGCAGGAAGGCTCTGCTGAGCCCCCTCGGGGGCTTCAGAACCTTCCAGGGGAGACGGCAGCCGAGGGGCTTTCCGGCTGTTGAGCTGCATTGGAGGGTCCCTGTTTCCATGTGAGTTTAAGGGGCTATTTCTGAGCACCTCCCCGGTCGGATCTCGGCCGAAGCAGCTTTGGGGGAGACCGCGGTGGCCTCCTCGGGGGCAGAGAATGAAGGTTGTCGGGATCAACCTTTGGCTGTTTTGGGGAGGCCTAAAGCCTCGGCTGCTGTCGGTCAGTTGAAGCTGAGCTGGACTCAAGGGGCCTCCCGGCTCTTTCCCCGCCAGGAACCCTGGCTGGTTCTTCGGCTGTGGTTGGGCTGAGTGCCACTCACAGCTGGGGAGGCGATAAGAGAGGCCAGCGCTTTCCTCCTCCTTTTCCATTGGATGCTTTGCTTTGATTTCTGGAATGGGGGCCCTGAGGAAGAGGGGCCTGAGCTACCAGCCACAAGCTCTGCGAAATGGAGGGGGGGGTTGTATTGGGAGCGTTGAAGGAGTGTTACGCCCTCTGCCTTGCAGGCCCCCAGTTGGGGCCACGGGAGCTGCAGGTCTCGGATCCCCCTGCATTCCTGGCGTGCTTTCCTTCCGCCCGGCCTCTCCAGGGCCCTCTTCTCCAGGCACTGCCTGCAGCCACATTATCCAGGCCTGCTTGCATCTCCCGGAGCGGCTGGTTTCATGCAGCTTTGCTGGCGTGTCTGTGTGCCTGCACTGATGGTCTGTTTGGGCCTCCCGGGAAAGTGAAGGGCAGGGAGAACTGGAGCCAGGAGGCTGCCTGGCCCTGGACGTGGGAAGGGCCTGAGTGGGCACCGGGTCTCTGTGCCGTTCACACCTTCTCTGAAGTGCCTTCTCCGTTATGCTTTCTCTGGCTGCTTATTGTTTCCGAGGGGTCCGAGCTTCTTCGTCCTTCGGGGGCCCCAGAAGCTGTAGTGGAGCTGGCCTTCAGGGCCGGATGAGGAGGAAAGTGAGGGGGGATTGGGCTGGGGGCTTGGAGGAAAGCAGCCCAAGGGATTTGCTCCTGCTCAGTTCAAGAAGAAGCCTGTAGCTCTAACATTGGGAGCTCTCCCCAGGCCTGACCCCTCCTCTTCCCCCTGCCCCAGAGTATGGAAGGATGGCAGGGCAGCAGAGGTGTGAGTGAGTGAAGGCAGCTCAGATTAGCCCTTCGTGAAGGAGGGAGACCCCCTCCCGGAAGGGGCTGCGATGGTTGTGATCCTTCATCCAAGGAGCCGGTGTGACTGTCAAGGGTATCTTTGTGATAAGGAGGGAAGGTGGTAGGGAAGATGTGAGAAGCTTTGCTCCCTCTGCTCACAGGGAAGTTTTTATCTCTTATTCCCTCCCTGCCTGGGGCTGCTTTCCCCCCACCCGTATTTCAGGGAGGTTAAAAACGAGGATGCTAGAAGGAGGCTGCATACAATTAAGCACGCATGGAGGAAAGTGGAAAGTGTGTGGAAACAATCCTCCCAGGATAAATATAAAAGGGATTTCAGCCAAGGTCTTAAGGAGGACAGAATCTTTCAAAAGCTGGGAAGTAAGTAGGCTTTGCAGTTCTTGGCACCTGCCCCCCTTCCCCCCCCCTGGAGAATTATATGTATGAGAATTTTGTGTAGGTCTTGATCAGACTGAAAGGAAAGCAAAGGACTACCTTTGGTCCAATCACTTTCACTTGCATTTTGAATTTTTGGCAGGCTGGCTTTTCAGGAGGGATTGTGAGATTTTCCAAAGGAGGTTTTCAAAATGGTTAGAATCAGTGTCTTGTTTGACACACACACACTTTTTTCCCCCTTGCTTCATCTAATAGAGGAAGGGTCTCCAAACTCAGCACCTTTTAAGGCTTGTGGACTGCAACTCCCAGAATCCCTCAGCCAGCATGGGGGAAGTGACTCAAGCGATGCCTGCACATTTGCAATACAACTTGTGGAAACCGCATCTTGTGCGCAGCTATTTCCTTGACTATGTATTATTTTGATGATAGAATCAAACCTGCTGGTAGGCAGGTGTCCGTCTTGACAGCCATTGAGTCTGACTGGCTATGACCCGGTTGGCCCACTAGAAGCAATGATTGCACAGCAAAGTAGGCAGGAAAATTGCTAGAAAGTGCATCTATCATTTGGGGGAGGGGGGTGTCTGTGAATAGGGGGGGGAGAGGACCTTTTCTGAACTTTATTCCCTGCCCCTCTCTTCCTTGCAATTCCTGTATTGTCAGGTAAGATGAAATGCCATTACAGAGACACAGCTGGAGAAAAGAACTCTGCTCCCATTAAACGCTTTGAAAACCGTAGCGACCTGGCTAATATATTGGGGGGGGGGGCAGAATCTTCACTGGGAGGCGGGCAGAAGAAGTAGACCATCCTGCGCATAGTCCGATGTCCGATTTTCAAAAGACAATTAATGCTCGCAGTAAGCTCTCTGCTGCCAGGTTTCCTTACCCCGTGGTCATTACTACAAATTCCTTCTGGAGGCCACGGGATTATCGGCAGGTGAAGAGGAATTTTCAGCTGCTTTAAAACTTCGAACTCGCCGCCGTTGGGGGTGGCACTGCCAGTTGCAGGGGGCGGATGGAGGCAAACTCTTTTGTCTTCCTGACCTTGGATCCTCCTTGGATGCAAAAGTTATTCCCAAAATGCAGACTTTCCCAAGCTCGGCCCCTTTAAGAAGCCTGGACTTCAACTCCCAGGATTCCCCAGCCAGCATCAAAATAGGGAAGCTTGGCAACTGGCTCGTATTTATGACCGTTGCAGCGTCCCAGGTCATGTGATCCCCCTTTGACCCCTCCTGACAAAGTCAGTGGGGAAGTCAGATTCACTTAACAACCGTGGCCATAAAATGGAGCAAAATTCACTTAGCAGCTGTCTCACTTAGCAACAGAGATTTTGGGTTCAATTATGATTGTAAGTCAAGGCCTGCCTGTACTTTTCCTTTAGGGGACCTGATGGCCCCAATTCCTAATGCTGCTTATTTACTCTGATCCAGCTGCATTGTTAGGATTTACATATGTGCCCAGTTCCTCAGAAATTATATGGCCGACCTTGAGGTGCCTTTTCCATCACTCATCCCACGAGGGAAATAAAGTCTACATTTTGTTGAAATGTTCCCTGAAGTTAAACAGCCCATCCTTCTGTTCGGGTGGAAAAGGCTGAGTGGGGTGAGCCCAGCCTTCTGCACCCCGGAATCCCCCAGAAAGCCTAGTTAGCTCTTTAAAGAGGGTAATGGGCAGGAGTTTTTCCAACATCGTTCCTTTCTTTGGGGGCAATTATGGCTTAGCGGATGGATCTCCTTGGCTGCAGAATAGAAGCCGGGAAAGTCAACAGCTTATAATTAATCATTTCCCAGGATTTTGTTCATCTATTTTATTACATCGATTCGCCACCCATCTGCCACCAGGTGACTCTCTTTGCAAGTATTTTGTAAGTGTTTGGTCACTTCGGCTGTTTTGCAGGGCAGCCAGGAAGTGGGATCCTTTTTCTGCCTTTGCAGCTGGGGAACTAATTTAGCCATTTTCACACTGCAATGAAGAAGATTCCTAGAAAATCACAGCCCAAAGTATTTAATCTCACCTCATGATTTAAAGAGCCCAGATTTGTACAAGAATCCTCATTTCCAGCTATCTCCGGTGATTGAGTCCCCGTGTTCTGGGGTCAGGTTAGACCGAAGGGATTGGAAACATGGGAAAGAGCCCCTCTCCCCTCCCGGCTGGCCTCTTTTAAAGGTGGGGCAGGCCCTCTGAGGCTGCCTGTGCAGATGCCGGAGGCAGGAGGGGAGGGTAAATTGGCATGGGCCTTCGAGTGACCTGGCCCTCTGGACAGGCTGTTTCAGGGCGTCTGTCTCTGGAGATCCTCCGTCTTGGTTGCCCCGAAGGTGCTTCTTCCAAAGGCAACGGGACAAGGCTTCTCAGCCACGAATTGCTAAATTCCTTCCTTCTGGGACGCCCACGTATCCCCTGGGCATTTGGAAGGGCGCCTTTGGGAGGGTCCAGCTTCTGCCCATTTGCTGCCAGCTCTCCACCTTCAGGATCTGGCCGGAGTTCCTCCTTCCCCTAATCCCCCCTCCCCCTCTGGTCTTTGATGTGTAACCATCAGAGGCTGCCCATTGGCCCTTTTGGTTTCAAACGCTGCCGCCTCATTGGCTGTTGGCTGAAATCTCCCGGACCTTTTTAACCCTTTCCTCTTCTGTGGGATCACAGGCTCTTCCTACCAAAACGACCCAAGGAAATCAGATAGACTGCACCCTTGGGAGGGAGGGGCCATCCTGGGGAAGGGGCAGAGTTTCAAAACTGCTTTGGGGGGGTGACTGTCTCCTGGTCCAAGAGAAAGTACAACAAACCTTGGATGGGAGGAACAGGGAGACCCCCTGCCTCCCTTCCCCAGTCAGGCTTTGGCACAGTTTTCCTTTCCCCTTTTAAGTCTGGGGTCCATTGAATCGTGTCTGTTCTGAAAAGGCTGCCAAAATAGTATTAAACATTGAAACGTGTTTTGCTAAAGATAATTCCACCTATAATAATGCGTTGTCTTCTATCTTTAGCGTGATCTAAATACAATTAGAGTAAGACAGTTTAATTTTAAAAAATACAGATTTTTTTACGATTACACTTTCTTATTCTCTTTAGTCATATTTCAGGAATCTCCTGTCATCTTCCTCCAAAACAGAAACTGAGGTGGTTCTGAAACCTTGGTTGTGCATTAGATTAGATGCTGGATAAAAAGACAGATCCATGTTTCTGGAAGTCTGGGTCAGGATGAAGGGAGGATGAGGCTCCCCCCTTCTGAACGCTGCCTGGGGAATTCTCCCTCCCCCCCTGTTATCCTTGAATCTGGGAACCGCGCACCACTCCCTTCCGTGCCTCCTCCGACGTAGCTGAATGCTCTTTGTGCCCATGGAGTGGAAGCGGGGCCAAGTGAAACCGAGACTCGGGGGGGGGGGGGGAAGCAGGGTCCAGAGTCCGGGTTTCACCCGAGACTACGTCACAGGCAAGGAGTGTGGTGTGTGTGTGTGTGTGTGTGACTGAAACTCTCTCCGTCTATCTGCTTGTGTGTTTTCTTGGGGTGGTGGGAAGCAAAACTAGTTGGGGGCCATTCGTTTGCAGGAAACGGTGGCAGCTTTTCCCTTGCAAATAAGAGTGGGTGGGAAACGAAGCGGCTCCACACGGAAATGAGCACTTCTGCCCCAAGGAAGGGGAGTTTCTGAGCGTGTGTGGAGAGACAAACCCCTCCCCCAAGACCCCCAAAGGCATCTGGCTTCCAGAGGTTTTCTGCCCGAAGAGATTCGGTCGGAAGTCCTTGTGTGGAAACCGTCTCCCTCCGTTCACGGAGGTCAGAAGACCTTAGAGAGACCTGGCAACCTGTGGCTCCCCTCCTCTCCGTGTGTACCTGCGCCCCACCGCCACAGGGGGGCGCTCTCCTCCTCTCCCCTTGCCAAGCAGGCCGGCCATTGTGGGCCGGGCTTTGAGGTTCCACAGCAGCCAAGGAAGGAAGGAGTGTCCCTGCCTCCTGGGTTGAGGATCGGTTGTTGCTCGGCCAAGCCAGCAGACGCGGAGCTGAGAAGTTGTTTCTCTTCCCCCCACCTCACCCTACTCTGCCCCCCCCCCCGGGAGTTGGCTTTGCAGGAAGTGCAGCGATGCAAGAGGTGAGTGGATGGGTTCTCCCCCCCTCCGGTTGCTCCCTTTCCCCTTCCCCTCCATGCAGCCTGGTAGGGGGAGGTGGTTTCCCTTTGCCCCGTGTTCTCTCTCCCCCCCCCCTTCCGCCTCCAGCCATCTGCTTAAGACTAGGAGGGCCCTGCGCCCTTTGGAAGAAGGCATGGCTTTCCTTGGGCACTGAGGGCACAGGCAGCGGGCACGCCCTTCTCTCAGCTGAACTCTGTGGAATTCATGCCCCTCAATATTCTGGGGGCAAAGGACTCTCTTAAAACAGCTCTGCTTCTTATCTGGGGCTTATCTCCTTCGGCCTCTTAAAGCAGCTCCCGAAAGGGAGTTCTGAGAACGGGAGGGGACAGAAGAGCAGAACCAGCAGCTAACGTGTAATCAGGGCTTCCTTGCCTCGCAGGGTGCCAGGACAGTCCCTTCGCCCTCTGCCTTTGGGGGCCCGGGGGGGGCATCGGACAGCGACCTTCTGCCTTGACTGAACTGGCAGGAGGATGAAAGTGGGCGGGTGGGCAGCCCTGCCTGGATCTGGGGCCACCCAGACTCTCCTCCGTCTGTCACAGGGGCAAGATGGAGAGGAGGAAATTTGAGGAAGGGGCTGTGGGGCTAGGGAAGAAGGAAGCTGACCAAGAGTGGGGAGACCTGGCTGAGGAGGAAGGGCCAGAGCCTGCTCCTTCCCTCCTCCTCCTCCTCCGCAGGTCAGAAAATCTGATCCAAACCCATTTCCTAGGCCAGGGCTCTCCAGCCGCGGCAACTTTAACCCTGGCGGACTTCAACTCCCAGACTTCCCCAGCCAGAAAAGCTGGGAGTTGAAGCCCACCAGCCTTAAAAGTTGCCAAGGCCTCCGTGGGGCTATTAGTTCCTATTCGTTATTAGCTAGGAGTGGTGGTCTGTCTTGCACCTTTCACTAAGCTGCCCCCCCCCCCCCGGTTTGTTTTGTTCCTGACTTAGTTTGACATCTCAATCCATTTGTGGTGCTTATGTTCAGTGGCATCCGGGCCAGGGGGGCTTTCACGCCACTGTCTTAAACCCCCCGCTTATCATTTAAGATTTGGAAAGATTTGTGCTGCCTGAATGGCTGACGTGTTCCTGGAGTTCTGGATTTCCTTTTAAAAAAAAAAAAAATCACACCTGATCTTCCACAGCGAAGCAGCTTATAAAGCAATTACAGATAACTCCTCGGCAGCTTAAAGATCCTGTCATCATAATCCAATTTGTTTCTGAAATTCAGCCTTTATTATTATTATTATTTTTTGAAGCGGAGGAAATCTCTCTGGAAGCTAATAAGCTTTTGAAGCAGCTTCATGCCTTCCTAGTGGACCCTCCGAGATGGAGAATCGCGGGGTCTCTGCAGGATAGAGCTGAGGCCCCAGGAGGCCACGGTGGAAGGATGCGTCTCTGTGCAGAAGGCTTGGTTGGAGTTGGGAAATAGGGTCGGGTGAGTTTTGAGGAGAGGGTTAGGAGGAAGTGAGAAACCTGGGCAGGTATTATTATGTTAGGTGCTGTAGACCCAAGAGAGCGGAAGAGGCAGTGCCTAGGTGAGAGAGGGCAGGGGGCAGGGCGAGGCCCGGCTCTTCTGCTTACCCAGGAAAATGGCAAAGCCCCCCCCCCCTCCCTCCCTCCAGCCAAAGAAAACAAGGCCGTCCACAGATCCATCAATTTCATGCTAGGATTGAAAGCACAGCTAGCGAGGTAAAAATGGCTTTGCAAGATAATGATTGTTCTGGGGCCCCCGGCTATTTATAGTTAATTTGCAGGTTTCTTTCCTGCCTAGCAAGGGCTGAATCTTCCCTGGCCTCCTCCTCTCCCCCTCCCTTCCCCTTGCCGGACACCAGAGCGCAGGGGGCCCTGCCCCAGAGGAGCCCCCATGGAATTGCCCTTCTGAGAGGCCCCCCTGGCTGTGCCTCGCTTCCAGAGACCCTTTCATGTCGCCTGGAGGAGCCGGCACTCTCGGGCTCTGGGGTCAGCCCCATGTGCCGCTTTGTGCCCTGGAGCGGAGGGGAGAGGGCAGTTCGGAGGAGCAGCAGTCGGCTGAATAGAGGCCAGGCCAGCAGGACGGGCCTTTTGCCTGGAGCCAGCTCTTCTGAGGGGGGTGGGGTGGGGGGTCTCTTGAAGGCTGCAGGCCTTGTGGAGGGTCAGTCAAGTGAGCTTTGCTCAGCCGCCAAGCTCCTCCATTTCTGCTCCCAAGAGCGTTGTAGTCCCACCCAGAACAGGGATCTCCGAACTTGGCAACTTTTAAGGCTTGTGGACTTCGACTCCCAGAATTCCCCAGCCAGCATCCACATCCGTTAGCTGGGGAATTCTGGGAGTTGAGGTCCACGAGTCCTAAAAGTTGCCAAGTTTGGAGATCCCTGCTCCAGAGGAAAGGAGGGGTGGCGTTGGGATTGGGGAGGCTCCTTTTCATGCTCTCCTGTGTCTCTTGTCTTGGCCTTCATGATTGGCCCATTCTGGTAGGCAGGAGTTCCAACTTCCTCTACACACACACACACACACACACACACACACACCCTCGGCTCTTGAAACAAACATGTTTTGTCAGTCTTCTGGCTCGTTCCATTTTGGTCTCTTTCTTTCCCTTTCCTGGTAAGGTTGTACTTATCTAGTTCTACTCCCAGCCAGTGGCAAGATCTTAACTGCTGGGTGTACGCTTGGTGGCTGTGGGCGTGCTCGGCTCTCCCTCGTGTTTATCCAAGCTTGTGAAAAAGTGTTGGTTATGGCTGAGTAATCAAACAAGGCAGGCAGATAAGGGCAGTCTGACCCGGGGGGGGGGGGGGGGGGGGAAGAAAGGCTGCTGGCTTTAACCGGCCGGGGCGGGAAGGGCAGTTAGCAGACAACTAGGCTTTGCCAGCGGTTGGCTCTGCTGTAGAAAGGAGAGGTTTCCCAGCCCCGGCCTCTGCGCCTGCTTCAGGAATCTAGAACGGAGTGGAGCTGGGAGGGACCTTGGCGGTCCTCTAGTCCAACCCCCTGATCGAGCAGGAGAGCCTGGATGGTTTCCGGACTCTTCTTGAAAGCTCCGGGAAGCTGATCCACTGGTTAATTGTTCTCCTCCGTTCCAGGTTGCGTCTCTCCCTGATTAGTTTCCCCACCGTTGTTTCTTGTTTTGCCTTCTGGTGGGGTGATCTGGGGCATCCCAGAGCAGAAGGGATTTGCCAGGAGCTGCACAGTCTCTCGTCTACGGGGATTAAATATCCGCCCCTCAAGACAGACAAGAGATCCCACTGCTTGAATATGAGTTCCAGGTCTCTGGGCTGGTCGTCCCAGGCCTGGATTGCAGGCTTTCCTTTCACCTCGTCCCTGCTTTTCTGCCTTGTTGGGGTGGAAAGAGGGCCCTTCCTTCACTGCAGTCACACACAGGAGGAGGGTTTGGTCTGGTGGGGAAGGCTCCAGCTAGAGGTCAGGGGGCTGGGAGTTCTAGTCTTTCTAGTCCTGCCTCGGGCCTTAAGGCCAGCTGGTGACTCTGGCCCAGTCCTCCTCCCTCAGTCCAGCCCTCCTTACAAGAGTCTGACTTACCTATTTATTTGACTTATTGAAGCCCTGCCCATCTCCCTCACAGAGGTGGGGTCGCCGTGGGGAAAATAGGAGGACAAATTAGTATGTTTGCTGCCTTATCTATAAAAATAATCAAGGTGTGATAAAAAAAAACCTAAAAGATTTATGCCAAGAGTGTCCAACTTTTAAACTTGTGGACTTCAACTCCCAGAATTCCCAGACGGCTCAGCTGGGGAATTCTGGGAGTTGAAGTCCACAGGTCTTAAAATTGCCAAGTTTGGGAACCACTGATTTAAATGAATGGATCCCTCTTGCCCAGGCAGGCAATTTTGGAGAATGTTGTCTTTTGAATTAGGAATTCAGCATTGGCATCTGCACGGCTCCAAAGGGAAGGAAACTCTTTCCACATATTGACCTCTGCTCGTGGGGGCTTTGCTCTGGGCCCCCTTACTCAGAGCAGCCCGGCCTTTGCTGTGCCTTCCGAGGCCGACCCTAAACGGCCGCCTTCCAAGTGACACCCGGGGCTTGATCACAACAGCTCCCTTCGGAGGTTGGGTTTGGATCCCTTTCATGGCTCTCCTCCTTTTATCTTCCTTGATTGGATCCTGCTCAGAGATCCGCAGGTACAAAGCGGCCTCTGGATCCTTCCGTCCGTAAGAGGACAAGGAAGGGCCCAGATGAGGACTGTTTGTTGTTGGGCCATATGGCACTTTCACATCACCTTTCAATAAAAAAAGGTAAAGATACAAAACGTGAAGTAGGAAGTCTAAACATTATAGTCTGGATTACAGGGATTATTTTTTGCTTCATTTGTCACTGCCAGGGAATCGGCAATGTCTCCAGTCCGGTCTCTGACACTGTAACGTTGGGTAGTTTGCTTTTCGGCCCCACAGTCACAATTTGGTGAGGGCATTTTGTCCCACTTATAGAGGGCATCATCAGTAGGTCTTCCAGGACTGAGCTATACCCGTTGGATGTGAGTTCCCCAGATGGCTCAACTCAGTCCGGATAGTGAGACGGAGGGCATATAAATCTGATAAACAAATAAATAGCTTTCCCTTCAGTCAGAGGGGGGATTTCCCCCCCAAATTGTTACCCTTCTCTGCTTCTTTCTGCCTCACCCAACCTTTTTCACAAAGTGTTCCAAGAAAGAAAATTGTGCAATTCTGATTTGATGTGATGTGGACTTAGGGGTTTGTGTGTGAATTCTCTCCCCCTTGCTATTAACTCTTAATAATCTTGCTGAAGGAGAGACCCACCATCCTTGCAAACTTTGGCACAGAGGATGAAGAAAGGGAACGCAGGCAATTGGGGGCCGCCAACTGTCTCCCTGCAGGGATGAATCTGATCAGAATTGTAAGGGAGGCTCAATTGGAGGGTGGAAAGGGAGGATGAAAGGGGGAGGGTTGTTTGAGTCAGGGGAAATCCCCCCCCCCCTAGAGCTGGACCGCTCAGCGCTCACTTCAGCCACCGGTATTTCCCCTTCCTGCTTAGACGGCCCGGCAGCGTTTCCCAACCTGGGCAGTTTGAAGACGTGTGGACTTCGGCTCCCAGAATTCCCCAGTCAGCAGGCCTTAAAAATGGAATCGCTGCCTGGGGAATTCTGGGAGTTGAAGTCTTCAAACTGCGGAGTTGGGAAGCACTGCCGTATGCCTTATTCACTGGTGGTTTGCTTTACATTTTAGCAATCTTTTCCTGATTTGGAGCTGATTAACTGAACTCGAATGATCCGTGGATTTTCGAATTCCAGTGGTCTAGACTTGAAGTTTCGAGCCTCCTGCAGATCTCCCCTCTGGCTTCCTTTGCTTTGGATCTGAGTGCTCAGATTCGGGTCATTTATTCCCCCCCCCTTACGCCCAAATTGCACCTATTGGAAATGTTCTTGCTTTGGGGAGAATTCGTGTCTGCCTGCTCTTCAGAGTCATGGGAAACAAGTGGACAGGAGTTCAGACATATTCCCTTTTTTCAAAGAACAGCCCTGCAGAACGAATGGCCATAAAGTTCTCTGAGGTGTCCCAAAGGCTGCAGGGATGAGCACGGTGGGGAAACGTAGATTTCTCTTGGGTTTTTTTTTCTTTCACATTTCACATATTTCTCCTGGAAGAAGCACAGCTGGAGGCTTCCTTTCTCTTTTTGGTGCAAGTCTGTTTAGCGCAGCCTTGGCAACTTTAAGATGGGTGGGCTTCAAATCCCAGAATTCCCCAGCCAGCCATGCTAATGTCATGAGCCATGCTGTGCAGGCGACGTGAAGGGACTGACGGACTCGAGGGCAGCAGTTCTTTGGGTATCACTAAAGCCCACCCTTATGAGGCAGGCAAACTGTGGCAAGCTCTCCCAAACTCTCCCAAACTGGGTGTAAAGCTGTATGCGCCCCAGCCAAGTAGGTGTGTGCGATCAGGCGTGTGAGCTATGAGAAGCTGGGTAGAAGCCCCGGGGTCCATGCACGACCACTCCCATGAAAAGGGCTAGAGGGGGACAGGACAGCCGGGGGACGGTGTTTGAGGGGCTACCCCAAGGGAGATGCAGGACAAGAAGCAATGGACAAATGGCCTTCAGAAGGGGTGGCCACTCCATCACTGGAGCTCTTTCAGAAGAGATTGGAGAGCCACTTGTCCGAGGTGGTGGAGGGTCTCCTGCCTGAGCAGGGAGTTGGACTAGAGGACCTTCAGGGTCCCTTCCAACCCCACTATTCCGTTATTTCTGAAAGGTCACCAGGAATCGATCTGAACCCAGAGGAGTTTTTGCCTTCAGACGCTTTTGTGATCAGGTGCCGCTTGCTGTGAGGGCACATGTCAGCTCAGAAGCCAGGATTGATAACATTGTCCGTTTCTTTTGCCCCTCTTAATTCTCCCTGAGTCAAAGGGCATTCATGGGACCGCTAACTTGCGGCTCCTGAAATTGATTTTTAATTGTGGAGTGAAGCCGATTCAGCGGCTTGTTATAAAGAGGACGGGAGCCTTTGTAACGAAACCGCCCAGAGTCACTTGATTGCCAGCATCCTTTGACAGCCATGTAAATATGACGGATGGATGAATACATGAATTAGTAATGAAGATTCAGCCACTGCCTTCCCAGGGGGGGAGGGGGGTTTCCTCTCCCTGTTGCGCAATGGTGCTCAAGCGCTTTGTGGATTATCCTTTGCCAACGAGGCTGGTGCACATTTTTTACTGCTGTGCTTTTCTCAGGAAAGAGCGTGACGTTTTATGGGCTAAAGTTTAGATGCAGCGTTAACTCTGAATATTAATTCAGTGGGCCACGACAGCCACATCAGGAAGGCAGAGTCCCTTTTGCACCTAGTAGGTTGCAGGGATGTCTGAGAGAGAGGAGATGGATGTCTGCACACACACACACACACAGAGAGAGAGAGAGAGAAGACACAATGGGAAGGAGGACTGCAATTGCATTTTGGTGGTTGAAACTCAGTCTGGGAAAGTTGGGAGCGTTTGGGAGTGACCAGGAAGGAGCTTGTGCTTCAGAGCCAGAAGTGTGGAGAACCTGCCCAGTTAGGACAGTGGACTGGGGCAGAGGGAAGGAGGGATGTGCCGAAAAGCCCTAAAGAGGAGGGGAGGGCCGAGGAGCATCCTTTGAGCGGCCACAACCTGTGGACAAAGGCAGACACGAAGCCAGGCACAATGAAGCCCCCCAAGGACGAGTGCGTGTGAGTCTCCTGCCTTCACACCTTTCGGGAGCCTGGAGTGGGAGAAGCCTGTTTGCCTGGGTTTGCCAGCGTCCCGTGAAGGAGGAGGGCACCTCCTTCCTCACCCACTTGGCCCTTTCCATTCCCATTGTTATTACGGCCAGGACCAAGGGGGGCTGTTGGGGCAGGGGTTGCTTTCGGAGCTGTTACCTGCCTGGGGGGTGGGTTCATTGGATCTCTCTGCAGATTGACTGGGGTGGGGCCGCGTGCCTGAGCCGAAGGGGCTTCGTTGTCTGGAGCCCGAAAGGGGCAGCTGGGGCTCGTCCCTCCCAGCACAACTTTTGTGCCTGTGTGCCTTGTGGTCTGAATCCCCTCCGGGATCCCCTTCCTCTCTCACTCAACGGAGAGAGAAGCAGACGTGAATCTGGGGATGGTTTTGTTGCAGGGTTCTCTGTGCAACGGCCCTCCCTCCCTCCCTCCGTCTGAGTTCGGAGACGTGGCTTTTGTTCCCGTGCCTGGCGAGGGCGATGGGAAGGGCGTGGAAACGGCGGAAGGGCACGGAAGCAAGTGGGGCTCCCAAGAAGTGCAAGCTCAGAGGCCCTTGAGGATCCAGTGGGGGCTGTCTAGAGCAGTGTTTCTCAACCTTGGCAACTTGAAGATGTCCGGACTTCAACTCCCAGAATTCTGGGAATTGAAGTCCGGACATCTTCAAGTTGCCAAGGTTGAGAAACACTGCTCTAGAGAGCAGCCCCCACTTGCAAACCTTCCTTGGCTCCCCATCCGTTGTGAGGGAGCCTCTCTGGACCAGTGCGGAGCCGAGCTGGAGGAGGAGGTTCCTCGGAAGGCTTCCTGTCGCCTTCCTGGAGCGATGGACAGATTGTCGTTTTGCCTTTGACGAGATAAATGCCCAATTACTGGCAGCAAAGAAAGGGCTCTTGATCAAGCTTGTCTGCTTCCGGACGCTCTTCATCCTAGAAGCTGCCCAGGGCTGCCTTGGGGAGGGAGGGAGGGAGGGAGGGAGACGGCGGTGTCCAAATTTAATGAGCAAACGAAGGCGCTTGCGAGAGAACGGAGGCATCTGAAGGTGGCAGGATTGGAGGTTTTGTTTCTGACCTGGGAGTGGCTCCTTCCCTCCCTGTCTGAAGGGAGCAGGTGACATGGATGCCTCTTGGATTCTTCACGTGCACCCTGCTCTCCAGATGTGGAGGAGCCCAGATGTGGCTTTGCTTTGGAGGCTGGTGGAATGGTCGTTCCCAGGAGTTCTGCACGCACCTCGATCGGCCTCTCATTCATGCGGATGGGGCCTGCAGAGTGGAGCCTTTCAGGGGTCTCCATACGGCTCAGCAACCGAAGAAGGTGGGGCCGGATTTGCTCCTGGGGTCCCCAGTTGTGAGTCTGCCACAAATCAGGAACGTCGGTCATCTCGTTCCTGTATAAAAGGTTTTGGCCAAAAGAAGCCAGGAACTTGGGGAGCTTCCGTTTCTCCTCTTCCAAAATCCCCCCCCTCCCCCTTGCCGTGGAAGAGCCAGTGCTTCTCGAGTTGCCTGGAGAGTTTATGGGCAGAGTCCAAGCACACAAGCCGCCCCCCCAGCCCGCCTCACGTGCTCCTCATCACACTCCGATTACTTCCCAAAGGCAGCTGGTGGTGGAGACCAGGCAGGGGGAAGGTCTGGGCCGCCCCCCTGAGGTCGCTGGAGCCCCAGAGCAAGAGCACCGGGGCAGCGGAAATGATGGGCCTGCTACTCAAGGGCTTCCCGCTTTGGCTCAAGAGGCCCTTCGGCTGAGAACGTTTGCAGGTCATCTTCAGCTCCGTCCTTAAGCTTTGGGCAGCTGCAGAACCTGATCACAGCAGGCCTGAAGAATCCGCTCGGCCAGGCCCGAATGCTGCGCCAGCCCCCCGCTCTCAGCTGCCCCCTCGGAGAGAAGCAAAGCACCCAAGGGCCTCCGACACAGTCTGGTCGGTTGAGGGGGGCAGAGCTATGCAGGGCCTCCCTAGGCAACTCTTGCTCAGAAGAGCCGGGAGACCAGCTCGGCCCTCGTCCAGCCGGCCGAGATTCTCCGCCACCCGGATCACAGTTGTCCCAAAGGTGCTTTTTCAAGAGGTTTTCCCTGGAAGACGTCTCGCTTCTCATCCCAGGAGCTTCTTCCATTCTGAAGGATGGGACTTTAAAGCTTTTTAAACTCTTTTTTCCACTGCCCAGTTCTCAGGAGCATAGAAAGGAAGAGCGAAAGATGGCAAAAGCTGGGCAACAATTAGATAACAACGCAAAGGAATTCACACGACCCGGAAGCGGACTTCAGCCAAAGGCCTGGGCGAGAAGGTTCTGGATCTTCTTTCTAAGTGGCCCCTGTGCCCGCTTAGGGGGAGAGAGGAGGGAAGACCCCCCCTGCGGCTCTTACCAGGTGGCCTTCTTTCCCCCATCAACCTGCTCCGGGTACCATTCCTGCCTGATTTCTCTCCCCCTGCAGACTCTCTTCCTTTGAAATGGGAGCTTGAGGTCCAGCCCTTCCCAGCTGAAGTTGCTTTGATTCAAAAAGACCCCTGCAATTCCCACTTTGGGAAGGCTGCTCCTTCCTTGGGAAAGGGCGGACTGGATTTCGGCCCAGGAGCGTCAGGCTCTGCTGCGTTGCCTTGAGGGCTTCTCATCTCCTTTTGCAGTTACGCCGAGCAGAAAACTTCCTCTTCTTCACACACAGCCGTCACCAAAGAAATGGATTTGTATCTGTGCATGGAGGTGTTCTCGGTTGTGGTTGGAAGGGAAAACGTCAACCGAGGTTGTGTGTTGCTCGGTGGCTTCTCTCGGGATCCACTGTGCTGCAAAACTGACCTCCCGGGAAGCTCCTTGTGCCGGCTGCCCTTCCAGCTGTGGGCTGAGCAAGTGGAGAAGACTCGCCTCGGCCCCCAAAGCCCCGCTGGAGTACTCTAAGGGGCGGGGGAGGAACATTTGAACACCCCTCCCTTCTCTCTGCTTTAAGGGTGGGCAGCGTAGGGACAGGATTCCCCTTCCAGAACTGGGAGAGTTCTTAGAAGTCTGGTTTAGATAAAGTGCGTTGGATTTGCACACTCACAATCCAGGCTAAGAAGAGACTGGACCACCCTTTGTCTGAAAGGGTGGAGGCTCTCCTGCTTGAGCAGGGGTTGGACTAGAAGACCTCCAAGGTCCCTTCCAACTCTGTGGTTCTGTTCTGACTCCACTATATAGATGATTTAGGCATGACCACTGGGGTGGTCGGCTACAGCCCCTTTGCTACCTGTGGACTTCAGCTCCCAGAATTCCCAGCCAGCAGAGGGGGGGCTGTGGTCCCAACCCGGCTGGGGGGTGGGCAGGTTTGCTTTTTGCGGCCAAGGGAAAGGCCCTTTAGAAGAGGAGGGTCTTCGCTTGTGGCCCTCTAGACCGGGCCGAGATTTTCCTCTGGGAACGCAGGTGTGTTTGTGCCATGTGACACACCTTTAGCCTCTTGCTAAGTCCCGGAGGCTCCGGGAGGGGCATTTGACCAGCCGGAGGAAGAGGCAGGAAAGGAAGAGAGGCCCACTGAGGCAATGACGCCTGGCAGCCTTTTGGATTAGCCATCTAGATTCCTTTGGGTTCCCCTTCCACTCATAGGAAGGAGACCGACGGGAGAGAATCCTCCGTTCCTCCCTCGCGTCTTCCTTCTGAACCTTTTCCTGGTCCAAACAGTCCTGGGGCTACTTAACACGAACTCTTCGGACCCAGGTTTTGTCTCTAATGCTAATTTTACGCTTCCTGGGACACCTGATTTTCTAAATCTCCGCCTGATCTTCCTCCGCCCTGACAAAAATGGCGGCATGATTCACTGCTGCTCCTTCCTGAACGGCTGCCTCCTCTGCCTCCCCCCGTCTCGGTCAAGGGAGGCCTGCTGGCCCAGTTCGGCAAGCGGAAGGGGGTGGGGAGGCTCTGCTGACGAAAGGACCGGTCCAACCGGATTGGCGAAACACGCGGCAGAGTGCTGAGTCTCTGCAGCTGATCCCGGGAACGCCTTTGGGATCCCCAGGGCTGGGATCTGGATGAGATCAGCTCAAGGCTCCCCGAGAGGAGGAAGCCACCAGACCCCCCCCCCCCCAAAAAAAACTCTTTGTCCCCTTTGGAGCCTGGAGCATTCAGGTGGAAGCGGGTTTCCCAGGGGAGCAAGGGGGCCGAGGCAGGCTGCGGAGGGCAGAGGAGGAGGGAAACCCACGTGCTCTGAGGATGGAGGGATGGAGGTGGGTGTGGGTGAGTTGCTGGCTGTCTCTGGCGTTACTGAACTGGAAAAACAGAGTCATTAAAGTGGAGCAGCCGTCGCTCCTCCAGCCAGGAGATGTTTCTAAGAAGCAGGGCAGCGTAAGACATGCCGGCAGCCCCCCTTCCTTCGCCGTCCCCCTCACCTGCTCTGAGCTTCCCCGCTTCTCCATCCCCAACTCAGCCCAGCCACCCAGAGGAAGCTGCTGAGGCTGAGGGTCAAGCTGCACTCTTTGGAGGGAAGGCTGCTCAGCTCTGCCTTTCACGGGGGTGGGGGGGGTTGAATTTGCCCCCCGTGGGTGCTGAACCTCAGCCCTGGGCCACCCCTGGCAGCAGGGAGAGAGCATTGGCCTCCCCTCCTGAAAGGGGGTCTCCTGGGCTGCTGACACGCTCACTAGGAAGCCCTAAGCCTTGGGGTGGGGGGGATCCTTGTGGGAACACGGGGTGGGGGTGGGGGTCCCACGCTGGGCTCTCGAGCTGCTGACTTATAAGAAGATTCCCTCCACTAAGATCTTTTCCCCTCTTCCTTCCAGGTCTCCTAGCCAACCTCACCATGTTCACCAAAAGGAAGAAGCGCATCGAGATCTCGGCCCCCTCCAACTTCGAGCACCGGGTCCACACGGGCTACGACCAGCAGGAGCAGAAGTTCACGGGGCTGCCCAGGCAATGGCAGGGCATCATCGAGGAGTCGGCCAAGCGGCCAAAGCCACTGGTGGACCCCGTGTACATCACGGCCGTCCAGCCCGGCTCTCAGAAGGTTGGTGGCCCCAGTGCTGGGCTCTCGCGTGGCCCCCGATGGTGGGGAGGGAAGGCCGGGGCTCAGAGGAGAGGCGTTGGGGCTCAGAGGAGGTTTTGCAATGTCCCCAAAGTGACGACGGGGCTTTTTGTGTCTTTTTTCCTCCGGAAGTCGTTTCTCTTCCCATCCAAGAAGCTTCTTCCGTTCGGGCTGGATGGTGGGGGGACTGAAGAAGCTTCTTGGATGGGAAGAGAAATGACTTCCGGAGGAGAAACAGTCCAGGTGAGTCCCTTTGGGTGGCTGAGAATCTCCAGAGACCTTCAGGGGATGCGGCCAGTTCAAGAGACTTCATTAGCTTCACTGGGTCCTGTGGGGGGAACGAGAGGCCCATCCCTTGAGTTCCTGGCATGTCATGTGGGAACAGAGGGAGCTTGGAGGAGCTTCCTTTGTTCAGCCGAGAGTCCGACTTCAGCTTTCACAAGCAGTGAGGGAGGGGCTGCCATGCAGCAAAGGCCCCCTTCCCCAGGCCCTGCATCTTTTCAAGGCTCCGACCTGAGGCATGCCCAGCTGCCAAGGTTTGGATCTTGGCACAGCAGCTGTGCCAGGGTGCCCCCTCTTGAGCTGGCCCCGGAGACCCAGGCTGTGGCCGTGAGGCTCAGCTCATGAATGGTTGTAAGTCAAGGACCCCCTGTACCCACCCCTCTGTCCTCCCCCAGATATCTCCTCTTTGCCACCTGGATAGGCTTCCTTGAGCATAAAGAGCCTGGCAGAGCGTGGCAGAGAATGGGTGTCACTTGCTTGAGGTTCTGGCCGAATAAATTGGGGGGTGGGAGGGCAGGTGCATCTGTGAGCAGCAGGTATGTCAGTTTCCGGCTTCCAGCCACCTGTGGGACCCAAAGAGGAACAAATGTGTAATTTTGGGGAGGCAAATAGCTTCCTTGATTGAAAAACATGCATTTTGCCAAATCGTTCCCACGTTCAGATCTGAAGGAGGTCAGGCGGCCATGCCCACCTGCCAGCTGGCGCTGGGCTCTGCCAAGGAAGCGTGGCTTTAGACGGCCTCTGCAGAGGGGGAGGCACCGGTGGTGCCCCAGACCAGGCATGGAAGGCAAGGCCGGCCCTGAGAGGAGGGGTCTCAGCCTCTCTGCGGTCACTCCTTCCATGGCACCAGAGAGAGGCTCAACGGGGGACCAGGAAGAGTGGCTGTCCCGGCCTCCCCCCCTCCCCCGTGTAGTGATTCCTCCGACCCAAAAGGAAGGCTGGGATGGCAGGAAACCTCCGGGTCTTTGGGGTGGAGGAGGAATCTCTCCCCAACTACAGAAGACCCATCTGCCTTGCCCCCACCCCAGCACGGGGGCCTGCCACTTCCCTGGGCAGGGAGCGTTTGGTGGAAGGGGTCCAAAGGTCTGTTGGGGAAACAGGGTCTGCTCTTGGGGGGGGGAAGGGGGGGCTCTGGAGCATTTTGCAGGGTTGGGTTCTTTCTGTTGGAGGCAGAATGGGTGGTCCGTGAGGGAGAGGGAGGGGAGGAATGTCTTTGCAACGGGCTTTCTCAGCATTACTTACTCAGGAGACGCTTTGGAAATTCACTCGGAGCCGCAAATGGCGGGGGGGGGGGGGTCGCTGGCCGTTTCCAGGAACCCCTTGCAAAGCGGGGAATTTCTGCCCCCCTTTCCCTGTTTGCTCTCCTTGGTTCCAGGCAGGGGAGGGGCATCCTGAGGGTCTCCATCCTTGGAGGGCTCTGCACGGCTCCCTTTAGTGTCCGATGCCTCATTGCAGGGCTGGGCGGGCAAAGCCCCTCTGGGGGGGGGGAGGGCCTGTGACTCTCAGCTCCCCCCAAGGCCCGGCCCCGGCCCCCTTCCTCCCGTGACTGGCAGGGGGGGGGGCAGGAGTGCTCATTTGCCCCCCTGCTCTGTCGATTGGGGCAGTTTGTCCAGGCGCCACTTGGGGTTCCTCAGCTTAGGGCAGTCCTCGCTTAGGGACTGTTGGAAGTTACGACCGCCCTGAACAAAGGGACGTATGGCCACTTTCCACTCAGGATCCCCTCGGTCAGGGAATCAAGCGACTGGCTCATACTTACGACGGTTGCCGTCTCCCAGGGTCACTTGATCCCCTTTGCGACCTTCTCACCAGCAGGGTCAGCGGGGGAGCCTGGTTCACTTAACGACTGTGTGACTGACCTAGCAGCCGCAGTGATTCATTTAATAACTGTGGCAAGAAAGGTCGTAAAGTGGGGCAAGCCTCACGTAACCATCTCACTTAAGAAATTTGGGGCTCAGTTGTGGCCATAAGTCAAGGACTCCCTGTATCCCTATCCATCCGTCCTGGTTTCCTTTCCCTGCTGGGCTCCGCCTCCCCTTGCCGTCCACAGCCGGCCCCTCGGAGGCTTCCTTGCCCTTCCCAGCTGCCTCGTGGGCGTCTGGACGGGGCATGAGGCTTCTCGCCCTGGAAGGCTCCATTGTGGAGCTCTGCCCGGTGTGGGCCGCAGGTCAAGCGCGGCTCTCGACCGCTGGGGACTCATCCAGCCCACCCAGGCTGAAGGGGGAGGGAGGGAGGGAGGGAGGGCAGCCCTCCTGCTTACTCCACTCCTTCCGTGGGTTTATTTCTGCCTTCGGTTATTTCCCCTGGCCTCCATTTCTGTGAGGAGCAGCCCCCCCTGCCCTTCTAGAGTCGGGGGTCTCCAAACTGGGCTGCTTCCAGACTCCGGGGTTTCAACTCCCAGCTGTGCCAACTGAGGGATTCTGGGAGCTGGCCCACAAGCCGTAAAGTGGCCCAGGTCGGAGACCCCCCGTCCGAGAGCAAACGAACCTCCTGGGGATGAGACGAGGTAGAGCCTTTCTCACCCGCTGGGGCCGGGTGGTGGTGGTCTGTAACGATTTGCTTAGGGAAGCCTTTGAGGGGGCCCTGCCCCATCTGGGACGGAGAGACCGGTGGGAAGGGCTGACTTGGCAGATCCTCTCTTCTGAAACATCTCAGAGACTGCGAAGATCTGATCCGTTTGAGATCAGGAGCATCTGACTTGCTTGGGGGGCCATCGGAAGACAAAGACGACCTCCCCACTTACAGCTGTCTGGAATTAAATCGGGGAGTCCCTGGGCGACCTGGGGGGGGGCAGGGGGAGGTTGGTGTAAGGCTGCCTTTCAGTCCCTGCCTTCCGCATTCCTGTCATTCACCATCAGCAGCATTCATATATTTGGCAAAAGGTGTCATCTCAGTGTGGATGGCGAAAGCGAGCATGATGCTCTGTGATGCTCCTGTTTTTCCTTCTCCCAGTGTTCCCCTCCGCCACGCCTGCTGCCATGTGCTTCTTCTGCCAAAGCTGAAATTGTCGTCAAGCATCCATCAAGCACCTTATTTTTTTTTATGTTGCTTACTTTATTTTCTTTTCTGTTTGTGTGTCCTCTCCCCCCCCCCCGCCTGCTCCATGTTCCCTTCCATGCGCGTAAGACCATCGTGCGCGGAAACAAAGCTGCCAAGGACGGTTCCCTGGCCTGGCTGCTAGATGAGTTTGAGAACATGTCGGTGTCGCGCTCCAACTCGCTGCGCAGGGACAGCCCTCCTTTCCCGGCCCGGCACGACCAGTTTTACCAGGAGAACGGCCTGGGAGAGGCGCTGGGCAGGCCCCGCCACCACCAGCCCACCCACCACCACCACCACCCTCCCCACACGGAGGAGGACGGCGGGGGCGGCAGGAGCAGAGACCCCAAGGAGCGGAACCGCCACAGGCCCAAGAACGATGTGGAACAGGGCTGGGACGACAGAACTGCCGCACCACACTCCCGTGGACATGAGCCTCACCACAAGCCGCCCCAGCAGTCTGGCCACCCCCGGCCCCCTGAGCACCCGAAGCCCTTGCCGGAACACGGAGTACACCGGGCCCCGGAGCGGGAGAGGAAGAGGGAGCCCCCCGCCGAGCGTGTGGTCAAGAGGGAGCGGATGGAGGGGCCTGACAAGAGACCCAAGTCCACCTACACTGGCCAGCCCAGCCCACAGTCCCCCCGGGAAAAGCGGCCCCTCTCTGGGCCCAATATCCGGACCCCGAACATCCCCGTCTCGGAGGGGGTGATGAAGACCGCGCAGCAGACGGGACGGCCTTTTAACACCTACCCACGGGCAGACACCGATCTTGTCCGGGGCACTCAGGTAAACCCTCCTAGGGCATCTCGGCGCTTGGGGCCCTGGTGGGTCTGGCCAGCCTGGATCGACCCTCTGGAGATGCCGTTCTCGGGACGCCTGAGCTCTTCCGCCCTAAGAAAGTCCACGTTTCCCCTCTCTTAAGCCACCGTCTCAGCGTAGCCTAGCTGGTTGACCAGGGGGTGAGCTCCGAGCGCCTTCTCTGTGTCAGGAGAACCACCTGGTGGCCAGAGCAGAGCCCGCTCCTCCTCTATGCTCCGTCCTGCTCCTCTCCTGGGTCCTCCTCTCTCCTTCCTCTGCTTCCTCGGTGCTTCTCCCTCGCCTTCCAGCCTCCCATCAGCCGCAGCCAGGGCCTTCCTTCCTGCAGCCTCCTGCCTTTCCTGGGCGTTCTCCCTTCCTTGCTCCCACTAACCGGAGTCCCTCCTGTGTCGTCCATCTTGCCCTCTGCTCTCCGCTTGATCTCCTCTCCTGTGTGTTCATGCGAATAACCGTCTGCTGCCACTGTCAACTTCTCTGTCTGTCTTGGTGGAAACTCTGGAGCTGCGCAACGGCCTCTCGAGTTCTTGTGGAACCCATCAACCTGCTCTGCCTTCTGCCTCCAACTCTTTCCTCTGCCTTCTCTTACTACGGGACCAGAGATTAGACATAAAACTCTGTTTTCACACAAGGAGGGAACCGTCCCCGGTTGCAGCCCTTCCCGCTGATCCCCGCGGAGGAAGCCGTGCTCCCTGGCCGTCTCTCTCTCTCGCTCAGCCGGCTGTCTCAGGGAAGCAGAGAGAGAGGAGCACCGATTCGGCCCTTGCCGGGGCTCCTCCTTTGGAAGGGCCCGGCCCTCAGCGTAGCTAAATGGACTCCCCAAGTCCACTGAAAAGGAGGGTTTACAATTTTACAAGCAGGCTTTTTAGGAGACTCTGCCTGACCCCAAGGGAGGGATAAGGCTGGGTTGGGGGGGGGGGACTAAGCAGCACAGAGCTGGGCTGTCCCCAAGCTCTTTATGGCCATAAGAAGGGGCTTCGCAGGTGACGCTCTGTAGCAACCTTACGACCTGTGGACGTCAACTCCCAGAATCCCCCGGGCAGCAGAGCACAGCAGAGCTGGCTGGGGAATTCTGGGATTTGATGTCCACAAGACATGAAGTTGCCACTGTTGGAGAGCCCTGCCAGCCGGCCTGCCCAAAGACGGCCCCCGTGCTTTGCAAACGAGTGGGAGCAAACCCCCTTCACGCCAAGGGGTTTGTCCTGGGCTCCTTGTGCTGAGGGGGGGGGGGCTGGGAGGCTCAGGGGTCTTTTGCCTCTCCCCCTTCGGCCGTCCCCTGCCCAGTGGGGGCTCTGCAGTCAGGATGGCTTTCCCTTCTCTTTCCAGGCGGAGCATCGGCCCGGGAAAGGCCCGGAGGCAGCCTCCAACGGTCCCACCAGTGGGAACAGCGGCCCTTCCAGGGTCCCCCCTTCGGGCCCAGCCAGGCCCAGAAACCTGGAGCCCTCGACTCCGGGACTCTCCCAACACGCTTCGGACCCCCACCTGCCTTCTCCGCAACCCCCTCCCCAGCGGCCTCTGGCCCCCACTGCCCCGGCCCCTCAGCAGCCCTGCTCCCCCCAGCGGGAGCCCCAGCGGGTCTCCCACGAACAGTTCCGGGCTGCCTTGCAGATGGTGGTGGACCCCGGAGACCCCCGGAGCTACCTGGACAACTTCATCAAGATCGGGGAGGGCTCCACGGGCATCGTCTGCATCGCCACCGTCAAGAGCTCCGGGAAGCTGGTGGCCGTCAAGAAGATGGACCTGCGCAAGCAGCAGAGACGGGAGCTGCTCTTCAACGAGGTGAGTTGAACTGACCCGAAGGCGGCTGGGCCTTCCGCGTTTCTTCCCTTGAATGCCTTTCGCTCCTCACCCAAGAAGCTTCTTCCGTTCTGACTGAATGGCCAAAAAGGATGGGAACTCTCACATTCAGTCATAACGGAAGAAGCTTCTTGGGTGAGGAGCGAAGAAAACGCACCTTTGAGGCCACCGTGGCCTGGAGGACTCAGAACCTCCAGAGGGGGGGAATTCAAGGGGATTCAATGCTTTCTTTGGCCACGTGTGGTCAGACACACAAGGAACTGGGCTCCGCTGCCGAAGCTCTTTGGGCCTGCAAAGAGAAGGATACCAAGAGGAGGGAGGGGGGAGCAGAGAAGATGGGAAGGATAATAAGAATAATAATAATAATTATTATTATTATTATTAAATAATTATAATAATAATGCTTTTGGAATAGCACCCAGTGTGCCAATTACCAATTCCAGTGGTAATTGGCACACTGGGTGCTATTCCAAAAGCACTGGAATTACATTTAAAACAGTTAAAAATTGACAAAATCCCCATCAGTCAAATGCAAAAAGCCGCACTGCTTGGATCTGCACGCATATTACGGAAATACGTTACGACGTCCTAGGCCCCTGGGTGGGGCCCGACTAGTAACCAATGCCAAATCCGGCGAAACAACTGGCCGCTGTGATACAATTGTATAATAATAATAATAATAATAATGATAAATGTCCTTAGAGGTAAAGAGGACTGCTTGCTCAGCAGAGGGATAGAAACCCTCCCTGTGTCTCGCCCTGCAGCAGAGTCCTGAGGGAGGGGAGCAGTTGGAACCATCCAGGATGGGAGGGGTCTGCAGATACCCCCACGGCTCTGCAGTGGACAGAGGGTCTTTGTGCTCTGCCCAGGGGGAGTTTAGGTTACACCTCCCACCTGGAGCACTTTCCCATTTGAGGCACCACATCCCCTCCCCCACAGAAGGTGATGCCTTTGTCCTTCTTCCCTCCCAACCTGCCTTTCCCCCCCCCCAAAGGTGGTGATCATGAGGGACTACCAGCACGAGAACGTGGTGGAGATGTACAACAGCTACCTGGTGGGCGATGAGCTCTGGGTGGTGATGGAGTTCCTGGAGGGGGGTGCTTTGACCGACATCGTCACCCACACCAGGTAAGAGGGGGGGGTTGCTCCTGTCCCTCGGGGTAGCTGAGCCGCACCGGGACCCTCGGGGGCCGGCCGTCTCTGTGCATACGACAGACCCCGCTGGGCGGCCGTTCTGAGCATCGGCCACTTCCTTCCAGGCCAAGAACCAGGGCAGAAGGATAAGTGCCCATTAATGTTCTCCTAATTCAGGTACTCCTCGACTTGCAACAGTTCATTTAGTGACTGTCCAAAGTGACAACGGCACTGGGAAAAAGTGTATCTTTCAAAGTGACGACATTTATGATGGCCCCAGAGTCGCATGATCCCCTCTGAGACCTTTTTGGAAGCAAAGTCTGTGGGTTCACTGAACCGCTGTGGCAGGAAAGAGCGTGAAATGGGGCAAGACTCACTTAACAGCTGTCTCGCTTAGCAGCAGAAACCCTGGGCTCAGTTGTGGTCGTAAACGAAGGACTGCCTGTATATATTCATCAGTGTTCAAAAGCGAGGCAAGATGCGTTGCTGCTGTTTTAATGCGCCCCCTTTTTAATGTCTCCTTTTGTGTTTTTTCTCGGTGCCTTTAAAACACTTTTTAGCGTGTTGCATTTTAACCTCTCTGAACAATATAAGAGCAGAGGAAAGAATCCCAGAGGGATCAGGGCCCTTTTCTCTTCTTCCTTGAAGGATGAACGAAGAGCAGATTGCCGCCGTCTGCCTCTCTGTGCTGAAGGCTCTCTCCGTGCTCCACGCTCAGGGCGTCATCCACCGGGACATCAAGAGCGACTCCATCCTGCTCACCCATGACGGGCGGGTGAGTGGCCAGCAAGCCCCCCCTCCTCTTCCCCCCCCCTTCGCCCCTGGCTCCCCAAACCCCCCACGGCCTTTCAGCAGCCCAGGTTCCCTGAAATGGTACCCGCAACTCCCAGGGAGGAAATCCCGGGGCCTCACTTCAGGGGTCCTTAGAGAAGGCCCCACCCATTTTAAGACCCGTGGACTTCATCTCCCAGAATTCCCCAGCCAGAAAATCTGGGAGTTGAAGTCCAGAGGTCTTGAAAGTGCCACGGTTGGAAGCCTCTGCTGTAGAATCTCTGGCACATTCAGAGCACACAGATTGGCCTGATGGCTGAGCCGCCTAATGGTGGAAACCGAAAGCCCAAGCCGTGTGTGTGTGTGTGTGTGAGTGTGAGTGTGTGAGTGTCTACAGTGTGCAGATATTTGAGGCTCAGGAATCAAAATAAAGCTTGAGAAGCTGCCAAGGTCGAAAGGCTGAAGCTGCATCTTAAGGAGGAGGAATTCCCTCCTGAAGAAAATCCCCTCCTTTTCTCCAGCCCTGGAAAATAATCTTTCCTGCTTTCTCACAGGGGGGGGGGGGGGGGGAGGAAGTGGGGGAGATTATCCACAGTTGGCCTGTTGGGATGGAATTCACTCCATTTGTGTAGAATTTGCATACACCAAATTGCAACATATATGTGTGTGTATGTATGTATGTATATCTAGATATCGAGAGAGAGAGAGAGAGAGAGAGATGATAGCTAGATAGCTAGATAGCTAGAGATAGATAGATAGATAGATAGAGATAGATAGATAGATAGATAGATTGATAGATAGATAGCGATAGATATAGATAGATAGATAGATAGATAGATAGATAGATAGATAGATGATAGATAGATAGATAGATAGATAGATAGATAGATAGATAGATAGATAGAGATAGATAGATGAATAGGTAGATAGATAGAGATAGATAATTGATAGATGGATGGATAGATAAATAGATAGACAGACAGACAGACAGACAGATAGATAGATAGATAGATAGATAGATAGATAGATAGATAGATGATAGATAGATAGAGATAGATAGAGATAGATAGATAGAGATAGATAGATAGATGATAGATAGATAGAGATAGATAGAGATAGATAGATAGATAGATAGATAGATATAGATACATAGATAGATAGATAGATAGATGATAGATAGATAGATAGATAAAGATATAGATAGAGAGATAGAGAGAGAGAGAGAGATAGATAGATAGATAGATAGATAGATAGATAGATAATTGATAGATGGATGGATAGATAAATAGATAGACAGACAGACAGACAGATAGATAGAGATAGATAGAGATAGATAGATGGATAGATATATGGATATAGATATATAGATATGACAAGTTTCCACACTTACAAGTGGAAGACTTCCTGTATTACAGCCTTTTTTTGTTTTTCTCCTCTTGATCTTTAAATGAATTATGTAAGAAATAGAGTGGGGGGAATTAAGGGGAGGGGGGAGGTTTCTGAAGCTGGGGGGGGGGCAGCCATTCACTGCCCCCTTGCCCTGCCCCTCCCTGCAGGTCAAACTCTCCGACTTCGGATTCTGTGCGCAAGTCAACAAGGAGGTGCCCAGGCGCAAGTCGCTGGTGGGGACCCCGTACTGGATGGCCCCGGAGCTCATCTCTCGTTTGCCCTACGGGCCAGAGGTGAGTAGGGTGGGAGACCCCTCGGAGGCCCCCTCCTCCTCCTCTCTGGGAGGCTTCTGCGCCTCCTGCTCTGTCTGTCGCTCTGCCTCTCCCTCCCTCCCTCCCGCCTACAAGCTAGGTGTGGCTTGGGGGTCCATTTCTGGAGGGGAGCCCCAGCTTGAGATCCATGGAATGTTTCTGCATGGCTGCCCTCCTCCCTGCAGCTTCGGCACAGCCGGGTCCTTTGGTCAGTGGGATGTGGAGCAGAAGAGGGTCCTTGAGTGTCTCTCACACCAACAGGCTTCTAATTTCTGCCTCAGTTGCCCAGTCTGCAGGCTGTAAAATCCACCTGAAAAAGAGAATTCTTGCTGCTGCTTGGGAGAGAACAGAGCCCCCCCCCCTCCCTCCCTCCCTCCACTATGCCTGGACCATGAAGTTGATAAGACGGTCCCTAAGGCAGGCTGGGGGGCTTCAGCTGCCGGTCCTCCCTTAACAACCCCCCCTCCCCCCTGCTACTGCCCTGCCTCCCAACGGCCCTTCCATGGTTGCAGGTGGACATCTGGTCGCTGGGCGTGATGGTGATCGAGATGGTGGACGGGGAGCCTCCCTATTTCAATGAGCCCCCCCTGAAGGCCATGAAGATGATCCGAGACAACCTGCCCCCCAAGCTGAAGAACCTGCACAAGGTGAGAGTGAGAGGGTTCCCTGCCCGCCCCCCATTGCCACGTCCTGCCCTTGGTGGCATCACGCATTATCCAAGGGTGGCTTCTGCTGCCAGCTGTAGTTCGGGCCGGTGTGGTCATACAATTGCCCTCCATCATTGATGACTCTCCCCCTCTTGGCTGTGACCCTCCTGCTCACTGAGGTCAGATCCACCTTCTGGTTTGGGGGCAGGGGGGGCACCTATGGGGACTTTATGACCGAGGGGATTTAACTCCCAGAATTCCTGAGCCAGCCATAGTTGCCCAGCCCTGTGCCAGGCGGTTTCTACATCAGGACCTGGCATGAGGCCACCCAATTCGTGGCTTCTTTGGCCCAGGGTGGGCAGAGAAGGTGGGCCAGTCCGGTGTTGGGGAAGGGGCTCCCCAAGGGTCCCCCGCAGCGGCTTCCCTCTTCCAGCCGTGGCTCAGGCCTCCTTGCTGTTCCTCCCTGCAGGTCTCGCCTTCCTTGAAGGGCTTCCTGGACCGCTTGCTGGTCAGAGACCCGGCCCAAAGAGCCACGGCCAACGAGCTCCTGAAGCACCCCTTCGTGGGCAAGGCCGGCGCCCCCTCCTGCATCGTGCCCCTCATGCGCCAGAACCGGATGAGGTGAACCAGCCGGAAGCCTTCGTGGAGAGAAAGCCCGGTGGGGAAGGACCCATCATCTCCAGCCAGTCCCACCAAGCAGTGGGGACCTGCACGCGAGGAGGGGCCTTTGGGACCCCCTCCAAGCCCTGCTCCTGAGGGGGAGTCCCCCAGTGGGCGTGGGCAGGAGGCGTTCAGCCAGCAGTCGGGACCCTTCCTCAAGGACTCCTCTGGGCCCCAGAACAGACGCTTGGACCCACCTCTAGCAGGGCTGCTCTGCAGCAGCACCACATTTACTACTGAATTGAGGAGGGGCTTTGGGGGTGGGCTGGGGGTGAAGAAAGGCGGCAACGTTTCTCTTGTCGGTCTCCTAAATCCTGGCGGGGGGAGGGCAGGCAGCGGCTCTTGGGCAGTGCAGGGAGGTCTCCTTCCCTCTCAGGGGGAGGCCCAGAGAAAGTGGGGCCTGGCCAAAGGCACCCAGGGGTGGGAGAGGGGAGAGGAAAGCTGCCCCCCCTGCAGAAGCCCCCCTCCCCTCCTTCAGAGAGGGGGGAGAGCAGAGCCACCCGGCAGCCCCTGTGGGGTCACCAGAGCAGGGAGCCCCCTTGTGCCCGGATGCTCTTCCTCGCCGTGAAGGAAGGCGATGCAGTATTTTAGGGGGTCCCAAACCTCGGGTAGGGAGAGGGGGCTCCAGAGGACCTGAGGGTTGGGGGCTGCTCCTCGTGGCAGGCTGGGGTCCAGAGGGGGCCGTGCTTCAGAGCCAGCCTCGCCACGGGCACCGAGAAGCTGAGAGTGGCAGCACTCCTGGCACCGCAGAGGGGGCGTCTCTCGGGCTCAGGTGGGAGGCATTGCAACCCGGACCTGAAGGGCTGAGCTGTGGGCTTCCTGCCACCTGTTCTGCCCTGTGGGCGGAGGGGGGATGGGGGGGGCTCTTGGCACGCTTGGCTTCCCTTGCCCACTGGGAGAGGAGGAGGAGGCTCTGTGCAGAAACAGGCCCTGCTGACCAATAAGGGCGGGTGGGGGTGGCTGTCCCTTCATCCCAGAGCTGAGCAGGTGGGGAGGGCTGTGGCAAAATGCAACCCCCCCCCCCCAAGCAGCTGCCCTTGGCAGCCTGGCAAGGAGGCCTGGCTGCAGGGAAGGCCAAAGTGCCCACTCTGGGCCTGGCTGAGGGGAGGAAGGCCCAGAAGGTGGGAGGGGGGCTCTTAGGGGTCTGAGGTCTTCCTTGCTGGAAGGCGGGGGGGGGGGAGGCTGTTTCGAGGGGGGGGAGGGGTGCCGTTGCCCCTCCCACCACCGCTCTTCCTTGCATGCTTCTCTGCATGCAGACAATGCTGGGGAGGGGGTTTGCTTCTCCTTCTCCGTAGCTGCTTGGGGGGTTTCCTGCCTGCCTGGACCTAGAGTCCCCTGGGTGCCCCTCCTGCACCCCCTTTGGGGTGGGTGTCCCCAAAGGTCCTCCCTCCCTCCACTCAGGTGCCCAGCCTTTCCCCTGCTGCCCTTCAGAACCCCCCCCCAGCCCCCTCTCTCTTCCCATCTTTTTACAAAGTGGGTTCGGCTCACTGCATCCCCCCCCCCCCCCCGAGAGATTGCCAGTTGCGTCTGGTGTGTGTCTGTGTGTGCCCCACTTCTCTAGCCAGGGCATCTCTGGAGCCGGCTGGCGTGGTTAAAAAGGCTCCTCTGGGCCCAGCCAGCCCCTCCCTGCCTGCCTCCTGCCTCACCTGCTTCCTCTCTGGCCCCCATCTGGCTTTTCTGGCAGGGGGGCTCCAGTCAGCCCCCCAGGGAGTTGAAGGGAGTTAAATGGGTCTTTGGTGCTAGCATTCCTGACTTAAGGACAGTCCAGCTGCATTATCTGGGATTCCCCCTCCATCTCCAGAGGGGGGGGGGTCAGCCTGAGCCAGCCTCCCCACACCTGTCCCAGTATTCTGGCCCTGCCGGGGGTCTGCAGGGGGCTCAGCTGCCCCCTTTCACGCCAACAGCTCCCTTTCCTCCGCTTGGGAGGTCCGGTTGCTGCCTTTTCTTCAGGAACCCTTTTTTAATCTACTTTCCCGTTGAAGACCCCCAAGGATGCCTCAGTTTCCCTGCAGGGAGAAAGACTGAAGATCCCAGTGGAAGCGGCCAATCGAGGGAGGGAGGGAGGGGGGATTTCTGGGGTGACCCCCCCCCTGCTCCCCCCCCCCCGCTTCCATCCCCCTCCTTGCCACAACACTACGTTTTCCCTTCCTTTTCTGAAATAAAGGACTGGAATTTTAAAGCGGAGGCTGGGAGGGGGGGCTCCGGAGGCCCCCTCCCCACCCTCCCCGTCTCCTGGTTGCTTGAAGAATTTTATAACTGGAGACCTGGAGCAGAAACGTTTTCCCCTCTCTACAAGGATAACTACTGAATTCATTTTGTGGGGTTTTGTTACTTTTTTTAAAAAGAAATTATTTATATTTGGTTTTATTTCCTTTTTTTTCCTCCCCCTTTTGGTAACTCAACGGTATTTGTGTTGACATGATTTTTTTTAAAATTGCTTTGGGGGGGAAAACCTGCTGTGTTTCCATTCTAGTAAGTTTAGCCGTGAATGGTTCTTGTATAAAAAGTCTGGATTTTGTGTCAAAGTGTGGTGGCTGTCAGACTCCCCCCCCTCCCCTAAAATGCAGCACTAAGTTTGAGCAAGATGCTCAGCGGGGACCTTTAGCAGTTGAAGAAGAGGAGGAGGAGGAGGAGGAGGTGGCTTCATCTTTCATGCCCTCATTTTTAAAAAAAGGTCTTGCTGGCCCATTGAAGAAAAAGCTACAGAAGCAGCAAAATCCCAGCCTTTCTCTTCCTGGGGGGATTTTAAATTTCGGCCTCTGCGGAATAAACACCATAAGCGGAGAAGAGATGGGTGGAGGCACCGTCCAGTGGGCCTCTGGACCAGCCTGAGCCAGCCCCACAAGCCCAGAAGGCCCGGGCTGGCTCCTGGCTACGCATGGGGGCCGCAGAGGAGCCCGGAAGGCTCCCGTATTTGCAGCCTGTCTCCCTAATTCTCCGCTCGTTCCCATCTGAAGCTGCCGGAGAGAACCGAGGGGCTCCCGGGCCCCCGTCCGAAGGGCCACCTGTGGGCTCGGCCCCAAACTGGCCGCCCCGATCAAGCAGGGCCAGCGGCTGCTCTTACTGACCTGGGCACGGTTTACATCAGCTGGGCCTTCTCAGCCGGGAAGAGTGGCCTGCGTAAACCCTGCTTCAGTCGGCCTGCCAGGGTCTGCCAGCCTGGGAGCCCCTGTGCCATCTGCCCTCTCACCCCAGAAAACCAGGTTAACCGTAAGCCACAGTGGGATTAACCCCTTGGAAATCCTCCTTCAGCAGAAGCCCGGAAGGAGCCTGGCAACGGGCAAGGTGGCTGACGGCGTCACTCCAGCCCCGGCCAGGAGTGGGGAGGCTGGGCAAGAAACACCGGAGCCGGCTGGGCAGCATCCTCCACACCACCGGACAAAGCGGGGCTGCGGGGGTTGCCTGGCGCCCAGCTGCCAGTCTACCTGGCTGGGCTGTTGTAGCAGGGAGGAGGGGCTGCTCCTTGAGCTCTTGAACAGACAGGAAGGTAGAAAACCTGAATAAGGAACATCCGGGCTTCTAACTAAATGCAGCTCAGGGGAAAGAATCCAGTGGCTTCTTACAGGAGGGGCCCTCAAACTTTTGGAACAGGGTGGATTCACAGTCCCTCAAGGGGGGGGGGGGGTAGGTGGTCATGTGACTAGGTGGGTGTGGCCTCCCCGGGATGATCAGGTTCTTGGGCCAAGGTGCAACTGTGACCAGCTGCATTGATTTGGGGAGCCTCTTTCTGCCTGGGTGCCGTTGCCTTCCCTGAGCCTTCAGCGATCTGCATTCTGCCCTCTTTGGGTTAAAGGAACCCTCGGGTGAGCTCCTGCACGGAGCCCCTTTGGTGAAGCATCTCTGGGCCAGCCAGGAACAGAGGCACCTTCCAGGCCACGGAGATTATCTCGGCCTGCCAGGGCTGAATTCCCCCGGGGGAAGGGAGCTGCTCCGGGCCCTTCGTCTTTGCCTCTCTTGTTGGCCCTGCCGGCTCTGAGGTGGAGGAGGAGGACTGTAATTTTGCTAATTAATTGGCAATCATAATCCTTACGTGTTTGCGTTCTTTGTCTCTCAGGCCTCCCCTGTCACTACTAATTAGCCTGGCGCTTTCTTGTCGATTTCCTCCGGGACGAGGGGGAAATGGCACTGGCGCTAATCCCCCTTTTCTTTCAGAGCGAAGCCCGTGGCGGTTTTCTACGCAGAAGGAGCGCCGGTTGACTGCCGAGGGGCTTCCTCCGCTCACCAACCCACCCTTCCTCCTATTGTGTGCAGCCGGCCAGTCTAGCCAGGGGGTCATTGGGAGCTCTCCCCACACTCAAATGGGGAGGGGGGGGAGACCCTCTGACACTCCAGGGTCTGCCTTCCTCTCTGCTCCCTCTCTGCTCCCTCTCTGCTCCAGGCGTGAAGGCTCAGCAGACCCCGGCATCTGAGCCACCTGGAAAGCTGCTGGAGCTTCAGTTGTGGGCATATAATATCACCAGTGTTTTTGATAATGTTACCTTGTAGGGTAATGAAACGTCTGCAAGTAAAGAAGGGAACTTGGAGAACGTCTAAGTAGGGTTGGTTCAAGGGGGGGGGGGGCTTTTGTCTGGACTACCTGGTAAAGCTGACAGCATGGTTCCAGGTGGGTGGTTGCAAGACTGGGGGAGGGGCTCTTTGGCTGGAGGGGAGCCTAAGGGGTGGATCACCTGAACACCCCCCCCCTCCCAAGGATGAATCTTCTTTAGGCTGCAAAAGATTCTTTCATCTGCCTTGTGATCCCATTTGAAGCTCCAGGCAGAAAGAGGGCTGGGCTCCATTGGCCCAGACCCCCGGGAGACCCTCCTCCCTCTCCATCCACGCACTGCTCTCTGCGCTGCCCGCATCCCCATTAGCTGCTTGGCGAGATTGGACAGAGCTGGGGGGCTCAGCCCTTAAGCCTCACTCGGCGGTTGTGGCTACTGGTGCAGCCTGTGGTTAAAAAACAGCCGCCGTGTCCGATTCCCCCGGTTTCTACTAAATGGGTTGAGAACCTCCATCTGGAATCCCTCCCCCAAATTCATGGCTTTCCCCGTGCAAGGTTTGTGTGTTCACACCCGGTCTGTGCTCGAGGGGGCAGCTACATCCAAGGCGATGGATGCATTTGATGGCCCCCCCACTTTGGCTGAGCTGGCTGAGATTGCAGAGCAAAGAGAATCCTACCTGCCCTCCGGTCTCTATTAAAAATGCCCCCCCCCCCAAGAAAAGAAACAGAACGGCCCCCTCCCCAACATCTGCTGACCTTGAATTGCAAAAACACCCCACGCGTTTTTAAGGGTCACGTTGCTTTGCTTTTAATGAGGTTTCGGAGGCGCCACCATAAAGGCCGAGCCGGACGGGAGCGCCGCCGGCTCCGAGAGGGTCTTGGGGAGAGCGCGGCCTTTGAAGTCGGGAGGGAGGAGAACGGAGGGCCGCCCGGAGGATCTTCGGGCGGCCGCTGGAACGAAAACGAACCTTTCGCGCAAGGCGAGCAACCTGCGGCGCTCAAAGGGGAGGCGGAGAAGCTCCTTGGCCGATCAAAGGCTCTGGGCGGCGCTGTTTCGGAGGCCGCGGGAGGCAACTTCTCCTTCTGCCTCATCTGGGTGCTCCGTTCGCGGGAGGGCCGGTGCCGGGCTGCGCGTTCTTCTGCCTCTGGGGGGGCTGCCAAGTTGAGCTGCTGCTGCTACGGGAGGCGGGCAGGGGAGACGGTCTGGGGCGTCCGCACATTCGGGGCCTTGAGATGCGGGGTGGGGGGGGGGACGACTCTGGGGTGACCCGAGCGAGGATGGGCTGGGCGGCGGCGGCGGCGGCTCCCTCCGTGGCTCCGGCTCAGTTGCACTTGCAGTAGTAAGCGGAGATCGAGTCGTCCCAGTCGCCGAAGACGCCTCTCTTGAACTCCTGCAGGCGCGGGTAGGCGCCGGCCTTGAACTTCCGCGTGTTGCCCCCCTTGCCCTTCCTGTACCAGACGGTCAGCTCGCAGCGTTGGCCCACCACCAGCGAGGAGACCTTGTTGTTGAAAGCCGTGGGCATGTACGGCTGGTCTTCGCCCGCCAAGGCCATCAGGAGGCTCCCTCCGCAGCAGAGGTCGTAGTAGGGGCTGTCGTCCGTGTACATCTGGGCGCAGACCTTGGTGCCGTTGGGGTGTGGGTTCTTGAGCTCGTTGGGGGCCGGGCACTGGGCCTGGCCGGTGGCGAAGAGCAGCGGGAGGAGGAGGAGGGTGCCGAGCAAAGCCTGCATCTTGGCCGAAGTGTCCAGTCCTTGGGCCGGAGGGCGGCTTTATAGAGCTGGACCCCTCTGGGCATTTTGCCCGCACAAGGTCAGCCCAGGGAACGGGGGCCCAGCTCTGGGAAGAGGCCAGCTGGGTGCCCAGCTTCAAAAGCAGCCTCGGAGGCTCAGGGAGATATGCCAGGTGCCAAGGCATACCTCGTGCCAACTTGGCATGCTTGCTTTGCAGTCTCCCCTGGGCCCTTCGGAGAGGCCCAACAGATCTAGCGACGCTGGCTTCCCTGGTGGAGGTGGTGGGTCCGAGCGTCCCCGTGCAGCCTTTGGTGATCCGGATTGCATGAATGGCCATTGGCTGCCCTCTCCCTGCCTAGCTGGCACGAAGGAAGCACCTGGTTCTCTTCCAGTGCCCAACCTTATCTCCCCAGCTGGGAACTTCCCTCCCCTTCTCTCAGCTGCTGACTCTCCCAGGGCCCAGCTGCGGCTTTTCCCTGGCAGGCGGATGGTCCCACCACCCTCAGCATCCCCCCACATCCCATCTTGAGACTCATTGGGGGGGGGGGGCTGTCATTTGCAAGCCAGATTCTCTGGGCTCCTCCTGCAACTAGCCAAGCTCCCCTCCGCATGCTGTGGGTTGCAGAGAAGAGGGTGGGTGGGCTTGCGTGGCTAAGTCTGCAGGCTCGGCAGCCCAGTGGCCGGTCCCTTTGCTCCGCTTCCCCCCCGGAGGCACCCGAGCGGAGGGTCGCTTGGAGAAAGCAGCGCCAGCGGAGAAGCCGCGCTTTGCGTGCGTTGCCCCCCAGCCCCCTCCGTTCCCCACGCGTCTCGGGGGGGCGCTTGACTCGCCATCTGACTTGGGGTACATCCCGCGAGAGGCCGGGCTGGATTTCCACGAGTGGGCAGCGGGGAAGGGAGCCGGGTGCGCTCGGGGGCTGTGGCCAGGGAGGATGGACGGTGTAGTCCAGAAGGGAAGCCCCCCCCCCAAGACGGGAGCCACCTTCTTGGAGCAAAGCCCGGAAGGTAGGAAGCCCCGCGAGGCTGGGGAAGAAAAGCGGCGCTTCTTCGCCACGAGGAGCGGGAAAAGCCGAAGCCCCCCGCCCCAAAAAGGCCAACGAGCCAAATATTCGGAACGGTGAGTGACAAGGAGGCGTGGCCGGCCTCCCGCTTCGCCCCGCCTCTCTTCATCGGGATAGGCTTACGGCCCCTCACTGGCCGAACTTTCAACGGCGCTTGCTCCGCCTTCTTTTTTTTTTTGCCTCCCGCGCCTTTCCTAATATGCATGCGGGCCCCAGAATCCTTCGCGGCCACCGATTCGGTAAAATACCAGGAGAGAAGCGGGTAATTTCTCCCCAAATCGTCCCGGGAGGTGACGCGCATCTAAAAAGTCGTCGAGAGGCTTCTCTTGCTTCCTCAGTCCGTTGTCTGGGCAGGCTCACTCTCACGTGAAATAGCGTCCAGCAGGAGGGCCCCGGTGCCGGCGAGAAGGTTCTCTAGCTTTGCGCAGTGGCAGTATCGTAGCCAATGAGGTTTATCCGAGGCGCGATTATTGCTAATTGAAAACTTTTCCCAATACCCCGCCATGACGACTTGAAATATAGTCGGCAATGGCAATTTTTGACGGTCTCTACGGAGACTGAACATTCCCGGTGGCAAAAAATAGGAAAGATCGGCGCTTGAGGCCTACCTGCTTCCGCAGAGGGTGGCAGTCCTGCCTTTGGAACCCGGATAAGGAGCATCGAGCAGAAGCGTGAACGCTGCCCTGGAATCCCTGCTCTTCCGTCTCCAGCCTCGCACGTGGGAAGCGGCCTTGTGGGTTTCGGCTCCCGGGATTCCTCTGCTCCTTTTAGCCACCCAGCTGGAGACTCTGGAGTTCGTTTTTCCCTTGCAGACGTTTCATTATCCAACTAGGTAACACCATCAGTTAGATGGTGCCGAGGTGGCGCAGTGGTTAGGGTGCAGCACTGCAGGCCACTTCAGCTGACTGCTATCTGCAGTTCAGCGGTTCTAATCTCACCGGCTCAAGGCTGACTCAGCCTTCCATCCTTCCGAGGTGGGTGAAATTAGGACCCAGACTGTGGGGGCGATATGCTGACTCTGTAAACCGCTGAGAGAGGGCGGAAAGCCCTATGAAGCGCTATATAAGTCTAACTGCTATTGCTATTGCTATTGCTATTGCTATTGCTATTGCTATGCTTATCTATCTATCTATCTATCTCTATCTATCTCTATCTATCTATCTATCTATCTATCTATCTATCTATCTATCTATCTATCTATCTATCTAATCTATCTAATCTATCTATCTATCTATCTATCTATCTCTCTATCTCTCTATCTATCTCTCTATCTATCTCTCTATCTCTCTATCTATCTATCTATCTATCTATCTATCTAATCTATCTAATCTATCTATCTATCTGTCTATCTATCTATCTATCTATCTATCTAATCTATCTAATCTATCTAATCTATCTATCTATCTAATCTATCTATCTAATCTATCTATCTAATCTATCTATCTAATCTATCTATCTATCTATCTATCTATCTATCTATCTATCTATCTATCTATCTATCTGCAATATTGCAGGTTAACTCTGCTCACTGCCAGGAGTTCGTTCCTGGTTGACTCATCCTTCCGTCCTTCCGAGGTGGGTAAAATGAGGACCCGGATTGTTGTTGGGGGCGATATGCTGACTCTGTAAACCGCTTAGAGAGGGCTGAAAGGCCTATGAAGCGGTATATAAGTCTAACTGCTATTATTCAGCCCCCAGGGTTCCCCAGCCCACCTCCAAGTTCATTAGCCTGCTGGCTGGGGAAATCTGGCAGCTGGAGTTCCACCCATCTTCACGCTCCCATGGCTGAGAAAACGTTGGGAGAGTCTGTTTTCCTACCTTTCCTTTCATCCAAGAAGCCTCTTTGGTGCTTTCACTTCTCAGCTGGCGGTGAGGAGGAGAAGGAAGGGAAGCCTTTGAACCCAAAGCTCCTGCAGCAGCCCCAGGACTCTTGGGCCCATGTTGCCCGTCTCTCCCACCAAGTAAGCCTCCAAAGGGCAGGTGGGCCCAGGAATACGGGGCTGTTTCTTTCCCCGCTGTCCCCAGCCAAAAATACACCTCGGTGCCAATCCCAAAGCGGATTTTTGTCTGAGGTGGAAAAGGGGCTATTTTTAAAAGACCGTCTACCACATGGGAAGCCAGGTTTTTTTTTTTGAAGTATGCGCTAAAACAGATCACAGGACGGCAGGGAAAAAAAACACCCGCTCCCTTTCTCAGGATGTAAGTCCTATGGAATACAGGCAGCCATATACTGACCACTGATTCATAGTTATGACGGTCGCAGCGTCCCAGAGTCACGTGATCTGCTTCTGCTACTTCCTGACAAACTCAGCGGGGAAGCCAAATTCACTTAACGACGGTGTTACTCACTTAACAACTGCAGAGATTCACTTAACTGCGGCTGGGAAAGTCGTAAAACAGGACAAGTAAGGGAGGCACTTAACAAATTCCTCGCTTGGCAGCATAGATTTTGGGCTCAATTGGGCTCGAGAGCTGCCTGCATTTCGCATTTCTCTTTGGCTGGATCTGCAGCCGTTTCCTTTCTTGCTTCCCCTCAGGCGAGGAAGAGGGGTCTCCCCAGCTCCCAAGTGGGGCTCAGAATCCCCCCCCCACACCTTCCACTTTCCCCCCTATTCGCCTAACCCTGAGTATTTTGACAGCAGATGCGGAAGACTTAATTTATTTAAACAGAAAAAAAAGTGAAGGTGTTTAATTGAATTACATATGTGGGGGGGAGGGAGAGAAATTACTAATTCCATCAATGCATCATTAGCTCCTAGGTGATTAATGCTGGCATTAAGTGAAAATAATTCTCGACAGCCTTTCCTTGAGGGTAGAATTTGCAGCGGTTGGGCAGAAATGAAATCAGAGATGATGCCAGATGCAGAATCTTGTGGCTTGTTGGCGGAAAGGTGGCCCTTTGCCAGGAGATCCCTAGAGCAGTGTTTCTCAACCTTGGTAACTTGAAGATGTCCGGATGCTGGCTGGGGAATTCTGGGAGTTGAAGTCCGGACATCTTCAAGTTGCCAAGGTTGAGAAACACTGCCCTAGAGGGATGGAGAGCAGAGAGCGGAGGGCCACCGATGGATGCCACGCGTGGATTGAAAGCGAGCAGTTGCGGTGCAGCAGAAGGAAGAGAAAGGGAAGGAAGGAAGGAAGGAAGGAAGGAAGGAGAGGAAGGAGAGGGCTCTAGAGGGCAGTCAAAAAAGTCAAGATGTCAGCTTTGCCAGTTGAACCTAAAACACTCCCAAAGAGCTCCTTTGCCAGTGGTGGGCAGCTGCTCCAGGCCTGGTAGGTAAGATGCAGTGGTGGGTTTCAGCTGGCATGACCCTGCCTGCCAGCCAAGCCATCTGGAGCAGGGCCCTCCAACCAGTTCAAAACCTGAGGACTTCAACTCCCAGAATTCCCCAGCCAGTGTCCTCCCACTGCTTAGTGGGGCTGATGGGAGCTGTAGTGCTAAGCCAGTCAAGGAGGAGAATGAGGGAGGCTGTTTGGAGCCGGATTGTCGTAGCAGAGAGGAAGGGGCTCTCGGATCTTGGAGGGGGGCCTGGGCTGGGCCTGGCCTTGCTGGCCAGAGTTAAGACTGGGGAGGGGCCAGCCTGACCTTATAAGCTCCACATCTGGTGGACCCAGAGAGGGTTTGGCTTGGGCTTAGCAGTTTTGTGCGTTGGTATAGTTTGCAAATCCAGCTGTTGGGGGCCTGTTTAGGAAACCAGATTTTGTTCTCCTGTCTGGAGGGGCCAAGAGATCTAGTTGGAGTTGCTACTTTGGTGGGCTTCTGAAACATCTCCTGGCTCCCAATCATCTCCCCAAGGAGGAGCTGAGGGTCCCTCCCTCCCTCCCTCCCCCTATTTTCCTTCCTCCCCCCCTCCTTCCCTCCCCCCCCTCCCTCCCTCCCCGTACACCATAAAAAATGAGGTGCTAATTCTGTTGGCATGGTATAAAATTTAATAAATAGCATTGGATTGTATATAAAAATAGAAAATAAGATAAATTATCATTTCAATGGCAAAACACAATCATATTCTTTGGTCTAGCAGCCAAATTCTTGTCACTTCATAGACAATGATGGCTTCTCAAATTACAAGGACAGCAGTAACAACATTTTAAACCCTTTTGGTGCCGGAGTGGAGGGCCGTCTCCCTTTCAAGGCTGCTGGTGCCCTTCCCTTTTAAGTGGGCGTCTCAGCTGCCCCTTGGCCTGATCCTCAGAGCAGCCCCTCCGGATTCCCTGGGTGTGGAGTCTGGATGCAGCCCAGCTGCTGATTTCTCCAGAATGATTCCCTCCGCACAGCTGGTGCCTCCAACAGAGGTCAGCCTTGCTTGGGAGGCGAGCTCCCTTTTGAAATTACTTTGAAATTCTAACCTTTCTGGGCAGAAGGGCAGGCATGAATAAATAACATTCTTATTTTATGAATACGATTCACTTTAAATAATGGGTCTCCCCTCCACAAATGCGTTCATTTCAGATCCAGGAAGATTAAAATAAATAAAAATAAATATAGCATCTCTTTTACAACACTGGCTGATCACAGTTTAGCAAAGGTGCCGTTTTCCCCCCAGGTTCTTGTGCGACAGACTCTCCCGCCAGGGAAGAAGAGCCAACACGACGCCCCAGGTCGCCAGGAGCCGGTGAGCCTGGCATGCTTGGGAAAAGGCATCCGTCAGCCAAGGGGGCTCTTTGGGGCAAGGAGAAGGACATAAAGAAGAGAAGTGGCCCGTGAAAATCCTGGGTGGGAATCCAGGGCTCTGCTCCAGATCATGCTGGGGTGAAGGCTTCCTCCACCCTGGTGCCCTTCAGGCGCGTGGGACGACAGAGCCCATCATCCCCGGGGCATCTGCAGGGCACCCTGTGGAGGGAAGCGTGGGGAACTTTGCAGCTGCTGATCCTGATTGAAGTCCATTTGGGAGTAGAGAAATGTCATTTACGGAGGGGTCGTGGGGCTTTCCGGCTGCCTTTCTCATCTGGGCAGCCTTGCCCGGGCTCAGCGGCCTCTGCGGCATTCAGCCTAGGCGGGTGGTGGCACGGAGGTGGTGGCGGTGGCGGTGGTGGAAGTGGTGCCGGAGTTGGTGGATGTCCTTTTCCAGGAGGCGCACGATGTGGAGGCCGACCGCTGCCTCCAGGCACTTGTGTGATTGCTGGAAGGAAGGAAACGAGCAATGATGCCATTTCAGCCCAGGGACTGACTCAGGCGTCACATATGGATCTTAGCACAGAGGTTGGTTCCTACTGGTTCGGCTGAACTGGTCGTGGCTTGGCAGCCTGGGTCGCTGGAACCGGCAGCAACTGAGGCCTGCCACACACCCCAAACCGGTCCTCCGGGTGGGGCCATTGGCGCCTCCATCTCGTTTTTTGCTTCTGTGCACACGCATCAAGGGCGCAAAGCGTGTGCGGCGCGGCTACAAATGAACCGGCCGTCGTGACTGCCAGAGGGGAACACCCCCCCCGGGCCCTCCCCACCTCAGAATGGAAGGCGATTGAACCCCTTTGCTAGAGGGACCCATTCCGTGAGACCAAACCTGGTAACTTTTAAAACCTTTGGACTTCAACACCCAGAATTCCCCAACCAGGATGTCTGGACTTCAATTCCCACAATTCAAGCTGGCTGGGGGAATTCTGGCAGTCGAAGTCCACGAGTCTTAAAGCTGCCCCCCCCGCCCACCACGTGAGACCACCAGTTTCAAACTTGGCCACTTTTAAGATGTGTGGAATTCAAACTTGAAGTCCATCCACCCTGGCTGGGAATTCTGGGTGTTGAAGTCCACAAGTCTTAAAAGTTACCAAGTTTGGAAAACATTGGATTAGGCTCTAGGAGGCTTCCACAATCCCCCCCCCCAAAATGAAAGCAATTAAAGCCACCCAGGAGGCAGGCAGCCTGGAGGGACGGTAAAGCATAGAAGTACACTATCCATCCCATGGCTCACCTGGGTGCTTCTGGCGTTGAATTTCTGGATCTCCTCCTGGAAGTGCTGGAGGGGGCTGGACTTCTGCCCGTGGGGGGCTTTGTCCCTGATCTGAAAAAAGAGGGGAAGGGGTGAGCCAGGGCTGCCTCTCCCCCTGGGCCCCAGAGGTGGGAGGGGGGAAGGGAAGGGCCCCTCTCTGTGGGGCAGGACTTACGCAGGTGGCCAGGACCTCCTGGAGTGGATGCAGGAACTCCAAAACCTTGGAGGCGTGTTTGGAGAAGGCAGCCTCACTGACGTTCTGCAGAACAGGCACCATCAGGGCCAGCTTCACCTCCACGGCCTCCATCATCTCCCATTTCTACCAAAAAAGACAAGATATTCATTATTTTGGAATATTCCAAAAGGAATTTTTGGGGCCCAGGAAAAGGCAGGATCTCCTCTTTCTGCAGATTTCTAACGCCCACCAAGGGCTGAGGCCAGGGAGGAGTGGCTGGACACCGTCTCGTGGCCAGAGCTGGTCCAGAGCCCCCAAGTGGACATTCCGGCTAATGCTGCCCCTTTCAGATGAGCCCCCCGAGGGGTCAGTGGGCTCCAACATGCCCAAACTGCCTCAGAATCTGGCTATCCCGTCAGGCCTGGGGCTAAAGATTGTAACCCGCCCGAATGGTATGAATGTTGTGTTTTAATCATGTACTGTCTTATATGTAAAAGTTTGTCTTCCCCCCCCCCCTTGGATTGTGAGCCGCCCTGAGTCCCCCCAGGGAAAAGGGCGGCATATAAATAAACCTTCTAATCTAATCTAATTCAAAGTTAACTGGGAGACAAAAAAGTCTTGATTTTCATTGACTCTTGGGACGTGAACGGAAGAGATCCACAGAGAATCTCCCCCTCCTCCTCCCCTCCCCAAAATCCTGGGCTGCACTGATGCCATCCTTTCTTGGCCCCTGTGCCCGGGGTGCCCTCCTCTCTCCTGCCCCTTGGCTGGAGTCTGGGCTGGCAGGAGCCACTTACGTTTCTCAGGCGGTCCATCTTCACTTGGGGGAAGCGGAGGTGGGGGCTGGTGCAGTTTTTCCAGGGTTCTCCTCCTTTGAACATCTCGTCCTCCTGGAGTTGGGAAGGAAGAGGGGGGCAGCATTGAAGGACCAGGAAGAGAGAAAAGCCCCCCCCCCACCCCCAGGGCTGTCCTCAATCCCGACCTCTCCCCCTTGAGGGAAGCCCCATCCTCCCCAGCCCACAGATGGCCCTGGACTGCAGCTGCCGTCAGGCGAGGACTTACGTATTGGTTCCTGAGTTCCCTGAAGGAATTCAAATGCTCAGGTATTTGGGGGAAACGGCAGGATCGGAGGGGCAGGCTCTGCACCCAGGTGGCTTCGAGAAGGATCAGAAGGGCAAGAGGACCCAGCAGCCAATTCCTGGGACCTGAAGCAAAGGAGGTGGTTAGAGGACGGGGAGCTCACATCTCCCTTGCAAGGCATCGCTGGCCTCCTAAAGACCCGTCTGTCTGTCACCTTCAACTGGGCAAAACGGAACATTGCAGTGCATCAATTTTTGAGCCAGGATCACCCCAAAGGGCTAACCCACTGAATGCATCCAAACTCTGAGATCCACGACTCCAGCGGTATTGAAATTTGGCAAAATTGTGGCTGATTCGGTGGCAATGCACCCTAGTGGTCAGCCGTGACTATCATTTCCGATGACTTCACTGGAGGCCGGGCTGGTAAATGGCTGCTATGGGGGGGAGGGGAGGGCTGAAGGGTGTGGGAGGGGTGCATTGTCCTCCCTAGCAATTGAGACCTAGATAAGCAGGGATTAATACCAGAGAAACTATCAAGTGGAAACCAACCCAGATAAGCAGAAATTAACCCCAGACAAACCCATCTAGCGGAAAACAATTCCTTGATCAAAGCACTACCAAGAAGGAAACCACAACGCCACCAACACTGCCAGGGCCAACTACGGCATATAAACAGGTAGCAAACATCCCACTACTCATACTGGTGCTGTTACCCAGTTGGGTAATGAAACATTGGCAAGAAAACCACCAGGCTCAGGGAGCACCAAGACTCAGAGCTGCAGAGAGTCTCTTTTCTTGAAAGGTAATTGCCTCGCTCGCTCGCCCAGCCATTTGTCACCGGTTAGGGCTTCAATTGCTCCTCTGTAAGTACTTTTGCATTGGGAAGTTGAGTAATTGGACAATTAGGAGGGGGGGGGTAGCAGGGAAGGGTCCCTGGGGACCTAGCAGGAGTGGAACATCCCACCCTTTAGGGTCTGTCCTAAATCTCTCGGCTCTTTGGATCTTCCTCTACAGGATTCTCCACCTAATTTTAATTATTTATGGTGGGGGGCAATTGGTTCCTTACGTTGCTGTCCGAAGGGTTTTAACCCCAAAGTCAAGATTATGGTCACAATTCTGGGCCTGAACCTTCGACTTACAACACTTTGTTTAGTGACTCTTCCAAGTTGTAAAGCACTGAAAAAAGTGACTTATGAGCGCTATGACTATTGCGCCCTTCCATGGCCAGGTGGTCCAGATTCACCCGCTTAGTAACTGGCTCATATTTATGACGGTCGCCGTGTCCCAGGGTCACCTGATCCTTTTTTTGCACCCATCCGAAGAGCAAATTCAATGGGGCAGCCAGATTCACCTCCCAATCGTGTCACTGACGCCTGCAGTGATTCACTTAACTTATGGCCAAAAAGGTCGTAAAACGGGACAAAACTCACTTAACCAATATCGCTTAGCAACATCAGTTTTGGGCTCCATTGAAGTCTAGATTCAATTACCAAATTTCGGCCATCGCCTTCACTTTTAGACCCCCAAACACGGCTTGGCCACACGGAGACCCTTTCGAGGTGTAAAACCTCCGCTCCCACAGCCTCCGGAGTCTCCTGGAGCAGAGTTATGGGAGTTGTAGTTGGAAGACGCCAGCTGGGGAAAGGATGTTTGGTCCAAAGTAAAGGCGATTCTTGTGAAGAGCAGATACATATTCCCTAATTTAAGGAGTCCTGTACTCCTCTCGCTTCAGCCCCCGGCCTCTCCCAGGTCCTTAGATCTCTCTGTCTCCCAGCAGTTCCTCCGTCTCATTTCCTGCCTCTTCTGGGGCCCTCTGGCCAAGGACAAGACTGGCCTGGTCTGGCCACTGGAGGGCCACGTCCGATGAGGCCCTGCCTTGCTGGGCGTGCTCCAAGCACGGATGTCCGAGCCAAGGAAGGGACCTTGCAGATGACCTCGTTGGTCCCCTGCACAACGCAGAGATCTGACGTCTTCCTTGGGCCCACCTCAACCTTTCCCAGGAAACGGACTCACCTGCCGCTGTGGATGGGCTGCAGCCCCAGAGGCCAAGGGAGAAGGTTTTCGTCCTGGAGGCCATGCTTCTCTCGTCCGGTGTACCTGCTTGCTGAAATCCCAGTCAAGAGAACCTGACAATGTCCTGGGCCTTCCATCCTTCCTCTTTTTATATCGTCCGTGGCTTTTCAGTTTTTGGTTTGAACCTGAAAACAGGCAGGTGACGTTTGGAAAGCAAGCAAGAGAAAATGAAAGTGAGCCATGCTGACCGGGATCCCCAGGTGAAGTCACTGCTGGAGGAAGCCCTTTCAGGGAGGAGCCACGGGAGGTGTGCCAGGTATGCACGGCCGGCCGAGCCGCTGCCGCTCCAGCTGAGCCTCTTGGCAAGAATTTGAAACTCCCAAGGCCGATTGGAGCGAGGATGATGAAACCCCAGGCAGGCCGAGGAGGGGGGAGAAGTGGGCCTTGGCCAGCGGTGGAGGAGGACACCCAGCACAGAGACTCCTTACCTGCCCACCCTCCAGGCCAGGCTTCGGGTCCAGCTTCCAGCCCTGGTGGAGAGAGAAGCAAGAATAAATCAGACTAGAATAGCTGGAAGGGACCTTCAAAGTCATCTAGTCCAACTGCTCAAGCAAGAGACCCTCCACTGTTTCAGGCTGTCAAATCTCTTCTTTAAAACCTCCAATGTTGAAGCACCCACAACTTCTGGAGGGAAGCTGCTCCACTGTTTAATTGTTCTCGCACTTAGGAAATTTCTCCTGAATTCTAGATGGCTTCTCTCCTTGGTTAGTTTCCATCCATTGTTTCTGGTCTTCGCTTCTGGTGGGAGAAGCTCCGTGCAGGCCCCCAGGGCCCCTGCCTTCTCCTGAGGAGGCGGAGTCTTTAAACCGCCCCCTCCCCAAAACGCAAGCAGCAGAACAGAATAAGAGAGTTGGAAGGGACCTTGGCGGTCTTCTAGTCTCCTCCTATTGCTTGGGTTGGGGTGGGGACAGTTTAAAGACCCAGCCTCCTCAGGAGAACAGGGTGGGCCTTGGGGGCCTTCAGGGAACTTAGGGAGAAGCAGCCCAGCTGCTCCTGAGCTTCCCACTTGGGGGTTAGACTAGATGTCCCTCGGGTTCCCCGCAAGTGCTGCTTGGTGCACCCCTTCTTCACCCTGACCCCATTGCTCTCCTTCAGTGATTGTTTTCAGGAAAAAAAAATGGTATGGCTATAATGGGGAGGGGGAGTATTTGCTGTAGCAGGTCACCCCCGAGGGGCTGGAAGGACCACCGGCATGGCTGGTCTCTGGATGGGACCGTGCCCATCCTCTGCTGGGGAGATTCCAGCTTCCAGAGTGCCACCCCCCCTCCCCTGCAATTTGGGGAGGTGGGCTGAGAGCCAAGTGCTTGAGGGTGGGGCCAAAATGATGTCATGCAACAGGTGTCCAGCCTTGAGGGCTTCAACTCAGAATTCCCCAGCCAGCTTTGCAAAAAAGGCTGCTCGTCTCCACAGATTTCACTTCCTGTTGCGGTTTCCTCCCTCGGGTCCCGGAAGAAGGGCTCCGAAGGGCTTCCTGCCCAGAGGGGCGGGGGAGACCCAGCCCCCTGCCCACTTCCTCTGCCTTAGACCTGGCTGGCTGGCTGGCTCCTTTCCGCTTTCTCCACCTGGACCAGGAAGGGTGAAGCGAAGGGTCCGAGGCGGAATTGTGGTTGGCCCCAAAAGCGGGTTTTGTGCCTCTTCGGGAGAAGCAATTTGTGGCTGGACCTGTGCAGCTGTGGGCAGGGGGCCAGTTGCTGGATCAGCCCCCCCCCCAGGCCAATTTACACACACACACACACACACACACACCGAGAGTCTCCAGGTGCCCTTCAGCCACCATTTTGCAGGTTTACCGATGGGTGTTCCCATTTCAGTTGCTTCTCCCTCTTAATTCCAGGGCAAACCTCTTAGAGATGCCCACCACGGACTAACTCAGCCCCTCCCCAAGGTAAGCAGAGCGGTTGATCTGCCCGTGGGGCCCCTCCCTAAACAGTATTGATCCGGACGCCGTTTGCATGGGAAGTGGGCGGAAGGAGAAAGAGAAAATGCCCGGCTTCATTTCCACTGGCCAGAGGAGCCTCTCTCGGCCTCCGGCCAGCAGCTTTCGGTCACCTCAAATCTGGACATTGCTGGACATTTGAGCCCTGTTGGGAAAAGAGCGGTTGGGTCATAGAGGCAGTCCTCGACTTACGACCACGCTTGAGTCCAACATTTCTGTTGCTAAGCGAGGTAGTTGCTGAGTGAGTTTTGCCCCATTTTACGACCTTGCTTGCCACAGCTGTGAACTGAACCCCTGCCGTTGTTAGGCACAAAGTTCTTAAATGAATCCGGCTTCCCCGTTGACTTTAACAGATTAGCAGAGTTGGAAGGGACCCTGTAGGTCATCTAGTCCAAACCCCTGCCCAAGCAGGAGACCCTAGGCCCTTTCTGACCGATGGCCGTCCAGTCTCTCCCGTCCAGTCCGGGCTTTGCTTATCAGCAGGTCGCAAAAGGGGATCACGGCACCCCGGGACACTACAACCGTCATAAATAAGAGTCCATTGCCAATGTTGGTCCATGACATGCCACAACGGTCATAAGTGTGAAAAACGGTCATAAGTAACTTGTTTCAATGCTGTTGTAATTTCAAACCGTTGTTAAATGAACTGTTGTAAATTGAGGATTACCGGTACCAGTTTTTCCACCCAATGGACTATTTTTTATCCTGGTTTCTGTAATATTCTCTTCCAGGCTTCCGGTCTGCCTGCCCTCATTTCCCCTCCCTCCCTCCCTCCCTCTGGTGCCACCTCCTTGGTCTGGAGAGGGTCCAGAATCCTGCAGGCACTTTGGTCATCGGTCCCCAGTTGATGGTGGCATGATGACTCACTCGGCGGCTGACCAGTCATGTAAACAAGGGGATCTCCGCCTGGGTCCAGGGAGCTGGCTTTCCGCCTCCTCTCTCCCTCTCGCCAGTCACAAGCAGCCGTTGCCCAGGTGGGAGGGGGGGGTCTGGCTTGGCTTCAATCGACCCACTGGCTAAAGATTGCGTTGGATTGCATCATCCCCCGTGGCTGCTGGTCTTCCCTTCGGTCAGTGGGCGAGGATGGTCCCTGCCCCCACCCGCTTTCCAGCCCCAAATATGCCGAAAGTGAAAAGCAACAGAGAGCCTGGGAAAAATAACCTTGGATTTATTTTGAAAGTGTTTCATATACATTATCGCAGGAAATTCCAAGCTTGGCAACTTTTAAGACTTGTGGACTTCAACTCCCAGAATTCCCCAGCCGTCTGTGCTGGGGAATTCTAGATCAGTGTTTCTCAACCTTGGCGACTTTAAGTCCTGTGGACTTCAACTCCCAGAATCCCCCAGCCAGCACAGCTGGCTGGGGAATTCTGGGAGTTGAAGTCCACAGGACTTAAAGTCGCCAAGGTTGAGAAACACTGTTCTGGATCGTTGCCCAAAGCAGGTAACATTCTGAGTGCTCTGATAGTGTTACCTAGTTTGGTAATGAGACGTCTGGAAAATAAGAACAAGCTCAGAGGGCACCCAGGACCCCTCGGGTCAATCCTGAGCTGCAATTATTCCCCTTTATTAGATGGTCCACTGGCCCACGAAGCCTTCGGCCCTCCTGCCACCGCTGCTGAAAATCACTGGCCTCTGTTTGGCATCCGGCAGGTGGCAAAAAAAGGGGGGGGCGCAGGGCCCACGACCTGCCATGTCACCAAGCTTTGAGCCTCTCCAGGGTGGCAATTGCTGCTGACACCTCCACTGTGGCGAGACCCCCCCCCCCAGCTCTCCCAGCCTCCCCCACCGGCCTCTGCGAAGTGCAAAGCTTTTAACGCTCTTCGAATTCCCTGATGAGTCAAATGGGAGTTGAACGCTTTTCCCCTTCAAGGTCTCTGATTTATGCCCGCCGCAACGGGAGGATGTGGCAAACAGAGCCAGCGAGGGAAGGGGACAGCGGGGGGGGGGGGAAGAAGGCGGAGATGGGCCCCTTTGGCCTTGGCCGATGTTCTGGCGCTCCCAGGCAGCTGGAAAAGACGGCCTTTCGGGGGCCCGGAGAAAGGGAACCCCAAATGGCAGTTCCCAAGAGAGGTGAGACCCCGGAGAAGGCTGGCAAGGAGGGTGGCGACACCCAGCCCCATCTTGGTTGCGAAGAAGCCGAGCTCAACTGGAAAGGCAAGGGGTGGGATGTCCTGGGGGGGGGGGTCCTTCAGCCTTCCTGCCCTCTGCTCCTCCCCCTCCCCATTCCAGCCCCCCTCACGGTATGGCTGAGGGCTGCCCTCCAGTGCCAGCAGCCACTTAATCAGCATCCCCAGCCTCTGCGTGGCAGCCACGGGCCACTAATGGGTGACTAATGGGACATCGGTGACCTGGTGGCATAGATCAGTAGTTCCCAAACTTGGCAACTTTTAAGACTTGTGGACTTCAACTCCCAGAATTCTCCAGCCAGCAGAAGAGAATTCTGGGAGTTGAAGTCCACAAGTCTTAAAGTTGCCAAGTTTGGGAACCACTGGCATAGATTAATCCTGCCCGGGGAGGCTTGGCAGATGGGCCAGGCTGAGCTTTGTAGGAGGAGGGGGGGGCAAACAGGGATTCTTTATGCAAGGGGGGGGCTCTCTTGGCAGTGTGAGGAGGGGCTGCAACCCTGAGTTAAGGGATTGAAGATGGGGGGGGGGGTCTTCAGCCCAAGGAAGACGAAGGGCTCCTGGCATCTCAGATGCTCATGGATAATTCCTCCCCCCCTTTGTGCGAGGTTTTTCTCCTCTTCCCTCTTGGAGATCATAGGAACGCTGGCGAGGGTGGGCTTCGCTGGGGAAAGGCAGAGCGGGAGGCCACCATGCACACCTGTGTGCAAGCGTGTGTGTGTGTGTGTGTGTGTGTGTCTGCCCTGGGGGGGGGGTCTGTGCCTGTGCGAGCGCTATAAAAGAACTAAATTTGGCATCGGAGGGAAGCCAAGTGCTCTTCCCTCACCTGTCCTGTGCTGGGTTTGCAAGTCCGGGCAGGTCTTTGGAGGCTTCGGTGGGGGGGGTTGCCCAAGGGCCCCCCTCCCCAGACCATTCCTGGCTTCTTGACTACTCAGCAGCGCCAGGCCTTGCCAAGAGATCATTCGTTGCTTGCCAACAAGTCATAAAGACTAGCAACTTGATTTCTGGTGCAGTTGTTGAAAGCACCCCTGAACTGGGTTAGAACATAGAACCAGAGGGCTGGAAGGAGCCCTGGAGGTCTTCTAGTCCAGCCCCTGCCCAGCCAATTCCGGAAAGGGGGCTTGCACGGTGCAGCTCAGAGAGGCCCAGAGTCGTGGGGTGAGCAGCCTCTCCCCGTGGCTCTTCCGGCTGCAGCACGGAGGCAGTTTGGCAAAGCCCGTCCTTGGCAGCCGTCCCTCCAGTGCGGGCCGAGGGATTCCATCACCCAGCCGGGCCTCCGGTGAAGTCATCGAAGCCGCTTGGGAGGGTTGAAGGAAAGGGCACCAAGAGGTGCCACTTCTCGGCAGCAGAGCCGTCTCAGGGGAAAGCCAGCCAGCCCCTCCCTCCCGGAGGCCGTTTGGATCGGATCAGAGCCTTCTGGCGTTTTCTGCGGCTTGTGGTTTTATGGCGATGTTTTCATTTTATGTGGATTTTATTTCCACCGTGGAGGGTGGAGGTTTAAGCTGTTCTCCCCCCCCCCCCACAATTGAGTTAAGTGCTGAGAGCCTGATTGAAACGGGAGGGAAATGTAATAAATAAATAAACGCTACATGGGAGACCACCGGACCCCGACCGGAATTCCAGATTCTCCAGGGATTTGTTGCAAATGGTGGATGATTCTCCCAAAGGAATTTCTGGCTGCCTGCGGGACACAAAGGCCCCAATCCTGAAGTGGGCAGAGACTGGGGGGGAGGGGTTCTGTGCTTCCCTCAAGACCTTCCCAGGGATATTCCCTCCCCCCTGGTCGCTGTGCCCCCTGCCCGTCTTCAGTGAGGAAGCTACTCACAAGGCCGGCGGTGCTGCCTTCCATCACAGGAATGGCGGCATCCAGGGGCCCCCAGAGGGGGTCTCCCAGTGCCCCCCCCCCGTCAGAAGTGCAGGTCCTTGCCTTGCAACTGTAAGGGAGCTGGTCATTACGATCATGATGGTCGTTAAGCAGGTTGCAGTTGTAAAGTGAATCTGCGGTCGTTAAGTGAACCTGTTGTTTGCTATGGGGCATTTTTTCCAAAAACCATAAGCGCTGGTTTCAGGTGGCCGTGGGGCGTGGCAGAGGGCCATAAATGCACCCAGATGATGGGGGGGGAGAGGGAGGAGCTGGGTGTCATAACTTCAGAACTGTTGTAACTTTGGAAACTTTTGGGTGGGGGTCCCTTTGCCAGGCAGGTTGAGTTCACACAATCTCTGCCAGGAATTGAAGCCTGATGGGAGACCCCTGCATGCCTTTTGGCAGGTGGGGGGTCTGTAGCTCCATCTGTGCCGGGGAGGGGCAGCTGGAGGATCTGGGACCCCCCAAAGTCTCCCACGTCCCTTCTGGGGTCTGCAGAGGAGCCCCTGGAGTTGGCAGGCTGGGCTTCCATGGGGTGGGGGGAGGAGGGGTTGCAGCTCACCTGCCTGCCAGCCCCAAACACACACCCCCCATTTGGGGGCGGCTGCTGTTAACAAGGCTGCTGCCTCTTCTCTCCCATTTGACAGGCGGGGGGGGGGGGTCTGTCCACGGCTGCCGAGAGGGGGAGTTCCTGGGAGGTGCAGAATTCAATTTATATGCAAATGCGCCTGCCAAAAATTTAAAAAAATAAAGAATTAGTAGGGTTGGAATGTAAAGAGGCAGAACAGGTGTGGGCTGGGATGGGGAGGAAGGATGGGGAGGGATGGGGGGGGGGAATGGTGGCCTTCCTCAGCTGGTTGTCTGAAATCCCCCCCATGGGGGTCCTTGGAGCAGAACAAGAGAGGCTCCCACATGGGGCTGAGCAAAGCGCCGGTTTCTTCTTCTGCACTGTTACCGTCTTCGGATAAATTATGATTTGCCTAACTCTGGTTTATCGACTTTTGCCAAGCCAGAGAGGATCTGGCGGGAGAAACGCCAGTCGTGGGAACCTGGCTTCCTGAAGGCCCCGAATGGCCAGGGGCTTTTTCCACTGACCCTGGGGGGGGGGGGGCTCCTTCTGCTTGCCTCCTTTAGCGGCATCTGCCCAGCGTTGCATCTAGAGGACTCCCCCCCCCCTCAAATCGGGGAGATGCTTCTCTCCTCTTTTAAAAATCTCATGAGCCAAAATGAGCAGCTGAGCCATTTTGCAGGCTCAAAGGGGGGTCTCTCACCTGGGCATAAGGGGGTGGGATTGGTGGGGAGGGGGAGGGAGGGACACCCCCCTCTAGTGCTTTTCCTTTCAGTTTCCTTCTGTGAGTCGCTTTCACCTTCATTGATTTTTCTGCCTTTCCGTGACACTTTTGCTTTAAGCGCTGTTTTTAAAACATGGAAATGGAATGAATGAATACAAATGAGGCTGTGGCCTCCTCTGAAAAGGCGGGTGGGCGGTTAAGCTGGCCGCAGCTTCTCCTTGGTAGGAAGGCAGGGGGAAGGGGCCGCCTCTGACACACCGGCTTGGGGGGGGCAGCAGGGATGAGAAATGGCAGGGCAGCCGCACCTGTTGGGGGGCATCCAAGGCCCCTGGCACCAGCCTATCATGGGGTGGGGGGTGGGCAGACCCTTGTTTCCCCCCCTCCCCAACCTACAGCCAGGAGCTGTGCCCATAGGCGAGCCCCTGACCCCCCCCCCCCGATTCCAGTGTCAAAACCAGCCCCCCCTCCCCTGACTCCCCCCATCACTGCCAGCATCCGAAATGGTGCCCTTTGGCTGTGTTTCCGAGGAATTTGGGTGCTTATTAGTTTTCATCAGCTTCGCCGAAGTCTATTAAAATCCAATTACACAGCCAGAAGCACAAGGCTGAGGACTCCCGGTTCCCCCCCCCCCCCCCAGAAGGAAAGGCAGGTGGAGGAAGCCGCTTCGGCCCCACTGAGCCTCTCCTTGCCCTCAATCCCTCTAGGGGGCTGGAGGGAGACCAGATCTGGGGGTCCCCCCTGCATAGCGCCAGGCCCAGGAATGAGAAATCCTCGGGGAGGGGTCAGGGAGTTGCCCCACCGCCTTGAGGAGATGCAGCCAGAGGAGAGAGCCTGAGACTTGGCTGCTGTTGAGGGCACAGCTATTGGACGACAGCTGTCAGGGCTGTCGTCCAAATGCCTCCGGCATCTTCAGGTCTGTCAGCGAAGGTGGCAGGCAAGGGGGTCGCCATCTGCAAGCAGCTTCACTCCGGCTTCAGGTTTAGGGCCAAAAGGGGGGATCCCACGATGGGCACACAGTTGCCATTTCTTTCGGGATGCCTCGGACCAGGGGAAGGCAAGAAATCTTTCCCCAGGGGTCACCTGGCAAACTCTGAATGTTGTGGAGGGCCGAAACAACACACCTGTGGAGGGGTGCAGGGATGCACACACACACACACCCACATATGTAAATTGGGGGGAAATAGCAAGGTAGGTGGGGGTGAAGGGAGAAAACGCCCACCCCTCTATCCCTGCCCAAGATGTTTGCATCACGAGAAGCCCAAAGCCTGAGCCAGCAGGATTGAGGGGCTGTTTCCTCACTGCTGGCCGATGGATCTGCTTGGCCCCCTCCAATTGCACACACACCCCGGCCTCTCTCTGCCCCCAATCTGAACAACCCCCTTTTAGAAAATGGGGAGCAGAGAGAGAGAAGCTCCAGGACGCTCTTCCTGCAACGAATCCAGTTCTGCAAATAACGAATAGCCAAGAGATGCCAGGCTGAATTGGTCAGGGGGCAATGCTGTCGCCAGCCCCCTCCCCTCCTCCCTTCTGGCCAGGGAAGTAATTGCTAAGTTCTGAAGGGACCCTCCTCCTCCTCCTCCTCCTCCCAATTTAATATCAGCAGCTGCATGGGGAGAGGAGGAGGAGGAGGAGGAGGAGAAGGAGGCAGAAAGGCGATTAATAAATCAGGCTGCGGAGAGAGGCAATTTTGGGGGGCAGAGATTGGAAGCTGGCCTGGGAAATGGGATTTGCAGGGCGAGGGTCCGTCCGTCCCTCCGTGTGCGTGTGTGTGTGTGTGTGCGTGTGTGTGTTGTGTGTGCGTTTGCAAGCTGACTGGCTCTGAGGGACCCTGATAATCCTGCACGGAGCCTGTCTGATGAGGAGATGGGTAGCCAGGGGCGGGATTGCACGCTGCCTGCTATTAGGAGAATGAGGCCACATCTTCTGTGGGGGGGGGGTTCTTTTGCACCCTACACACACACACACACACACACACACACAGAGTGCTCCAATTGCAAGGAAGAACCAGCTGCAGTGGGGAAGCCAAGCCAAGGCACTTTGTACATGCTCAGAGGGACCATCCTTGACTTGGCCCCATGCCGATGCTGTGGCTAAACCCCACAGCTGTCAAACCCCACACTCTGGAGGCCTCTTGGTGGGGCTCCTGCACAGGTGGCCCTCGATTTACGACCAGAATTGAGCCCAACCCTCCTGTTGCTAAGCGAGGCAGTTCTTGAGTGAGCTTTGCCTCACCTTTCTTGCCACGGTGGTTAAAGTGAGTCACCGCGATTTTTAATAACGTGGTTGTTAAGTGAATCGGGCTTCCCCGACGCAAAAGGGGGCCGCATCATAAATATAAAGCAGTTGCCAAGCACCTGAATTTTGATCATGTGACCAGAGGGAGGCTGAAACAGTTGTGTGAAAAATGGTCATGTCAATTTTTTCAGTGCCGTTGTAACGTTGGTCACTAAACAAAGAGTTGTAAATCGAGGACTACCTGTATAAAGGCTTCTCCCCCTCCCCCCATCAGTTCCCCTTCCCCTCAAACCTCCCCAGATGTGCACTCTGCAGGGCCGCATCATCCAAAGGGAAAATGGTGAATTGTTTTTATAGGATTAATTTTGTGAAATCTTACTGGCAAGTTGGCTTTTTAATATGAGGAGGGGAGGCTGGGCAGCCCCTGGGATCCCTCCTGCAGGAAGAAACACAACGTGGGGGATCCCAGATTTGTGACCTGCCAATGTTTAATAATTTGGCTTTTGTCCCTGACCGCTCGGAGGGCTGTGGGTAAGGACACACCATTATGGATGGAGGCTGCCTGCGAAAGGGTGACGTGCGCAGGATTTCTAGGGATTTCGGTGTTGGCGAAAGCTAAACAAAGTGCTTGGGAGTTGTGTGTGTGTGTGTGTGTGTGAAAAGAGAGAGGGTGTAAAAAACGTCCCTCTCAAATCTGAGTCATATACAGGGTAATCCTAGTGTTAAATCTGCATTTTTTTCCCTATTTATTTGTCTAATCTGCAATTCACACATTTGCATGCGAATCTTCCGTCCTCTCAAACGGCCTTAATTTACAAAGCCACACAACGACAAGAAGGTGGTGTAGGGCAGTGTTTCTCGACCTTAGCGACTTGAAGTCCTGTGGACTTCAACTCCCAGAATTCCCCAGCCAGCTCTGCTGGCTGGGGGGTTCTGGGAGTTGAAGTCCACAGGACTTCAAGTCGCCAAGGTTGAGAAACCCTGGTGTAGGGAAATAAATCACATTGCAATTCCTGCCATCCCACCCAAATTAGCATCGCCTTTGCCTGCCAGCCCCGAAACCTTCAACCAGGCTGAGAATCGTTTCCCCAAATCTCCGAACATTCTATCCTGGCCGGAGCGTTTCCCCTGCAGGTCCGGGGAGCAGATTCGGGGTGGATTAAGCTCCGATCCCCCCGTTGACCCGGTCGCTGCCTTCGATCTTAGGACAGAAAGTTTCTCGGTCCCACAAAACTCTTCCCGGCCTTTCCCTGCCGCCTGAATCCGAAAATTGCCCCCCCTCTTTTTTGGGCTCCCCAACCGGGGGCGCAGAAAGGGGGGGGGAAGGCAGCCCCTTCCCCAACGAGGCACCGGCACCTCCGCTATGCCGTGCTTTGCACATGCTCAGAGAACGCCGCTGCTGGAGCGCCGGCTGGATCGTGCCACGGGCTGCATGGAAAGGTGGGGGACTGGGGAGGGGTCCCTCTGCAGCCGCGCTTCCCCTTCCAGGATGCAGGGAGCCGGGACTGCTCTCCTGGCGTGGGCGGGGGTCCCTCTGCAGTTGCCCCGTCGGGTCCCCTCCTCTGACTTGGGGGCAGCGGCTGGGGGAGGGGGCGGGGGTCGTGGGGAGCGGCCCCCTCGCCCAGGGGCATCGGGGGACGGGAGGGGCTCCTCGGGGGTCTCCCCTGAGCCAGACAGCCGCCCATCCGCAGCCGGGGCGTGGGCGTGGGGGGGGGGGCGCGGGGCTGAGCGATCGGGCGGCTCAAGCGAGCGAGCCGAGCTGCATGGAGCGAGCGGGCGGCCGCCGCCTTGCCTACCCCGGGAGCGACGCCGGCACTTCCCGGGCAAACTTTGCCTCCGCAGCGGGCGGGGGTGGGGGGCGCGCGGCCGAGGGGCGTGGCCGGGGCGGGCCTTCCAGCGGGAGGGGCCGCAGCGGAGAGAGAGAGACTCCCCCCGCCTCCCCCCCCCAGCGCCTGCCAGGCTCCCGGCCAGCTGCGCCCGCGGGCCGCTTTCCGCGCGGGGAGGTGCTGGAAGCGGCCGCCGGGCCCGGCTCCTCCGGCGAGGGAGGCTCCGTCGGCTGCCCGCCCGCCCGCCTCCGCCCTCCCTCCTCCCGGCTCGCCTCTCGCTCCGCCCGAGCCGCTTTCCCTGCGCTGCCCGCCGGCTCCCCGCGCCGCCCGGCCCGCTGCAGCTGCCGCGCCTCGCCTCGCCTCGCCTGGCTGGGCTCCATGGCCGCGCCGCCCTCCCCGCCGGGGCCGCAGGGCTGCGGGGGCCGGGCGGAGGCTGCTCCCCGGTGGGACCGGCCCGAGGGGCGGCTGGGCGGCGGCCGGGCCTGAGGACCCCGAGCGGGCTGCGGAGGCAGGTAAGCGGCGGCTGGGCCGGGGGGGCTTTGGGGAAGGGGCGCCTGGGGCAGCTGCTCGTGTGGTAGGATGGCGGGGAGGGGAGGCTTGGGAGGGAGAGGAAGGGGCTTCCGAGCACGTGCAGAGCGCTGGTCCCGCACGGGGAGCCTCTCCTGGGGGGAAATGCTGATCCCCCCCCCGCCCCGGGACCGCTTCGGTGCAAGGTGCCTTGGAGGTGTGGGACATGCCTCTGAGCATGGGCAGAGCGCCTGGCCCTGGCTGCGAACCACCTTCTGGAGCGGCCTGGCTGGACAGCTCCCGGCCGGGCTCGGCTTTTGCGGCGGCCGCTTCTCCCCGGGCGGTGGGCTTCGGGCTCCTTGGGCGGACAGGAGGGGAGGAGGAGAACCCCTCGACCCCCCCCCCGAGCCTCCCCTCCCCCCCTGGTTCGGTGGGGGTGGGGGAGGGAATGTCACGTGCTGTGGGCCAGACGGAGCGCTGCTAACGCCGCCTTCGGGGGCTTCCAGCGCTGCGCGCCTGGGGGTCTCATCCGCAGAGCCGCGAGGGTCTCCCTGGCCTTTGTTCCTGGGGAAAGGGAGGCGGGGGACGTGCCCGCAACGCCCCCTCCCCTGCTGGGCCCCGGGGCCGCCAGCTCAGGCGGAGACACCCCCTCCCCGGTCTTCCTGGCGCCGGGTCTCCCGGCCTGCGGGGCCAGCCAGGGCTGCCCTGGCCACTGGCATCGTGGCACCAGCTGGCAGCTTGGCTGGCACCCCGGAGCTCTTCAGCCAGGAGCACAAAGGCGACCAGCAAAACCGAGCCTGTCTTTCTCCATCTGTCAGGATCTGCCAGTCAGGCGGTGCCTGGATGAAGATCTGCCCCAGGAGGCCTCCGGGGAGCAGCAGCCCCCCATGATGGAGGTGGAAGACCCCCTCCCCCAACCCATTAGCAGAGCTGGCCTTTATTTTTCCTTAAAAGCAGGGGAGGGGGAGGGCCAGCTAGAGAGGGTGAAAGATGATCCGGGTAGAAGGGGGAGGGGGCTTCCAAAAACAATCACTGTACATGGAGGGAAATGAATGGGGGAGGGGGCGTCTCAGAAGGTCTGCTTGTTTGAACTCCAAACTCTCTCCATTCCTGAATGTGTTCCCCCCCCCTCCCACAGCCCTCCCCCCCCAATGGCCTGGCCTTGTTTTGCTTGGCTGGGCCCTTGGAATAAATTCCGTAACAACAAACATGCCCGGGGGCTTTGCGATCCTAATGCATCATGCAAACGATGTAAATTAGTGACAGATTGTATGCATTAATTGGGGCAATGCAAATCTGAACTTCTTTCAATGGGGAGAAGGAGAAGGAGGTTAGGTTGCTTCGGACCTCCACTTATTTTCCCCCAGGGAGATCCAAGGCTCTGGATCCTTTGGGGCAGGCGGGAGGAAGAAGGGGCTCCGAACGGTGCTTTGAGGGGTGCTTTCATCAGGGCTTCTGAGGTTAAAAGAGGATCTGGGTTTTGTTTTCCTTCTTTTTGCTCAGAAACCTTTGTAAGAAAAAAGGCTTGTTGTCTTTAAGCCTTGTGGACTTCAACTCCCAGAATTCTATGCCGGCTGGGGAATTCTGGGAGTTGAAGTCCACTTATCTTAACACCTCCAAGGTTGAGAAACTCTGCTCTAGAGCAGTGGGTCCCAAACTTGGCAGCTTTAAGACTTGTGGACTTCAACTCCCAGCTGAGCTGGCTGGAGAATTCTGGGAGTTGAAGTCCACAAGTCTTAAAGCTGCCAAGTTTGGGACCCACTGTAGGAGTTTCACCTTTGCGGAGGGGTCAGAAATATTGTGCAATTAATTCAAAGCTGGGGGTGGGGTGGGGGGTGGAATACCCCTGCCCCAGTCCCCTGCTCTTAATGCGAGTCTTCAGGTCCTGGATGCTGTCATTATTCTGAATTCATTCTGCTGGTGGATGAGGTGAGGGGGAGTCAAGAAAGGAGGCCCCTCCCCTGCCCTTGAGGGGTGGGTTCCAGTTGGATTCAGAGTAGGGAATGTCGGGGGGGGGGGCTGCACTTCATGTCCCTTTGACTCAGCTCTGCACCTGTGCAGTTTGCATCCTCAGTTGGGCAGCATCTGGTTCTCCAGCAGTTGAGCTGGCGGTTCCCTTCTTCTCCTGCTTTTAGCTGGGCCGGCCAAGGATGATGGGAGTTGGAGTTCCTCCCACCTAAAGGAGTAGCACCGTCCCCTGCTGAAAGCTGCCGGGGGTTTCCAGCTGCTGACCTTTAAATCCTCGTTTAGTTTAATAGAAGAGAAATAGAAACTAGTCGAAACAAACATTCCTCTGAATGTTTGGGGGGGCTTTGAGTTGCCAGCTTTGGAGGCCCCTGTTCTCCATCACATCATGGAGGTTGGAAGCCACTTGGCAAAGCCGGGGCAAGACTCTGGATTCAGTGGCGCATTAAGGCTCACTGGTGCCCTAAGCACTGACAAATCTTGGTGCCCCCCCTCTCCTCCTTTGCACATACTGAACAAACCTTCATTGGGTTTTTTTCTTTCACAGCTTTGTGGTGCCCCCTTTGGGCCTGGTGCCTTAAGGCCGTGCTTAGTCTGCGTCATGGTTAATACCCCTCTGCCTTGGCGAGACGGGGAAGCCCAAAGGAGGTGGCCAGCCTGCACTCAAAGCCCCCAAACACCCCCCCCCCAAGAAGAACAAAACAAAGCGATTTCCATAGTTCTCTCATAGGTTATGCAGAAGAGATCTAGAACGGAGGAGGAGGTTGTGGGGGCTCCATCGCTGGAGGTCTTAAAGAAGAGACTGGACTGCCATTGGTGCCGAATGGTATAAGGCAGTGTTTCTCAACCGCGAATGCTGGCTGGGGAATTCTGGGAGTTGAAGTCCGGACATCTTCAAGTTGCCACGGTTGAGAAACACTGGTATAAAGTCTCCTGCCTGGGCAGGGGGTTGGACTAGAAGACCTCCAAGGTCCCTTCCAACACTGGCATTCTGTACTCTGTTCCAGCCTGGGCTGCTGGGCGTTTCCCTGTCCCAGATACTTGCACGCGCTTGTGAAAAATGTTAGTTGTGAAAAAAAAACGAACAGGTCCCTGCCTTCCCAACAATTTACTATTCCTTCCCCCCCCCCCCAATTTAAGGCTTATCGGGGGGCTCCACGTCACTTTCTCTGTTAACCTGACCAATTACTACAGAGGGTTCCGCGCTGGAGCAGAGCAACTTAGTTCCAGGATTCAGTTGTGTGTAAATAAGAAGCGGGAGAAATTAATTCCGGAAGAAGGGAAGGGAGGCAAAACCCTTGGAATTCCTCCGTCCCAGAAAGTCTCTTTTTCTCTGCCTTTGACGCCTTCCTCCCTGTCTTCCTCCTTCGAGGGGCAGAAACAGCCTCTTCTGGGTCTTTCCTTGGAATCTGGTTTAGAACGGATTAGCAATTTTTGTTTTCTCCCCATAAAACGATACGGGGAGTCCTCGATTTATAACTACAACTCAGCTCAAAATTTCAGTTGCTAAGCAAGATACTTGCTATGTGAGTTTCCCCCCCCCCCATTTTACGACCTTCCTTGCTACAGTTGTTAAGTGAATCGCTGTAGTCATTGTTTTTTTTTATTTTTTATTTTTTAAAAAAGATTTTATTGGTAAAAAGAAAATACAACATCCATAACTTGTATGAAACAATACAACTACATTTCGAGATATTCCCATACTATCAAATCATTATAAACATCAAAGGTTAGGTATCTTATTCCTTCCCTCCCTCTTCTCTTCCCTCATTTCTCCTTTTCCATACCCTTTTCTTCCCTCCCCCCTTACTTCCTTCTCCCCTGCCTTCCCTCCTTTCTTTTCTCCTTTCCTCCTTTCCTTCCCCCTCCTTTCCCTCCCTCGATCCCCCCCTCCTTCTCACATACCTTCCCTCCTTCCCTTCCTCTTTCCCTCCTCCTTCCTTTTCTCTTAATCTCCCTCCTTTCCTCCCTCCTTCCTTCCTTTCAACTCTCCTTCTCTCTTTCTTTCCCTCCCTCTTTCCCTCTTTACTACCCTCTCCTCTTCCCTCCCTCCTTCCTCCCCCAGTTTCTTCTCTTTCTTCTCTCCTTCTCTCTTCCCACCTCCTTTCCCTTCTCTTCTTTCTCTTCCTCCTCTTTATCCTTCCCCCCTTCTTCTGCCTGTAGTCATTGTTAGCGTGGTCGTTAAGTGAATCTGGCTTCCCCCGTTGACTTTGCTTGTCAGAAGGTCGCAAAAAGGGATCGCGTGAGGCCGGGACGCTGCGACCGCCCTAAGTACATGCCGTTTGCCAAGTGTCTGGATCTTGATCATGTGACCATCGGGATCCTGCAACGGACATAAGTGTGAAAAACGGCCATAAGTCACTTATTTTGAACGGTCACTAAATGAACTCTTGTAAGTCGAGGACTGCCTGTAATGAGATTTTTTTGCACACCTTGCAGTGCCGAAAGAACAGGCACGTAAGGTTTGAACATTTAAAGAAATTGCTTATTGATACAGCAAGCTGAGCCCCAGCTTTTAATCATCAATTTGACCAGCCAAATTGTAAAATGATTAATCTGCCATTTCCAGCAACGAGGATGCTAATTGCTAATTTAATTTGTAGAGGGGCCTTTCTCTTTTTCTTCTGGAACTGCATATTTCAAAGCCGGCTGCAGCAGCTCAGAATTGCAAGTAAGGTTTGTAATTGAGACCATTCTCCCCATTAAGACTTTCTCTTGGATCCATATGGAGCTTTGACAATGTGCCCAAATGCCCGAAATATTTAATAATATTAATAAGAGACTGAAATCTATTGACAATAAGCCACTATAAAGGACCTGATTAGTTAATATCCTTATTGCAATTTTTCTCCTTTGCAGCCGTATCGTCAGCTAGTTGAGAAGGCTGGGGGGGGGGGGTCGCTGCCCAGCTCCTATTTAAGCCCTAAATCGGGGGGGGGGGGGGGGGCAAGCGTGGCAACTTTAAGACCGATGGACTTCAACTCCCAGAATTCCCCAGCCAGCAAAGCTGGACAGAATAACAGATGGGAAAGGACCTTGCAGGTCTTTCAGCTGGCTGGGGAATTCTGGGAGTTGAAGTGAACAAATCTTAAAAAGTGGCCAAATTTGGAGACCTCTGAGCTGGAGGAGGGTTCATGAGTCGAAACCTGGAGGGTCCTTTCTGGACTTCTGGAGGTGCCCGTGGACCAGGCCACTCCCTCCTCCCTGCCTTAGGTGTGGATGGTGGGAACCCACCGAAATCTCTTGTTGGACCCGTTGTACGCTTTCTGATGTCCAGTCAAAACTCCTTTGTTTTCAGGCCCTTTTTGGCCTTGGTGCCTTTTCTGCTGCCAGGGAATATCGCCCTGTTGCTGTGAAGGGAGGTCTTAGCTAACACTGGGGACCCCACCCCCACCCCCATGGCTTTGCCCAGAAAAGTGGCAAAAGGAAAGTCCCAACACACCCCTGGATTTCCACAAGCTGTTTTCGCTTCTCCTTGGTTTCCTTAGAGGCTCCTGACATAACGGCCATCGTCACATCTTGAGTTTTATTCGCTGGGGAGGGCTGGAGGGGCTGTTTCCCTCATTCCCCCTCCCCCCTCTCTCTTTCTGGCTCTGTTGTTGTTTGAATGGCAGGGAGAGAAAGTGGCTGGCGCCAGGCAAGAGTTTGAGAAGACCCCCCAAGGGGCTCCACCTGCTCCCCCTCCCCAGAATTCCCAATATAATATATCTAGGAGTGTGGCAGGAAAAAAAGGAATTTGGGGGGGGGGTTTACAGGTGGAAGAATCCACTAAACAGCCTTCTAATGCCGTTTCTTGGTTATGGATTTGGGGGGGGGCTTATCTTTTGGAAAAAGAGAAATCAATACTGCTTCATTTGGAGATTTAAGATTAATTAAGTTGATAAGAGATATTTACTACATTCCTCTCCCGTGTTTGCTCACTAAGTATCTGATCATGAAATATTCATCTTCTTGCTGGGTGTTTGCTGGCGTTACAGCTGTGCTGGATTTTGTCTTTATGGTAATTTATGTTCCTTCTGCCTCCCGGGGTCATTTCAGGCAACCTGAGATATTGGGGATATTTGCAAGGAGAAACGAAGCCAAGATCTGATTTACAGGGGGAATAGATATGGCACTCCAATAATAATAATAATAATAATAATAATAATAATAATAATAATAATAATAATACAGCAACAAACTGGTGGGAACATCAGCCTGAAAAAGTCACAGAAAATCAGATGGTCAAGATCTTGTGGGATTTCCGTATACAAACCGACAAAATACTGGCGCATAATACACCAGACATCACACTGGTTGAGAAAAATAAGGTCACAATCATAGACATCGCAATACCAGGTGATAGCAGGGTCGCCGAGAAGGAACATGAAAAAATCGCAAGATACCAGGACTTAAAAATCGAAATTCAACGACTATGGCACAAACCAGCAGTGGTAATTCCAGCGGTAATTGGCACACTGGGTGCTATTCCAAAAGCACTGGAATTACATTTAAAACAGTTAAAAATTGACAAAATCACCATCAGTCAAATGCAAAAAGCCGCACTGCTTGGATCTGCACGCATATTACGAAAATACGTTACGACGTCCTAGGCCCCTGGGTGGGGCCCGACTAGTAACCAATGCCAAATCCGGCGAAACAACTGGCCGTTGTGATACAATTGTACAATAATAATAATAATAATAATAATAATAATAATATTCCAAAAGCACTGGAATTACATTTAAAACAGTTAAAAATTGACAAAATCACCATCAGTCAAATGCAAAAAGCCGCACTGCTTGGATCTGCACGCATATTACGAAAATACGTTAAGACGTCCTAGGCCCCTGGGTGGGGCCCGACTAGTAACCAATGCCAAATCCGGAGAAACAACTGGCCGCTGTGATACAATTGTATAATAATAATAACAACAACAACAACAGTAGTAGTAGTAGTAATAATAATAACGCAACCCCTACCAACCATTAACACCAGTCGATGGTATTTGTGACACATCTTTAAATGTTCACTTGACTGAGTTTCATGTTTAATGAATAAAACATATAACAATAACAATAAAAATTTGAACCACGGCTTCTGCACCAAGGAATTCTAAATTTACCTGACTGGAAACGTTCTGATTCTACAAAAAATCGCCCTACTTGGAACAGCTTATATCCTCAGACGTTACCTTAACAGTCTCTAGGTCCTTGGTTAGGACTCGAGCTGTTGAGCTACCAACCAGCCCCAAAGGCTGTGAATCTCACCAAAGGTTAACCACTTAATTAATAATAATAATAATAATAATACACCAGACATCACCCTGGTTGAGAAAAATAAGGTCACAATCATAGACATCGCAATACCAGGTGATAACAGGGTCGCCGAGAAGGAACATGAAAAAATTGCAAGATACCAGGACTTAAAAATCGAAATTCAACGACTGTGGCACAAACCAGCAGTGGTAATTCCAGTGGTAATTGGCACACTGGGTGCTATTCCAAAAGCACTGGAATTACATTTAAAACAGTTAAAAATTGACAAAATCACCATCAGTCAAATGCAAAAAGCCGCACTGCTTGGATCTGCACGCATATTACGAAAATACGTTAAGACGTCCTAGGCCCCTGGGTGGGGCCCGACTAGTAACCAATGCCAAATCCAGTGAAACAACTGGCCGCTGTGATACAATTGCATAATAATAATAATAACAACAACAACAGCAGCAGCAGCAGCAGAACTGCAAAAAACTGCGCTACTTGGAACATTTTATATCTTAAGAAGGTCCTTGATTGATATCTAGGATGCTGGCAGCAACCCCTGTCAACCATTAGCGCCAATCAATGGTATTTGAGACACATCTTTAAATGTTCACTTGACTTGAGTTTCATGTTTAATGAATAAAGTATCTAACAATAACAATAAAAATCTGAACCACGGCTTCTGCCCCACGGAAGAACGGTGGGCTACTGCAGCATTCCCCTCCGTCCTCCAGGTAGGGGACTACATCCCCCATCATTCCCAAACGTGCCTGATGGAAGAGGAGGGGCTCCTTGGGCTGTTTCTTCTGAAGGGAGAGCCCCCTTCGGCTCCTTCTCTGACGGTTACGGTGGCAGGAGAGAAAGGAGGGACACGGAGATTCCTGGAGGAAAAAATCTCTTTCCGGTTTCCTCCCTGAGTCAGAGGAGCCAAAGGCGGGAAGCCCCTCAGCTGTTTGACGTTACAACGGCACTAAAAAAAATGACTTTCAATCGTGTTTCACACTTCTGACCACTGCAGGGTCCCCGTGGTCACGTGATCAGAATCCAGACACTTCGTATTTATGACGGTCGCAGACTCCCAGGGTCACATGATGCCCTTTTGCGACCTCCTGACATGCAAAGTCTGTGTGGAAGCCAGATTCATTTAACAACCCTGCCACTGACTTAAAGACTCCCTTAACGACTGTGGCAAGAAAGGTCATAAAACAGGGCAAAGCTCACTTAACAACTGCCTTGCTTAGCAACGGAATTTTTAGGCTCAATTGTAAGTGGAGTGTTCCTGTATTTCTGTATTTTTTTATTTTGATGAAATAATAATGTTAGTTATTATTATTAAAGCAACAGATGCTTTACTTCTGGATTGGGGGGGGGTCTTAGCCCACCTCGGTTGCCCCTGCCAAGAAAACCCAGAAAGGCCGGGAGACCTCAGTGAAACGCATGCCTGGATCTGTTCTGGGGCTTTCTAGCTGCTTAAAATTAAAAATTTTAAATTTAAAAATGAAAATGCCGAAAGGAGGGGCCCTGCAAATTCATTCCAGAGTCAATCCCACCATTAGACGAAATGGCCCCCCAGGTAATAAGGACCATGGAGGTGAGGAAGAGCACCCCCCCCCCCCCCCGGGAGCCTCCTGGCTCTCCTGCCACTTTCTCAAAGATGGTTTTTAATCCTTTGGCTGAAAAGCATCATTGAAACCTGCAGACTTCGGGGTTGGATGGAGAGGGGAAAATCGATGAAAAGCACCGTCAATAAATGTGAATCTTAATCCAATTTGAGATTCAGCAGGGGCGGATTCAAGCAAGGATAAGGCACCCCAAGGCTTAGAGCTCTGCGGATGGTCCGGAAAGAATGAAATCCCCCCTCCCCATAATTCAGGAACAGGGCAAGGGAGGCAGCCGTGGGGTCAGGGAAACGAAGGGAGCTGCACTTTCCCAGTTTCTGCCTGGGCAGTTTTTGGTTGTGTGAATTCGGGGAGGGGGGCAATTAGAGTCAGTTGCTGAATTGGACGCCGGCGAGGAGCAGGACTCTCCAAATTTGGCCACTTGAAGATGTGTGGACTTCAACTCCCAGAATTCCCCACTTCAAGACTGGTGGACTTCAATTCCCAGAAATCCCCAGCTAGCACAGCTTTCTGGGAATTGAAGTCCACCAGTCTTGAAGTGGGGAATTCTGGGAGTTGAAGTCCAACTCTTCAAGTGGCCATGTTTGGAGACTCCTGAGCTGGAGGCTTCATCAGTGGAGACCTGGACTTCAGCCAGCAGGCGTCACTTCCCCCCCCCCCTTTTGGGTCTTCTGGTGGTGCCCAAGGACCAGGCCACCTCCTAACCTCTGCCCATCCCTTGCCTTGCAGCCCCCTTCCTGACTAGCGCCATGGAGGGCCTCCTGCTGTGTCTTCTGGTGGTCCTGGCCCACCTGGCCCGAGCTCAGCTGTGTCCCAAGCGCTGCATGTGCCAGAACCTCTCCCCCTCGCTGGCCATCCTGTGCACCAAGACGGGCCTCCTCTTCGTGCCCACCATGATCGACCGGCGGACGGTGGAGCTGCGCCTGACAGACAACTTCATCACCGTCATCCGCCGGAAGGACTTCTCCAACATGACCAGCCTGGTGCACCTCACCCTCTCGCGCAACACCATCAGCCAGATCCTGCCTTACGCCTTCGCCGACCTGCGCAGCCTGCGGGCGCTGCACCTGGACAACAACCGGCTGCTCCTGATCGGGGCCGAGCAGCTGAAGGGCCTGCCCAACCTGCGCCATCTCATCCTCAGCAACAACCAGCTGCAGGACATCTCCCCCGTGGCCTTCGACGACTTTGCCGGCACCCTGGAGGATCTGGACCTCTCTTACAACAACCTGGCGCAGGTCCCCTGGGACACCATCCACCGCCTGCACAACGTCAACTCCCTCAGCCTGGACCACAACCTGATCGACTTCGTGCCCGAGGGCGTCTTCACTAACCTACTCAAGCTGGCCCGCCTGGACATGACCTCCAACAAGCTGAAGAAGATCCCGCCGGACCCGCTCTTCCTCCGCATCCCGGTCTACGCCAAGTCCAAGGGCTCCCCTCCCTCCTCCCTGGTGCTCAGCCTGGGGGGGAACCCCCTTCACTGCAACTGCGAGCTGCTCTGGCTGCGCCGGCTGGCCAGGGAGGACGACCTGGAGACCTGCGCCTCGCCCCCCGACCTGCTGGGCAAGTACTTCTGGACCATCCCCGAGGAGGAGTTCATCTGCGAGCCGCCGATCATCATCCGGCACACGGAGCGCTTGGCGGTCATGGAGGGCGAGGGGGCGCTCCTCCGCTGCCGCGGGGTGGGGGACCCGGAGCCCTCCATCCACTGGGTCTCCCCCGAGGGCAAAGTGGTGGCCAACACTTCGCGGACCGTCTCCTACGACAACGGCACCCTGGAGATCCTGATTGCGGCCATCCAGGACAGCGGGGCCTTCACCTGCATCGCCTCCAATGCCGCCGGAGAAGCCACCGCCTCCGTGGAGCTGCTGGTCAACTTGCTGCCTCTGCTCTCCAACAGCACCACCCCCAAGGTGCCTGAGGCTGTGGGGCCTTCGGACATCCTGACCTCGGCCATGGCCACCCTGCCTCTGGGCGCCAACGACACGGCTGCCGCTCAGGACAAGGGCGTGGTGGCCTCGGAGATCTCCTCCTCCTCCGTCCTGATCCGCTGGTACCCCCAGTGGCACATCCCTGGCATCCGCATGTTCCAGATCCAGTACAACAGCTCCTCCGATGACACCCTGGTGTACAGGTGAGTTGGGTGGGGGCGCTTGGGGCCCCCGGTTGGCGAGGGGGGGAGCGTGTGGCCAGGGGTTAGTGAGCGCCAGGGCGGGGAGTGACTTTCACACACAAATTGGGGGCAGGAGCGGCAAGGTCAGCTCCTAGTGACCGGATGGACGACATCCGGTCTCCAGAGGTTGTGTGTCCCTCCAACGCTGGAGGTTTTGGGAGAAGAGATTGGCCTGAGAAACCATCATAAAATCCCCATCATAGGTTGCCCAAGAGTTGGAGTGGGGATGGATAGGACAGCATTTCCTTACTCTGAGCGTACTGGCACCCCTTAAAAAGGAAACGAGGGCTTGCCCTCTGAGGACTGGGAGAGGATGATGGGCTTCCAGACCCCCCAGGCCAGCTTGGAGGGAGCGGTCCGCGGCACCCGAGGGCCCCAGAGAGGGTGGGCGGCTGTTGCTGGGCGCCTGGCTGAAGATTTCTCCAGCCTCTCCGATTCCGTCCTTCCCTTCTTGAAGGTCAGCCTCTTCCGTGCCTGGTTAGGAATGCAGACTTGACAGTGAAACGTTGGGAGAATCCCGGCGGGACGTCCGTGCCAACGCGCGGCTCCTTTTCAGCGCTGCTGCCCTCTTTCTCGAGCTGCAGATCCCAGGCTCCCAGCCTGCAAACGGGCTCCCCCCACCCCTTCCAAAGGCAGGGTAATGAATGCAAAAGGAAGGGAATGGATGTGCAAGGGAATTTCTATATGGATAGGAAAATCTTGGCTGTGGCTCCAGCTCCCTCTTCTCGTGGAGTGTGTATGGGGCTGGGGGGGCATAACAAGATGCAAAACCTTGTTTTCTTTCCTTTCTAAGGTGCTGAGTAAACATGGCTGGGAATCCAGCATTTTTGAGAGGGTTTCAGGCTCCCTGCCGGTTTCCCAAGCAGCCCGATCTGATTCTGCCTCCTGGCTTCAACCTGCTGCGTTGAAGGGATGAAATTCCTATGAAATTAAATTCCCAGCTGGCTTAAAGCTTTTCCCCCTGGGAAGCCCTGCCATTGGCTTCCATTGGGAAGGTTCCTGTCTCGAACCCAGAGCCAGAGGGGGCCGGAGGGAGGAGGAGCTCTCCCCAACATCCCCAGCCTTCTGCATTGCTAGTGGCCCCCTTTCCCTCTCCCCTGGGGACCCCCGAGTGTACCAGACCTTGGCTCCCACCTTCTCCGGTCCAATGTGGGTTGGGGGTCTTTTAGCCATGGGGAGCGACAGTCCCTGGTGAGGTAGGGCAAGCCAAGGCCGAGGGATGGGGCCTATGGAACTGGGAGCCCATCATCCTGTCCCGCAATTGAGCCTAGAACAGTGTTTCTCAACCTTGGCCACTTGAAGATGTCCGGACTTCAACTCCCAGAATTCCCCAGCCAGCGAATGCTGGCTGGGGAATTCTGGGAGTTGAAGTCCGGACATCTTCAAGTTGCCAAGGTTGAGAAACACTGGCCTAGAATATCCCTTGCTAAGTGAGATGTTAAGCGAGTTTTGCCCCAGTTTACAACCTTCCTCGTCAACGATTGTTAAGTGAATCACTACACTTGTTAAATTAGTAACACGGTTGCAAAAAAAGGGATCGCGTGACCCCGGGGCACGGCGACCGTCATAAATATGAATCAGTCACTAAGGTTTGGCATTCTGATCACATGATCCTGAGGGTGGGCCCAGCAGATCAAAGGGGGGCAGCAGAGGCCCTACTGGGGGGAGGGGGTTGGCATTGCAAGAATGGGGGAGGGGGGCTGGGTATGAGATCCCAGATCCCACAAGAGGGTCCTTTCTCTGCCCCCTCCCTGGGCCTTTTCACACACACACACACACACCAGCCTCTCCCCTCCCTCCCCCAAGCTGTGTTGTTCTCCCCCTTTGCAAAGAGGTGGGGAAGCTCCTTGGGAGGGTGGGGGGAAGAAGGTCTTCTGGGTGTCGCCCCCCCCCCTCCCCGTACCCTCTGGCAGCACGCCCAGCATCCACTGCCTGCTGGCCGGGAAGGAAAGAATGTGAGGTGACCTACTTAAGATGCAGAATTGGAGTGTGTGTGTGTGAGTGTGAGTGTGTGTGTTTGTGTGTGCCTCTGTGCCTGCAGGAGAGCCAGGGTGAGGGGGGGGGAATGGGGAGGGTTGTGCCTGTGGTGAGTCAGCTGGGGGCAAGGAGGGGGCAGGTGAGGGGGGGGGAACCTGGGCTCAGCATCCCTTGAGCCAAGAGGCTCAGATTTCCCACTGATGTTGGAAAGGGGGGGGGGGGCTTCAAGCTCCCTGAAATGTCACCAAGGATGGAGGGGAAGGGCCCCCCCCCCATCCAAAATGGGCAAAGGGCCGGCAGGAGAGGATCCTGGGGAGGGGAGGGTCTCTTGGGGCCCTTATGGCTGCCCATGCCATCTGCACCAGCCCCCACCTGAGGCGGAGAGGAGAGGGGGGGGGCTCAAGGACAAACGAAGGGGGGGGGATGTCATGTTAACATGCAGGGCTCATTTTCTGGAGCTGACGGGGGTGGGTGGGTGGGGAGCCAGGTGGAAGAGCTGGCATGCTGGTCAGTTAGCTCTGCGAAGCCTCCGCAAAGGCTTGGCCTGTGGGGGTGGGGGGGGGGTGCACTGCTCTGAAATGGGGGTGGGGGGGAACTTTGAACGGTCGCTGGCTGAACTGTTGTAAGTCAAGGACCATCTGAATTCCACTGGGCTGGATTGGCCCCCCGATTTTCCACCCTGTTGCAGAATGACGGCCTCTCCCCCCCCCCCGCCTGCAAGAGAGAGAGAGCGGGGCTCCCATCCTCCCCTGGGAGACCCCCGAGATGCCCTGGGACCCTTCCCTCCTTTGCAATCCTCCTGCCCACGGGGGCTCTGGCCTCAGGGGCCTTGGCGGGGGGGGGGGTTGCCCCTGAATCCCTGCCCCTCATCTTGGTCGTGTCCTTCACCCTCAGGGACCCTCCCTGCAGCCGGCCTCCCCCGCTCTGCTTTGCGCCTGACGAAGAGGGGCCGGTCGTTGGACAGGAGCCCCCTGTGGGTCTGTTGACATTTGAGCGGCTGAGCCTCAGATCCGCTTAGCCCAGATTCTCCCGGCCTTTGAAGTCCCAGACGGTGGGAATCGTGTCACAGCCACGGGAAGCCAGCCTCACAAGACGGCAGAGCTGGCCCTGTTGGGGACGTGAGCGGAATAGAGCGGCCGGATGGCCTCTGGGGAGCCCCCGGGCGGGTGGAAGCCAACACGAAAGGAGCCTCGTGGAGGATGGGCTGAGGAGGGGGCAGCTGCTTGGGTGCCTCCATCTAGGGGAGCGGAGGGGACCTGAATGCCAGGTGGGCCCTTGCCCTGAGGACCCTCCAGCCCCCAGGAGCCCAGGGGCACCCAGACCTGCCCCACCCAGGGGGCGTTCCACAGGGCTGGGGGTCTCCTGTGCAGAAGGCAGAGCTCACGGCCCCCTCTGTGGAACGCCTTCCCTCCAGAAGCTGTGGGGGCTCCATCACTGGAGCTCCCCAAGAAGAGGTTGGAGAAGCATTGGGCCTGGAAGGCACAGGGCAGGGCCCGGACGGCCTTGATTTTCGGCCGTTTTTCGCCCTCCGGACGCTTCTCTGAAGTTTGGGAATGGACTTTCCTGAAGCCTGCAGAGAGCAAAAAAATGGACCGATGCGCACACTGGAAGTCCGGAGGCTTCAGTGAGGCCTGCAGGCGTGTGCGCAGGGGGAAGGCACTGCATTATGGGTGTGGGAACGCACGCGACCCCCACCACACTCCCCCCCTTTTGGCACACCTGAACAAAACGGTTAGCCATCCCTGGGCCGGGGTTAGGGTGAGGAGTTGACAGAAGCCTCAAGGTGGCCGTGCCGGCTGAGGAATTCTGGGAGTTGAAGTTGTGACTCTCCTGCGACAGGGTCTCCTGCGTGAGCAGGGGGCTGGACTAAGTGACCCCCCGAGGGCCCTTCCAACTCTGTGCTTCTCTCTTTCTCCCCCCCCCCCGCAGAATGATCCCTCCCACCAGCAAGGGCTTCTTGATGAAGGACTTGGCCGCCGGGCGGGACTACCACCTCTGCGTCTTGGCCGTCTACAACGACGGGGTGACTTCGCTGACGGTCACCCAGAGCCTGGGCTGCCTGCAGTTCAGCACCCTGCGGGACGTCCTGCAGTGCCACTCGCTCCACACCCAGTTCCTGGGGGGCACCATGATCATCATCGTGGGGGGCATCATCGTGGCCTCGGTGCTGGTCTTCATCATCATCCTCATGATCCGCTACAAGGTCTACAGCGGCGGCCAGGAGGAGCAGAAGAAGGCCAAAGTCAGCAACGTTTACTCCCAGACCAACGGCGGCCACCCGACCCAGCCACCCGCCGGGCTGCCCTGCTTGGGCTCCAGACACGAGGGGTGGGAGGCAGACAGCAGCAGCCGGAGCAGGAGGGAGCGCAGCCTGGCGGCGCTAAGCAAGGACTGCGAGAAAGGCGGGCGGCCCCTTTCCTCTGAGAAGGGGGGGCTGGAGGAGGAGGAGGGGGAGGTCTCGTCCCCCCGGAGGAGGAGGAGGTGGTCCCGGACGAATCTCGACTGCCACCATGGTTGCCCCGCACCCCCAGAGGCCTCCAGAGCAGAAGAGGAAGGTAAAGTGAGGCAAGCTGCTCCTGAAATATGGCCAGTCCTCGACTTACGGCATGGCCATTTTAACTCACAAGGGCACTGGAAAAAAACCGACCTGCGCTGGTTTTTCTCACGACCGTTGCATCCTCCCCAGCATCACGTGGTCTGGATTCAGGCACTTGGCAACTGGTTCATACTTATGACGGTTGCAGAGTCCCCTTTTGCGACCTTCTGCCAAGCAAACTGAATGGAGAAGCCACTGAACGACTGTGTGACCAGCGGCAGGGATTCACCTAACAGCTGTGGCGAGGAAGGTCGCAAAAGGGGGCCAAAGGAGCCAGGGTCTCACCGAACAACAACTGAGTTTGGGACTCAGTGGTGGCCGTACGTTGAGGACTGCCGGCGGGGGAAGGAGGGGCCGTGGCGCCAAAGGTTGGGTGAGCAGATTAGCGCTTAGTTGCATTCAGCCCCTGGTGGAGGAATCCTTCCTCCCTGCAGCCTTTAGGTCAGCAACCAGAAGCCCCCGCCCAAATCTTGGCCCCGGGGCTTTCTGGCTCCTGTCCGGAGGCGCCAAGAGAAAAATATCTCAAGTATTGGGTGAATTGGCTCGTGAGAAGGGAGGGAGGAGCCTCCCAGAGCAGAGTTTCTCCCCCTTTAAGACCTGTGGACTTCAACTCCCAGAATTCCCCAGCCAGCTTTGCACAGGCCTTAAAGCAGTGTTTCTCAACCTTGGCCACTTGAAGATGTCCGGACTTCAACTCCCAGAATTCCCCAGCCAGCGAATGCTTAATCATTCCCCTGGCTCAGCTGATAAGGGAGGAGAGCTTGTGGCTTAGAGGTTAATACAACTGCATAATCCAGTGTTTCTCAACCTTGGCCACTTGAAGATGTCCGGACTTCAACTCCCAGAATTCCCCAGCCAGCGAATGCTGGCTGGGGAATTCTGGGAGTTGAAGTCCGGACATCTTCAAGTGGCCAAGGTTGAGAAACACTGCCTTAAAGGTCGGCAATTGAGGCAGGGGTTTTTCCTACCTTTGCTAAGCTCTTTATCTGCCTCTTTCCCCCCCCCCTTACTTTGTGCAGACCCCCCGTTAGCCCTCCCAACGGAGGAGAGAAGGAGCACCAACGAATGGACCGGCATCAAGATCTGAGCCCTGCCTGTCAGCCGTCAAAGAACGACCCCCAACCGGAGCTGAGCCCCCCCAGGTAGGAGCTCCCTCTGCACCCTCCCTCCCTCCTCCAAGCACCCAACTGCCAGGAACTAGGGGACCAAAGCAGGAGGGGGGGGTGAAGGGCAGCTGTGCTTTGCTCTGCTGCCCCCGGGGGGGTGGGGGGATTTCACCCAGGGCCCCAAAGCGCCTACTTTTACATTGGGGGGGGGCATGCATGTTTTTAGTGCCTGGGTCCTCCAAAACACTCAAAACAGGAAGACTTGGGTCACTCGGAGAGACGGCGCCTCCTTACAACGTTTTAAAGGCAGGTCGTGAATAGACACCAGTGGCGTTTAGGATGGAACAGAGCTGGGAGGGGCCTTGGAGGTCTTCTAGTCCAGCCCCTGTGATGCGGTGTGCCAGGTGAACCCAGAGCTCAGAAGGAAGTCGAACTGTGCCCGTCTTTCTTGCAGGCTGAATCCGGAGTTGGCGCCATTCCTCGGCTGGTGCCACAGCCCCCGCAGGAGACCCAGGCGCCCCCTCCTCAGCTCGCCTGCCTCTTCGGGGGGTGGGGTCTTTGGGGGGGGTCTCACCTCGGCCTTACGGGCATCTTTCTCCTGGACTCTTCTTCAGGGCCCGTTTTCTACAAAGTCCTTTCGTTTTTCTAAGCCGCACCTGGGATTTTCTAATAAACAGAGGTGAAAATCGGGGAGGAAGTTGGCGCCTGGTTTCTTTCGGGGGGGGGGGGCATCGTGGGTGGAGGGAGGGGGGGGGCAGGAAATGCAAGGAAAACCTTCTTGGGAAAACCCTGAAGCCCTGATGGTCGTTTCCCTGCTCAGCTCGGGGGCTTTTGCCCCCAAAATAAAACCAGCCCAGGGCAGGGCTGGGAATCTGGGGGGGGGGGGGGGGCAGGCGGGACTTCCTCTCAGGCCAAGAGCTGAAGCCCCCACAGTGGGCAGCGGGGACTCAGCGGGGCTGCTGGGTCAGTTTCCATGCTCCCCCCCCCCCACACACTTAATGGGGGTTTTATGAATTCATCAGCGTATGAATTTGGGCTGAGAACTCAAGGGGGCTCCTGCGGAGGGATCCCTTCTCCCAGGGCTTTGGGAAAGCAGGTCAGATCCCAGGGATCCTATTTTGTCAGCCACCCCCGGAGCTTCTTCAGCCTCAGTGAGTCCCAATAATGCCCGGCCTGCTTTTCGGTCCGGCTCCCCCATGAATACGAGCCTCTTGGCTGCTATTTGCACGTCCGGCTCTCCGAATGTCCCCCTCGAGCCGATGTTTCCCTTTTCTCTTTCGCCAGGACAACAAAGGTCAGGCTCCAACGGCGGCTTCAGAGGTTTTGCTGCCAGGGGCTGGTATGGAGGGGCTGCTGCCGTTTGCAAAGGCCAGAGTCCTCGAACAGCCTTCAAGGGCGGCCCCCGGGAGTAAACCCTGCAGCCCTGTGCTACAGGGGAGGAAGGGGCTTTAGGATAAAAGAGGGGAGGAGGAGCGTCCTTCAGATGCCAATGGATCACAGGGAATCAAGCATTCCCGGGATCCTGAGAAGCTGCTGTCTCTGCCAGGGGGGCAGTTGCCCCACATGAGCCGTCCAGGGCCCAGAACCTCTGCTGGGGTCCCCCTCTGGTCGAGCTCCCAAATCTGCCTACGGTAGGATTTGTGTTCCAGAGCTCCAGTGCCATCACCATGCAGGAAAGATGCCGAGGACCCAGAAAGTGTGCAGAGAAGAGGGTCAGGGGATGAGGGCCGGTGGGGTCCTTGGTGGTCTCTGAGCTTGGTGGTTTTCTTGCAGACATTTCACGACCGAACTAGGGAACATCATCAGCGCCCTCAGAGGGTTGGTTCTCAGTGCACTGCAGATGTCGCCACGTTTGGTCATGAAATGTAAGAAAACGACCGAGTTCATAGACCACCAAGGACCCTTCATTTCTACCCCGAGCTATAAATATTATTTTCCATTGGAACTAGGCCATGTTGAAGCTAACAAAGAGGAGATTTAGGAGAACTCCAAGAGCATCTTCCAGTCCTTGAAGGGCTGCCGCAGGGAAGACGGCATAGATTTATTCTCCATAGCACTGGAGCGCAGGGCAAGAAAAGAGTATGAAGGGACCTTGGAGGTCTTCTAGTCCAACCCCCAGTTCAAGCAGGAGACCCTCTACCACACCGGATAAATGATGATCCAGTTCGCTTAAAAGCCTCCAGTGATGGAGCAACCACAACCTCTGGTGGCAAGCTGTTCCACTGGTCAATTGTCCCCACTGTAAGGAAATCTCTCCTTAGTCCCAGGTGGCTTCCCTCCTTGATAAGTTTCCATCCATTGTTTCTTGTCCTGCAGTGATGGAAGCTCCTCAGAGGGAGACCCAACTTGGAGGCTGCATGGAGGAGCTTCCTGGTGATTAAGCAGCGGGAGTTGTGGGGCCTCCACTGCTGGAGGATTTCAGGGAAAGGTTCCGGGTGGTAGGAGGAGGACTCCTGTCTTAGGCAGGGGGTGGGACTAGAAGACCTCCAGGGACCCTTCCAGCCCTCGGAATCTATGGTTCTGCTAACCTTCGCGGCCTGCCTGCTATTCAGCCGCTCTCCACCCAGCGCTGCCCATTAGAATTCAGGTCGCTCTGCAGCAGCTGGCACAGACGGCTGGCATCTGGCCGGGAGGGCTGCTGGCCTCCTTTTGCAAATGGCATCTGGAGTTCAGCAGCCTCGGGCCCTGTTTGGGGGGGGGAGGAGCAGGGAGGGGCCGGTTTCCTGAAATGGTGGTGGGTGAGGCATGACCGCTGGATGCCACCCAGCTTTGCTGAGTAAGGAGCTACGGGGGGGGGGGGGAGGCACAGCTGTGCTGGCAGGAGGCAACGAGGGCGACACGTGGGAAATGCGGCCTTTCTCCGGGGACCCTGCTGGGGGTCTGCTGGGCGAGACCACCCGTCAACCAGCCTCCCCCGAGACTGGAGAGGAAGCGGCTGCGGGCGGCAGGGCAGGGCGTGCAAAAGGCAGGGAGGAAAGAGGCTTGTGCAGAAGGGCGAGGCCAGCCTCCAGCACCTCCTGACCCTCAAACGGGGCACAGCTGGTCCTCGACTGACGACGACAGTGGAGCCCCACATGTCTGTTGGCAAGCAAGACGGTTGCTAAGTGAGTTTCACCTCCTTTTACGACTCGTCTTGCCAAGTGGCGCAGTGGTTAGAGTGCAGCACTGCAGGCTCCTTCAGCTGACTGCAGTTCGGCTGTTCAAATCTCACCGGCTCAAAGGTTGACTCAGCCTTCCATCCTTCCGAGGTGGGCGAAATGAGGACCCGGATTGTTGTTGGGGGCGATATGCTGACTCTGTAAACCGCTTAGAGAGGGCTGAAAGCCCTATGAAGCGGTATATAAGTCTAACTGCTATTGCTACTGCTATACTTGCTAAGTGAATCACGGCAGTTGTTGAGCTATCAACACGGTGACGCGAATGTGGCTTCCTTGCTACAGGGAACCACGTGACCCCCGGACACTGCAACCGTCCCGGGTGCCGGACATCCGAATGTGGACCATGGGGAGGTGCTGCAAAGCGTGAAAAACGGTCCTAGGACACTTTTTTTCATTGTGATGTCAAATGGCCCCTTAAAAAAGAGTCGTAAGTTGAGGGCTACCTGTATGGAGGGATGGTTGGTTCTTGGTAGACCCTGGAGGGTCAGAAGGTGTGGAGAACATCAAAGGGGCACTGAGGGTCACCAGGGAGGAGATGCTGCTGTGGGCAGAGCTCCCTCCTGTACGTCTGAGTCAGAATTTCCCAGCCTCGGCTACTTTTAAGATGGGTGGACTTCAATCCCCAGGATTCCCCAGCCAGGTGGTGGAATTCTGGGAGTTGAAGTCCACCCGTCTTAAAGTTTTGGGACAGAAGAAAACCAGACGCCTCGAAAGGAAGGAACGTCTTTGAGCGCTCCCCTCTCATTCTGGAACAAATTCTAGGGACGGAACAGTCTGCAGGCTTCCCCAAGACACCCCAAAGGAAGCTGTTCTCTGGGGGAGGGGCCAGCTTCTTCCTTTACCCCCCCCTCCAGGCCAGGGATCACCCCAGAAGCTTTGAGGGGCTGGTGGGAGTCTGGAATTGGCAAGGGAATCTCTCCAGGCTGCCGGAAATGCAGACAAGATGGAGAAAAGAAGTTGCTTCCTAGCACGTGTGTGTGTGTGTGTGTGTGTGCATCAGTTTAGCTGAGCTACATGGCATTTGCTCGGTTGCATCCTCTGCAAAATTGATAACGGGTTTAAATAAATCATCAGCCCTCTTGGAGAAACGGAGGGGAGAGCGTGACAGCAGACAGCCAAATGTGGGTGGGTGGGTGGGGGGTCTTTTACGTTTTTGGCAGGGAAGCCAGCAATGTTGAAGCAGGGAGCTGTCTGTGCCCTTGGCAAAGCTGTTCAGGAGCTGGGTGGGTGAGTGGGTGGATGGGGGGGTCCCTCTCCCCACTGTGGGATGCGTTTTCCAGCAGGAAAAGGGAGCCTCCTCAGCTGCAATTATTCCTGCTGTGCTGTGGTTTCCCTCTGGCTTCAAAGCCTCTGCAAACGCAGGAGAAATTCAAATAATAGAATGGGGTCCCAGTGCCAAGGGACCCCTCCCCAAACACCCTGCAGCTGCACTAATGTGGGCCTGTTGCCCCAGAGTGATTAGATCGCCCTCCCCCCATGAGCCGATAGAAAAATAAAACGAAAAATAAAATAAACCATAATAATTAAAAATAACAAATAAAAGTGGCTCATTCCCACCCCCTATCTGACAAAAATTAAAATAAAATAAAATAAAATAAATATTTTAAAACAAATATTAACAATTGGAAGTAACAAAGAGGTGGTTGCATCCGTATCCCCCCACCCAACACAAATTAACAAATAAAAAAAATAAAGATGAATATTAATAATTAAAAGTAACAAATGAAGTGGCTGCATCTCATTTCCCCCATCTGACAAAAAATAAAAAATAAAAAAATGAAAATAAAAAATAAAAGAAGAAATAGGAACATAAAAACATTTTTTAAAAATTAAAAACAAATAAAGGGGTTGCATCGCATTTCCAACAAAAATAAAAAAGTGAAATAAATAATATTGATAAAATCAAAGTATTAAAAATAAATAATAATTAAAAATAAATAATAATTAAAAATAAATAATAATTAAAAATAAATAATAATACAAAATAAATAATAATTAAAAATAAATAATAATACAAAATAAATAATAATACAAAATAAATAATAATTAAAAATAAATAATAATTAAAAATAAATAATAATACAAAATAAATAATAATTAAAAATAAATAATAATTAAACATAACAAATACATTAATTAAAACAAAACAAGTGGAAAGGAACTCAAAGGGCAGCCTGGATGGACCCCTCTGCGTTTTTCTGCTCTCAGTGTTCTGTGTTTCTCTGTCTATGCAGCTCTTTGATGGCTGGGGAATTCTGGGAGTTGAAGTCCACCTCTCTTAAAGTGGCCAAGCTTGAGAAATGCTGCTTTGGAATTAATTGGCCTTATGGAAATGTATTTGGATTCCTTCAAAACGTATCTTTGCAAATGAAAAAAGCCACCTTACCCTGGTTTAGAACGGAGGAAGGTGACAGGATTTGAACTCAGGGCAATTGTCCCCCATGGAAAGAGATGTCCAGCCTCTGCCAGAAAGCCTGGGGCTGCAAATACGCTCTCAAAGGTCCCCCCCCCTGCTCACAAGCTCCTGGCTCCCTCCTGCTGCCCCCTCCCCCTCCCCCCTGCCATCAGCTCCTCTTCCCGAAGGGAGAGGAGGGGGGGGGAGAAGGAGCCACAGAGCTGGGTAAGATGTGGATGCGGTTACCATGGCAACCCTGATAAAAATATGGGTGGAGGCGGCCGATGGTTTGGGGCCTGGGAGGGTGAAGAGGCCCACCCGGCTGTCTGTCAGGCAGTCACAAGACCCTTTGCTGCCCCACAGCTGCGCCCCCTCCCCCCCGTGACCCAGGATGGCACAGCTGGTGGTTGGGCAATGGGGGAGGGGGGGTTGCCAGGAGGAAAGGAGGAGAGCTGGTGACCTCAAAGCATAGCTGCCCTCTGCACATGTTCCAGAGCTTTTCCTTGTCTCAAAGGCTCCTCTTGTCTTCCCTCCACGGCTTCAAATTTGGGGTTCTGCGCCCCCACAGCTAGAAGATCCGGTCCTCCCCACACATCCCCCCCCCCAACCTCTGTCAATGGGGCCACTTTTGAAGGACTTGCAAGGTGGACACGGGTCCTCCCCTCCCCCTCCTCTTCCTCCTCCTGCAGATGGGGAGGGGGAGGTCAGGGATGGGGGAGGGGCTGGTTTCCCAGAAGGTGGGGGTGGGGTCGTTATCAACCCCCCAAGGACGGGCGGGGGGGGGGGCTGCAGTCCTTCCTGGAGATGGGAAGAAGAGGGAGAGCAGGTTGCCGTTGCCTAGCAACTGGAGGATCGCTAGGCAACCATATCCGCTTCCCTTTTGCCGGGGAGGTTTTGGCCAAGGCAACCGGAAGGGATTTTGGGATGGCATGGAGTTGGGAAGGGCCTGGGGGGGGGGACCAGTGTCCACCCAGCTCCCCTGGCTTTTGCAGGCTAGGAGAGCTGCACCGGGTGAAGTTCTGCCTGCCAAATAAAATAGTTCCCCTCCTCCTCGTCTCTCACGTGGAAAGCCTGATGGGCATCTTCTGACTGGCACAACTCCTGGTTTTCAAGGGTGAAGGGGCTTCCTGGGCCACTTCAGCATCGGCAGCTCCCCCGCTGCCCTTCAGGTGCCCGCGGGGTCTCTTCGCTTCTGGCAAAGCCCAGCAGGCCGGGCAGGGTGCCAGGCCAGCGGGATCCACGCGGCTCCTCCTTTATACCAGGGGGGAGGTTGCCATGGCAGTTCTTGGGGGAACTGCAAGCACAGAGAGGGGTTGGGGGGAGCCCAGCATGGATGCCAGCGGAGCACCATTGCCAGGAAATGGAAGAGGCTGGAAATGCAGCAGGATCTTCCCTGGAGACCCCACTCGCTCGACCTTCCAAACCGAAGTTCTGGCTTTGGTTCTTGGTGGGGGGAAAGGTTGGAATCAGCTCTCTCCAAGGGAGGGAGGGAGGGGAGGAAGAGAAAGGGAGAAGGAAAGAAGGAGGAAAGGAAGGAGAGAAAGGGTGAAGGAAGGAAGGAGAAAGGGAGGAAGGAGAGAAGGGGGAAGAAAGGAAGGAAGGAAAGAAAAGCTAAGAAGAGGGAGGGAGGGAGGAAGGAAGGATCCTTCCTGGAAATATCAAATCACCTGATAGCATATACTGTAAATTCAATACATAAATACAAATTTAATAAATAAATAACGTGACACCCGTCTTAACGTCACCAAGATTAAGAAGCTGGGGAGTTAAAACAAAATTCTAGCTCAGCCTGGCCTCTTCCAGTGGGGCGTGGAAGGGGGGCACTTGCAACCCTGGGCGAAGAAGGGGGACAGGCAAGGATTCGAAGAGGCTACCAATCAAGGCTTCAGCGGAGCCCAGCCGGGCCATCACTTCCTGAAAATTAAGCCTTGATGGCCGGAAGCTGCCTGGGACCTGTGTCGGCATGTCAGCCGGCCGGCCGATGAAGATGGATGATAGGGGATCTTAATTAGGAGGCCATCGATTCCAGCAGGCATGGAGAGGTTGCACGCCAAGGATTTCCAAGCGGCTCTCCAGATTGATTGGCGGCTGTCAGAAACTCTCTGTCCCAGGGGCCCCCCGGCCTGTCGCTTTTGATTTGGATCCGGACCATCTGTGCGTTGCCTGCAGGGAGTCCAGGATGCCTGGAAGGGCGTCCTTTCCTGGTGCCCGTCTGCCTTGGCATCTTTAAGGTGGTGGGCAGATTTAAAGCACAAGAAGCCTAAAGTGTTTTAACACAGGGGTGCCCAAACGTGACCTCTTCAGGACTTAAGGACTTCAACTCCCAGAATTCCCCAGCCAGCACCATTGCCAACCAGCCAACCTTGACCTCTTGCTGAGCTCCATTGGAAACCCTCGTCCCCCTCGTGAGCCCCGGTGAGAGATCCAGGGTCCAATCTAACCAATGCTTCCCTTCCTGGCTTGAGCAGGAATAAATTCCCAGCTCAGATTTTGCAAAATAAATCTCATTTTCTCCCAGGGCCTCTATGGAAATGGGTCCCAGTGTGGGGGAGCCCTCTAGTGGTTCTGTGCAGGACTGCAACCAAGCACCAAGGGCTGTGTCCATCCCATGAAGGGAAGGAGGGCAGGTTGGGATGCCAGTTGCTGACCCTCTTCCCGTCGGTGTTTTCCAAGTGAGCGGCCTCGAGAGGTAGCGGCAGAAGCAAAGCCACCCAGGAAGCATAATAGAATCGGAATTCTTTCTTGGCCAAGTGTGACTGGACACACAAGGGATTTGTCTTTGGTGCAAAAGCTCTGTGCGCGTAAAGAAAATACATCCATCAGGAATCATGAGATGCAGCGCTTAGTGGTAGTCACAGATGCTAACTAAGCAATTAAATCATACTAGGAAACTAAATAAAGCCATATCAATTGTAAAGATAGGAGCAACAAGGTTGGAGTCCTAAGTGGGAGGAGATAGGTAGTAGGAAGGATGAGGAGGAGAATAGTAACACAGTCTTAGTAAATAGTTTGACAGTGTTGGAGGAATTAGTCAGAGCCAAGGTGGTGCAGTAGTTAGGGTGCAGTACTGCAGGCCACTTCAGCTGACTGCAGTTCTGCAGTTCGGCTGTTCAAATCTCACCGGCTCAGGGTTGACTCAGCCTTCCATCCTTCCGAGGTGGGTGAAATGAGGACCCGGATTGTTGTTGGGGGCAATATATGCTGACTCTGTAAACTGCTTAGAGAGGGCTGAAAGCCCTAGGAAGCGGTATATAAGTCTAACTGTTATTGCTATTAGTTGTGTAGCAGAGCGATGGCATTCAGGGAAAAAACTGTCCTTGTGTCTAGTTGTCTTGTTGCGCAGTGCCCGAGAGCCTCGTTTTGAGGGTAGGAGTTGAAACAATTTACGTCCAGGATGCGAGGGGTCTGTAGATATTTTCACAGCCCTCTTTTTGACTCGTGCAATGTGCAGGTCCTCAACGGAGGGCAGGTTAGTAGCCATTGTTTTTTCTGCTCTGGAGGGTAAGAGAGAACCATACCTGATTCAGAGGCTGTTGGCTTCTCAACTTCTTCCTTGTTTTGATATTTCTCATTCTGGGCGAGCCGAAGAAGTGATATCTCTATATCGCAGATGTAGGCAGGAAAAGCCAAACGCGTGTTTTGATTTTAGTTTCCCTTCCCTTCCCCTCCTCTCCCCCTTTTTTTCTCTGCTTCCCCTCCACCTTTCTGCCTTTCTCTTCCCTTCCTTCTCCGTATCGACAAGGCAGGAGAAACGTACATTTCTAAGTTACTCCTTGTTTTCCTTTAGGCACTTGCTGTGTACCAGGAAGCCCTCCTGGAATAAGTCTCCGTCCTCTGAAAAATCACACGCGACAACTCTACACATGTTTACAAGGAAGAGGCCGGCTCTTTCCGATCTTTTCAGGCTTCTCCTGAGCCGGTCCCAGGTGATCCCCCCCCACCCCCTCCGCCCTTCCTCCCTCGCACAAGGTGGGCAGGAGATGGCGGCCGATGAAGCCGGAGTTTTTCAAATCCAAAGGCAGCGGAATTGTTCCCTTCTGCCAGCCAGGCAGTTGCCACTTGATTTTTCACCCCTGCTGCCAGGCAGGAAGCCCTCTACCCTGAAACCTGCTCCTTCCCTCCCCCCTTTAGCAAAAAGCAGCCCCCCCCCTTCTGCAAGGACAGGCCTCGCTTCTTCTTAGCAGACGCATCTTGGCGGAGGCTTCTAAGCCCCGCTGTGTCCAGATGGCCAAGGAATTCGGCCGCAGGAAAGCACCATTCCGGGCTTTTATTGGGCTGTAAATTAGATTTTGGGAAAGGGGGGAGGAAGGCAAATTCTGGAATCCGGGCGGCTGAGAAGCGGCTGCTGTTGCCAGCTGGGCGTCTCCTGGAGTGGCATTTTTCAGGCTGGCCGAGGGGGCCATGAAAGCCTCCTTTGAAATAAATTAATCAGAATTAGATCTGGACTTTTGTTCCCAGAAGAGTTCGGTCTCCCTGGCGGCCTCTCCGGATTCTTTTTCTTTTTCTCCTCCCCAGAAAAGCCTCTGGGAAGGAGAGGAAAAGGGGGGGGGGGAATAAACCGCCCCCAGGGGTTGCATTGAGGGGACGGATCCTGCAGCAGCTCAGGCTTGAGGAAAGGGGCAGCTGCGGAGGGCTTACAGGGTGGAGGGCTAGGAACAAGGAAAGCTTTTCCATTTTATGGATGTTGGGAACGCTAAACACAAAATACGCCTAGTCCTCAACATACAACTGTTCATTTAGCGACCGTTCAAAGTGACAACAGCGGTGAAATGAATGACTTACGACCGCTTTTCACACTTAACGACCATTGCAGTATCCTCATGATCAAAATTCAGACACTTGGCAACTGGTTCATAGTTATGACCGTCGTAGCATCATGGGGCCATGCGATCCTCTTTTATGACAAGCAAAATCAAAGCAGGAAACCAGATTCGCTTAACGACCGTGTTACTAAAGAACTGCAATGATTCACTTAACAACTGTGGGAAGAAAGGGCATTAAAATGAGGCGAACTCGCTTAGCAAACTGCCTCACTTAGCAACATAAAATTTCGGGCTCAGTTGTGGTCATAAGTCGAGGACTACCTGTCGTTCAAAAGAACGTCTTTAAGGCTGAGTTTGCAGTTTGCAATACTTCCTTAGGATGACTTTTGTTTAAAACAATGTTTTTCAACATTTGGCCACTTTTAAGATCAGCGGACTTCAATTCAATTCAAGCAAACCTGGCTGGGGAGTTCTGGGAGTTGAAGTCCAGCCTTCTTCAGGTCACCAAATTTGAAAAAACCCTGCTTTAAAAGCTACAATAAGAGACGGAATGTTGAAGCCGCCGGGGAAGCAAAAGTCTT